>NC_034613.1:39969724-40002160 GCF_900095145.1 Mus pahari | reverse complement strand
AGTCACACCAAGGTATTTTATATTTTTTGTGACTATTCAAAATACACAAATAAAATAAAACAAAAACAAACAAAACAAACAAGAAATGGAATCCCCACTTTCCCTGAAACTCACCCCCCTAGATGTTCCTTCAAGTATGTCATTTTCTCCATAAGAAAGCCCTTCCTTGTTCTTTCTATTCATAGATCATTTTAAAAATCAATCTAAAGAAGTGTGCTTCACTTTAGCATATGAACAACACCAAACCACTTTCAGATAAAGCAGTTCCTTAAAGTCACTTATCAAGTGAGTCCTGAAATAGCCTTGGTTTTTCCACTTTGTTTTAAGTGAATTATTGTGTGAAAGATTTTTTAGTGTTAAATAGATGCACCAAAGTTGTATGATTACATCTGTGGAGGCTGCACCTGGAGAATGGGAGTAGGGATGAAAAGTTGGCTTAAAATAATTAGCTTCTTGTGTTTTTGTTAAGAGATGCTATGTTCAATAAAATTTAATTTCTTTATACTTTCCGTGCACTCAGCTTTTAAAATATAATTCTGTAGGCAAAAGGAAGCAAATATTCACTGAGAATGTTGATCTGTCAGGGACTAGGGTAGCCAGAGGAAAGAGAAAGTATAGGGGTGACTGTCTATACCCTGAAGTGTGAGTAAGTGTTATTCTGTATGGAGCTGCGAGCTAAGATTTCTTTTAAGGCATGCAAATGGTAAAGTTGTGATTTGTCAACTGCACGCTGTTTCTTTAGGCACTGATGTATGAAATCCTGAACGAATTCTCCAATGAGCATACTGCTAATTGCTTCTCCACCTGCTCTCCAACCTCCCCCCCACCCCACCCCCTCCACTCTCAATTCAGCCTCTAAGTGTCCGTCATTGGAGATGGATGGTGACACATGCAGTAATAGCAATTCATAAAAGGCAGTTCCAGCCCTTGTCTTCAAGGCTCCTGGATTTTCCACTGCCTGCTTTTGTGTAAGTGAAGTGGATGGAAGTGCTACTGGCATCAGAATCCACCTCCCCATGCTCCGTCGCTAGAGCTCAGTTGCTCGGCTGGAGCTGAGCTTAACAGAAGCATTGGATCTGAGCAGAATTGTGGCAGTGATTTTTTTCCCCAGTCAATGGGGGGTGGGTTAGGGATAGTAGTGTGTAGTGGGGGCTTAGGTTGTTTTAGCTTTTCTTTTTGAGGACAGAAGAGGGTCAGGAGAGAATAACTCCCGGCAGGATACAACGTGAGACAGTTCCCTGAAGAGTGTCACAATGTTCCTGGTACAATATACAGGTATAGTAGGTTTTATTTTCTCTGAAATTTCCCTGTGGTTTCAAAGTGAATTTCTTTCTTTTATTTCGCTTCCTTTTTTACTGGGCTGAAAGACAAATGGGCTTCTAATAAGCTAAACAAAAAAGCTGCATAAAACTCGTCTGTCCCTAGCTGTGTGTGTGGTAGATTGTTGTGTGAAATCTGCGTTTTCTGTTAAATTGGTAGTCTCGATCCCTTAATTGTGCATGCTACTCTGCTGTATTCTTGTATTGAATTTCTCAAGTCTTACGTCTACAACTGGTAGTATGTGATAATGCCTACAGTGTTTGCATACAAGTCAGTGTTTTGGAAGGAAAAAGCAATTTTTAAACTCTCAGTATGTTGTTTTTCTCTTGAGTTTTTAAGCTGCTATATTTGTTAATTGCTTGTATGGATTTCCATGTACTTAAGAGTGAGGAAACTTCTAATGGGAGGCATTCCAGGGTCCATATTTCACATCAATTTATATTCTTCTCAGTGTTGAACTCAGGCTGATGAATATCATGTATTGTTGTTGTTTATTCTCCTGGTAAAAACAAAAAGTGCTGGAAACAGCAAAGATAAAAATGCATTCCCATGACACAGTATTGTAATATATCATCAGATCGAAAATGGTCCTTTAAGTATTTGCTTGAGTTTTCAGAAAAATATTGGTGTATACTAATAAACTTTGGGCTCTGGTCAGATACTTATGCATGTTCTTTTAAAAGGTTATTATATCACTGTTAGATGAGAAGGACCCTTGCCAGTAAGAAACCCTGAGAAAGTTTCACTTTTCCACTGAACAGAGCAGAGGCTTAGTTCCTCTTGCCACAATTTTTGATAACTTTGGATACCGTTTATTGTCAAGGACTTTCATCTATATTCTTGTTTCATTCTTAAAAGAATGTGCTTGCGTGCTGAAAAGCTAACAGATCATATTCTGTTTTGTTGCATGCTTTGACGGTTGATTTCGCTCCTCATTAATTGGGCAGCATGCAGATGATGTGGTGAAGGGAGTGAGTGACAGTATTTCAAGGTTGCATTGAAGAGCATACAGTGAACCTTAGGCCCTGGACCAACAGCTGCTGAATTGAATTGTCTGCAATTAAAGCAACAGCAGCTTTGTGGAGTCTCCCTGTAGCCCTTTTCTTTGAATTTATGGCTTTGGTCTCCTTCCAGACTATCAGTTGGTTTGTTTCTCTTAAGTGTTGGAAAGTTGTGCTTGCTAGATGTTTTCTCCATATACCAATGTAGGTATGACTCCCAAAGAGCTGTATCTGTACATTTTAATGTGCCAAGTTGCTGAGATTTATTCCTCTGGTTAAATCCAGAGATGTCTCATTTTTCCACTATAAATTAAATAGACACACACACACACACACACACACACATTTGCTTTCTTCAATACCTAGATGTTTCTTGTGTGCCGGTGATACTGGACTAGATGTCTGCAGTGAAAACTCCTGGACTTTGTTATGCTCCTGGAAATACTGTATCTAGAAAGCACTTCTCTGTGCGAATACAGTGTTTATATGAAAAGGCATGGTGACATCCCTTTGCCATATCTCTATTGAAGTGAGCACATGAACAATCTCAAATTCAATCAGGTGGCCTTCATGATTACATTTTATTTGTATGTCACTAGTGGATATGTTTAATTTGCTAATGGTTTTCTTCTGTTAAAGTTATAATTGCAATACAATGGATTTCTATCATCATTTAACTCATACTCTCAGTTTAAGCTCTTAACAATCTTATGTGGCAACAGTGGCCATGTGATCTGTATTTTATAGGTAAGAAACCTTAGACTCGAGAATAAGCAGCTAGCTGAGCCTGAGACTCAAAGTATAAAGGTATTACACCTACTAAGTGCCAGAGCCTGAATTCATAGGTTAAGTCATGTGATAAATAAAAAAAAAAGGTATTTTTTTTCTCCCTTATACCACACTGCCTCTTAGATAATGAGTCCCAAGTAAATTGAACGTAGGCTACTAGTTGAAAAGACCATGTTTAGTTATTTACAGAAACAATCTATTTTTTTCTCACATACTAGTGCTTGATGAATTTATATACCAATATAAATGAAAGTAAAATTTTTCATTTTTGAGGAAACAAATTATTGTCTGTTTAAAGGGTAAGGTAAAATTTTTTTCCATCTAAAAAATAATTTGTTGTAATATTTTGTTCAATGGGCTTATGGTTTTCATAAGTGTGTATATATTTTAAAATATCCTGGCTACGAATGTGAATGTGAATAGCTATAAATGTGTATCTTGGCTATGAACATTTTTAAAATTATAATTTTTTGTACAGACAATAGAAAAAATATGTAACTCATTCTCCTTTACTTCCTCCATCCTCCTTCTTTCTCCCATCCTCCCTTCTTCTCTGCATTCCTCACTCCTCTCTTGTCAGTCTTCCTATGCTTTTAAAGTTGTCAAATAGATTTTTCAATTTGCTTGTTGTAATGAAAAGCCATACTTTGTGTACCACCAAAGAAAGGAATGCTGTTTAAAGATTTGTTAGAAATTCAGCAAAGAGGCCTAACATTGAATAATTCCTATAGTAATAGCTCTCCGATCAAACGTTTTTTTTTTTAAATCATTTCAGGAGACATTGTTCACGGGATCATTCTTGTATCAGCTTATTGGAGATCCCATGTACTAGAGAAATGACTGAGCTCTAATGCCATAGACAATTTTCTCACATTTGACAGCATTCAACAATGCTATTAAGGAAATGAGTCAGACCAGGTGGCACACACTTGTAATCCCAGCATTCCAGAGGCAGGGTCAGGGGCCAGGGCAGGAGCAGGGGCAGAAGCAGGGGCAGGGGGTCACTGAAAGTTCAAGGTTAGCCAGTAACAGAGAGTGAGACCTTACTCAAGGCTAAACAAAACAACAGGAAAGACAATGAATCAGAGGTAGGATAACTGTTGTTATGATGTATCATTCAATGTATAGAAAAGTAGCATAGGAAGATGGCAATGATATTACTTCAGCCACTATGTGGTTAGAATTTATCTTCATCTTATATTTTGTCCTTGATGTATGTCCTGGTTGGTTAAAGGAGAGTAGGAATATATTAATGAGATTTGGTAGTTTAAAAAGGAGGAAATTTGGGGGAATAGGTTAAGATTACAGAAAGGCGAGTTGGGAAATCTTAGGCTCCATATTAAAAAGAAAAAAGCTTTTTAGTGGAAAGTCTCTTGCACTATTAGAAGCTCTGAACAATACCCCATTTCCCTATCCCCAACACCTACTGATTCCTTTTTGTGGAAAGGAGCCCACTGAATTTAAATAAAAATGAGCTTATTGGAGGCTTTTAAAAGAAATTGGCATTTTTTTTAATTGGTGAAGGAAAAGAGAACCTTTGATCTGTATAATATTCATGTCCCTGCACTGAGCCCAAGAAAAACTAGAAAGTCCGATTTGAGACTTCAGCTATGCAGGGTTGTCTAGCTGGGTTGTGTGCTGGATGATGCTAAATGTGTTTAATGAAGTAAAGGGCAGGCCTAGCTCACTCATGAACAACACTGCAAATCCATTCAGATGTAAGCACTATGTTTTAGAAAATGACTTTGTATGCTCACTAAGAATAACACCGAGGGCTGGCCAGATGGCTCACCAGGTGAAGGTGCTAGTCCAAGCCTAGTGACTTTACTTTGATCCCCAGGACTCACATAATGGAAGGAGAGAACCTATTCCTGTACCTGTTTCTGCAGGTTGTCCTCTGATCTCCACATACTCCATGTGCCACATGCCTCCCCACCCCCAAAAATAATAAGTAAAAAGAATTTAAAAAGGAATAATAATCAAGGGATGCTGTTTATGCAGGACAATATGCTACAGATGATTCTTGGGCTGCTAAACAGCATTAATGCCATCCTACTTACATAGCACTTGGACTTTCTTAAGGGTTTCTGTGCACAGTACAGTTCATTGTGGGATTTCCACTCATGCATACACATTTTTGAATGATTAAGGTGTATCAGGTTATTGTTTTAAATAAATATATGTATGGGGCCCGTCATAAACCTTTACAATACTTCTATTAGCTAGATAGTAATATTTCCACTTCAATGTTTAAAAAACTGAGACACATACCTTTTCTTTTTCTTTTTCTTTTCTTTTTCTTTTGGGTTGTTTGGGGACTTCCATGGGACTCCTTTGGCAAACAACTGAATTGAGTGTAGCCCAGTACAATTACTAGACATCATAAGTGAGTTTTTTAAATCACTATTGTTTGAGACATGGTCTTACTATGTACCTCAGACCACTCTCAATTTTTTTATGTAACACTGACTAGCCAAGATCTTACAGTCCTGCTTCCTCCTTCTCAAGTTCTGGGTTTATCTGGTACGCACCACCACATATATAGCCTCAAGATTTGCTCACTGAAGTTTGCCCCAGAGCCCATGTTATTAACCACATGCAATCTGTGGAGAATCTAAGTGTACTTCATTGAAGAAGCTGTGTGTGCACTAGTGTGCAGTCAAAAGCTGGTATTCAATTGTCCATGACTCCAGAAGGCCTAGGCAGTGTAGAGCCATCTGCTTACCAGACCACTGAAAATTTTGTTTTTACTTCCTTTCGGATTCCTGTCACAGATACTCTTTATTGATAGAGTCACAAAGGATCACTGAATTTCCAGCAGTTTCTAAAGGCTGCCACTGTTCATGTTGTTTCTTAAGATTTTCAGCTTTTTTTTTTTAAAAGAAATCGTTCATATTCTGTTGTTTTACTCTTGATATTTAGCTTTTATTTCAACAAGAACCATTGTCAAGTAGAGCCTAATTTTTCTTCCATGCAGCCAATTGACCAATCATATATATAATATTTATTTATAATACATAAATTATATATTTATATATTATATATAATATATAATATATTCAAAAAACGAATCAGTATATATTTATATGTTTATAGAAATTGACAAATACATACACACACATAATGATAATTGGATTTTTTCCATGCAAAACTTTTAAAATTTAAATTGCATTTATTTTTTAAGGTATGCACCGCCATTGCCCATTCATTTATTTTTAAACTAGTACATAAAAGCCAAAAACTGTTACCAACTAGTGGGGTACTATGTGAATTAATGTTAGCATATCTATATATTATGTAATGTTCAAATAAGGTTAACTCTATCTTCACAAATATTTATCATTTATTTCCATTTGGTCAGAGAAGTGGGTGGCAATATAGTCCAGGTTGGTCTGTCACTTGCTATGTAGTCCAGAGTGACTTCCATCTCATTATTTTCCTGGGTCAACCTCCCAAGTGTTAGGATTATAGGTTTGGCTAGGGGCCTGACTCATTTATCATTTCTTGATGGTGAAAACTCTGTCAAGTTTTTCCTTCCAGACCTTTTAGATATACAACACATAGTTGTTATCTATGACTTCTTTATTATGAAATAATACACCAAGTGTCTTTATCTATACTTATAATTTCGTATTCGCTGATCAATCTCTACCTGCTCTGCCCCTTATTCTGCTCTTCTGAGAAGACTTTGGGAACCAACATTCTATTCTAAACTTCAGGTGAATAAATTATTTTAGATTTTATATCTGATTGAGATTATGCAGTGTTTGTCTTTCTATGTCTGGATTTTTATGCCTCACAAAAGGAACAATCATCACATTACTGGAAATGACAACATTTTTCATCTTTGTGGCTGAATAGTATTCCATTGTATGTAAGTATTACATTTTCTTTATCCATTAATCAGTTGTTAAAGTGAACTGGAGTAATTTGATGTGCAATCATAACATTTCTCAAAATATAGTTTAGGAACTATCTGTGACTGCATTATTTAGAACATGTTTTAAATGTACATTCCTGGATTCAGACCTATCATCCTTTCAGTAATAACCATTTAATAAAACCCCACAAATGGTGGTTCAGCACAATTCACTTTTAATAAACACTTTCAAAGTAGAACATAAAATGTTAATTGTAGATCTGTATTCACTATGGGTATGAACACTATACTATTTAAACTTGCAATTGAGACAGGTTTTTGGTTTTCTCATTGCAAGGCTGAATTAACCCAGTGCTATCTGAGAAATACATCTTAGATGATAAAATATTCTGACCCATACCCTTCCAACACACTAGCCTTTAGGGACATGTGGCTCATGAGCTTAGAAGGGTGGCTGTTTCATCTGAATGCGTTATTTTATTGGATTTTAGCTGTTGGATACAGTATTGAGAGTACAATTGGAAACTCCTTGGTGATGGCATCAGTGATGAATTTATCAGTGGCAAATCAAACAGGGACTCCTTTGACATATAGGGAATTACATTTCTTTTGATGGATAATTTAAATTTTAAACATGGCCTAAAACGATTTATTCTCAGAAGTGATTTACAAATTATGATCTCAATTAAATTGAAATGAGAGCTACACTGCATTTCTCATCAGTACTGTTTTTCTCATCATACTGGGTGCTGTGGAGCTCTGGCTATAAGCCTTGATTTCTAAGCTAAAGTGTAGTTAATCAGAAGAAAGAGCTCCTAACTCCGATGCTTAGATCGTGGATACTTGCATGTAATTTAGCTCCCATAGACCCTTTCAGGTTCCTCTGTTAGATTATTCAACCCTTCAGACACTCATGTCACTACTTTCCTGGTTCTGTTTCTTCCTCTGACAAGTCTTCCTTGAACATGTTATGCCCTTTCCAGATCATTTCACTACTTAAAATAGCATTAAAATGTTGGAAGCCTTTGAATGAGAAATATACTGTGGTCTGTGCACAGACATGCTAGCTCTGTTTTTATTATTAGGTGAGCTCATGCATATTAGTTGTTCTTGGTGCTTTAAAAGGAGCCCAGCTTCAAAGTCTATAGTATTACAAAAAAACACATACACAAACAAAAATACTTGAATATCACGTCTGCTTTTCTTATCTATATGGTGATGATTATGGCTGGTTGACCTGCCCTTTGTTGCCTGGATCCTAGTTCTTTTCAATTGCTGAAAAATATGCACATCCTGAAATTCCTATTCCCTCCCTTGGCATTCCTCACTTTCTTTGGAGGCTTTCAGTTTTCAATGAACAGAAGAACCCTCCTTTTTTTTTTTTTCTACCATTTAAATTTATTCCCAGAATTCATTGTTGTAGCTATCCTCACTGGGTTGCCTAGGGAAGTTCAAACTAGTTTTTTCTTAAAGCTTTTAAGCATCGTCAAAGACCCCCCCTGCAGCACTCAGAAAATAAGTTCTTTTGTTTTGACGACTAAAAAGGGTGTAACTCAACTACAGTTTTGAGAAATATGTAAAGTCAAAATACATTTGAATCTAAAGGAAGAATTTAACCACTTCTCTCTTCCTTCCTCTACACTACAGCCCTAAGTTTCAGTGACTTGAATAAAGAAACTGTATTAAGAAATTGAGACATTTGTGCTTTCATTAACAAAAGTTCTATCTGATCAAACCCCTTCATGATTGAAGTCTACAGGAAATGTGTCTTAAAGGTATACTGTAGGACTTTGCTAGGATTCTTTCACAAATTATTTTTATTTACTGCCCAGTACCCCCAATAAATGTTAGTGGCTCTTCTCATTCAAGATTTCTATAACAATCACTTTGTTTACAGCTCTGGCTTTAAAGTGCAATGTCTGCATTCTTGTAGATATCTTACTCATGTGTAATTGGGAATGGTTGCACTCTCTCACTGTGTCTGTGTTGGGCATGGAGAGAAGGAGAAAGGAGAAAGAGGAGGGGGAGGAGGTAGAGGGGGAAGAGGAAGAATAGGAGGAGGAGTGCTGAGAGGGTAATCACTGTTAAGGTGTTCCCTTGCAAAAATCTCAGATTGGTGAAAGTGAGAAATGTAAAGAAAAAAATTCTCAAATTTATCTGTTTTCTAAATCAGAATTGGTATGTGTTCAGTCAGTGCCGCTTAGAGGTTGTAAAGAATGTTTAGATTCTTTATATATTCTCCCATTGCCCCTCCTCTGCCCTATTCTGCTGGCTCTTTCCACCAAACATGGGTTGGCATTCTCTTAAACCCTGTCACCTTTGTGTTTGGAGGTAGAAGAATAGGTAGGAAGAACATCAGCTTTTATATACTTAACTGAGTCATAGAAATTTGCCCAGCATATTCAGTGGAAGTTGTACAATCCAAATTCATCTCGATTTGTGATACAGAATGAAATGAATATAAAATAATTATGGCAGTACGTATTTAATCAGGCTGATAATATTCAGAGTAGTAAGTTGACTACTCTGGAAAAGATTTTTCTTCTTTGCTTGTATGTTACATTTTATCGTGATTATTAAATTTTGAATGAATTGATTTCAAACAGGTCACTAAAAGTAAATTTGATTTATGCTTTTATAAGTCTGTGGGTGACAGGCCTTTAGTATATTAGAGGTATGTAATATGATATAGCATTTTAAAAGCCAGCTTAGTTTTGAATAACTGACATGGCCATTCTTGGATCTAAGGCGACTTCTTAGATCCAAGTAATGAGAATCCCATTTTAAATCATAATAAGTCCATGCTGAAGTTTGCTTTCTCTACAATTGAAATGGGGGAAAAAAAGGAATTGGAATGCTTTAGGGATTTATGGAGAGTGGGTTACCAGGTAGGACACAAAGTAAATACAATAAAGATAGTGTGAGTAATCGTGAATATTGGCACTCATGGCTATTTTGAATGGTGTGAGCAACAAAGAGCACAGTCTGGCAGAAAGGGGATGAGCTTGGGCAGAAATATGATCATTGGCAAAATAAGCCTGGGATTACAATAATATCTTTCCCTCTCTCAGTTCCCTGAGTGCCCGACCGACCCACTGAAGCTTTTTACAAAAAGGAAACAAATGGTTTGGGACTGAAGCGAGAAACACATAATTTTTAGCAAGTGTTTACATCAAGGGGCTGACAGTGTAGGTCACTAGTAGAGTGCTTAACAAGTATGTATGCAGGCAGCCCTGGGTTCTATCTCCAACACTTGAAGACCAGCCATACAAATTACTGAAGATACCAGAATTGACACTCATATACAGGAGAAGCCTTCTGTGATACAGTTGCACAGCAGCGTGAGAGTATATAAGTTATGCTCTATATGGTTCATATAGAAAGCACTGGGATTTTTTTTTCAGAGAGAAGTAGTAAATGTTTGAGGAACTAAATATATCTATTCTGATGTAAACATTATACAGTGTATACATGTGTTGAACATTAACATGTATATCTTTTAATTTATCAGTATAGAAAAAAACTTGCATGTATTTCAAATGAAATGAATACTAACCCAGCAACAAATTCTGCAGAACATTCTTTTTGGCTGGCCTCTCGTGGAGTAAGCTGTAGAGAAGATCTTCACTCTAGCATGAAATATGATCTAAGGCAATGCCCTTCTTGGACGTTCTCCACAGGGATTTATTACTGGAAGTAAGCAAAGGGCTGTGTCAGAACATTAGCACACAGTTCCAAGGCATGAACTTCAAGGTTGACATGAGTACAATTTCACTGTAGATGTTTTCCATTTAAAAATTTTAATGCAGAATATTTTTGTGTGCCTAACTTGTCGTTAAGCCAGTATAATTCAGCACTGCTTAGCGCCTGCTACATATGTTGACTCCCTTTGACCAGTCTAGCACAGGAAGAACTTGATGCTAGTTTGTCATTTCTAATCCCCTAGGTGCTATTGGTAGACTTCAAACCAGAATGTTAGACTATCTATTGGTATTGTAAAACATGATAAAAATTATAAGCAGATTTCTCGTAGTATCTGGACTTGAATCTTTTCAATACAGAACAATTCCAAGGACTTTTGAAAGAGACTGCTGACCCATGAGTTTTAAGTCTAGACCATAGTTGCCAAATGATTTCCCTTTATGATCTCAAGTTAAGGTTCTCAACATAGAATAAAAGTATTGCAGGAGGACCAAATGCCAGTCTCTTATGGCTTTATGGATTTATGCCAAAATATTTTAGATGTTCAGCCAAATGGTTCATTCTAGAGCTTTAGAAGCAACTTATAAAAATCAACAGCCTGCATATTACATATATGGGGAAAGTCCAGAAGTTGGTACAAAGAAAGGACACAATCCATAGTGCTTCACATTCATTAACTCTTATTAGTCTTAAGTACAGGGTAGATGTTTATCTTGTTGAAATTCATGTTACCCTCAAAGCTGCAGATGGAAAAATAAGTGCAATTTAATGCATAGGTTCTTTATGAAATGACTGATCCAGAGACAACTTGTATAGATTAGAGATGACCTAAATCACAAGATCAAGTTTTAATTTTATTTTATAAGAAATTACTATTATGATTATGACTTGTATAAACATATGAAAGTATTCATTGAATTTTGGCTAATGTTGAAATTACTACATGGGTCAACTATAGATGCAAGTTTTGATGGACTTTTTAATATGAATTTTAATAAAATTATAGGGTTTTAAGAAACCTTAAATCTTATCAAATCATCTATCTGTCCCCCCCCTCTCTCTCTACACACACACACACACACACACACACACACACACACACACATATATATATATATTGTACCCATCTACTCTATCCTTAACTGGTCAATTATGTTTGTGTCTGGAAACTACCAATAATTGGGTTCTCCCAACTCTAAGATGAAAAATTTGATCTTTGAATGGCTCCAGTTATTGAACACTTATGTACATGAATGAAAATCTTTCACTTTTCTTAAGCATAGTAGCAAAACCACACAGAATACTGTATAAACTGATTACTCTGTTGTGTAGTATGGTATAGCCTTGTTTTCGCACATCCCCTAGGACCATACCTAGCAAACGGCTCTGATCCCATATGGTAGCCCCTTCTGATGGTTAGTATTCATTGTCAACTTGATAGACTCTAGAATCACTTGGTAGTTTGGCCTCTAGGCATGTCTCTAGGGCATTATGTTGACTGACTTTATTGAGTCAGAAAGACTGTTTACACTGAATTGGAAAGACCACTCACTGTGGATGTCACCCTGCGTAACTGGGATCCTTAACACTTTAAGTGTGGCAATGGGATTAAGCAGTAGCATTGCATGTTACTTTTTGACTGTGGAAGTTCCTACTACCTTGGCTTCCCTGCAGTGATAGGCAGTATTCTGGAACTGTGAGCTAGAATAAGCCCCTTTCCCCTTAAGTTGCCTTTATGGCAACAGGAAAAAAACAAAACCACCAAGACTTCCATCAAATGTTGGGAAAGAATCATGTATATGTACTCCAAGTTACTGATTTTTGTTGTTGTTAAAAGCTTTATTGAGGTATTTTTTTATATACTGCAGAATTCACCCATTTTAAATGTATAATTCAATCAGAACTTTAGTGTGTTCATAGTTGTTGTATCACCATCACCACAATTATCTTTAATTATATATTTGTGTGAATCTATTATGTGTTGTATGTGCACACACATGTGTGGTCATGCCATGGTGCATGCATGGAAGTCAGGGGACAACTCTAAAGAGTTCCCTCATTCCACAGGACTACTTTACCTTATTGAGCATTTTAGATGACCCCAAAACTCTAGTTTTTAAACATTTTCAATATTGCCAAAGTATTGATCTCCTTTAGGCATTACCTCTCAACCTTCTATATCTCCTTGCTACATGACTGAGTGTTAAGCAACCACTATCCCACTGTGTTTCAATAAATTTACCTATTTTAGAAATCACCCAATGAATTAAATCGTAAATCTGTGCCCCTGGCCTTAGTTGTCTAGCTGGAAGGTTTATCTTTTTAGGGAGCCTCTTGTATGCTGAGTTTTGGTTTGGGGATGTTAAACTTTGAGAATGTGTTTGAAAGAATCCCATCCTCCTTTGTTTGTTTGATTAAGGAGAATGGGTGTCATAGCTTTGCTATTCGGCAGAGTTCAGCTGTGAAAGTGGCTGCTCCTAGGCTTTCTTTTGATTGTGACTTTCCATGACTGACTCAATCACATTACTTGGGACTAGTCTATTTGCGTTTTCTGTTTCTTCATGTCTTGCTAAGGTATGTATATCTAGGATTTTTTTTCATTTATCCTTGATTTTCAAATTTGTGGACACACAGTTGACAACAATAATCTCTGATGTGAGTAATAATATCTTCTTTAAATCTTTATTTTTGCTTGTTTGAATAGCTATTTCTTTTGAATGTCTATTTCTTTTTTAAGAACAGACTATGTTTCCATAAGAGTCTCTGAGGTCTGTCCAATGTTTGGCAGTGGGTGTCTGCATCCGTGTGAGTTAGATACTGAGTAGAGCCTCTCAGAGGACTGTTATGCTAGGCCCCTGTCTACAAGCATAACAGAATGTCATTAATAATGTCAGGGACTGGTGCTTGCACATGGGATGGGTTCCAAGTTGGGCCAGTTATTGGTTGGCCGTTCCCCAATTAAGTTGTCTAAGTTCCATGTATTTGTAAGTTTTCTGTTTTTCCTTAATTATAGATTTGTTGTACTGTAGTCAGAAATAAACTTAGTATAATCAGTGATTCCCACCTTGGACCTCCTCTCCCTCCTAAGTCTGTCTTTCTTACACACACACACACACACACACACACACACACACACACCAGTGTACTAAGGATTTTATGTAGAAACTTACATATGCCTCAGTGTTTAAGAAATTGTTGAGAATTGTTTAGGGTCCTTCCATCTGATCTCTTCTGGATAATATTTCCTGTGTTGAAAAAAAAGTGTTTTTCAGATATAATTTAACTCTGATGTTTCTTTGTTGATTTTTCTGTCTGGATGTTCATTGTTAAAGATGGGATGATCCCCAGCTATTATTATGTTCAATTCTATCAGTTTATTTACATCATTAATATTTGCTTTACATATTTGGGTACTCTTACATGTTTCATATACATATTTATACTTTTATTTCTTCTTGCTATATTAAGCCCTTTATAATGAACATTCTAGTCTCTTTTTATTGCTTTTGATATAAATTCCATTTAGTCTTAGTAAGGCTGTCACTCTTGCTCTCTTTCGGCTTCCCTTTGCATGCACCATTCCACCACCCATGTACTTTCACCTCTTCAAGGGATTGTGTGTTTCTTGCTAGTTGGTTTTATTTTTTTATATAAATCCAGTCACTCCAGGTCTTTTAATTGGAGTACTTAATCCACTTGTATTCATGTTAATTATTGATAAATAGTTCTTACTGCATTCACTATGAAACTTGTTTACTAGCTTTGCTGTAGTTCTTTTCTTCCTGTTTCCCTTTCTTACTCTGCCTGTGTGTTTATGTGAGTGACTCTAGTAGTGTGGATTAGATTCCATGCTTGTTACAAATTGGTCCATTACAAAGATGTCCATTAGAAACTTGCTTTGTAGCTTGATTATAGCAAGCTATTTGGAAATGGAAATGGGGTTATTTGGGATCTGCCAACTGTTACATTTCAGCAGCCCAGTGCCCATTTCCAGAGCAAAGTCCTAACCTAGCAAATGAAGCCTAGTGTGTACTATTCAGTCTCACGGGGAGGCAGCATTTGTAAAGGCAGTTCCTTGGCCACCCGGACTGATCTTCTCCGAGTCACACCATAACCTAATAGCTACAAGTACTCCCAGTGCTGGTAGTGCACCAAAATATGAGTCTGTCCCATTGGATTAAGGTCTCTGCTTGGTACCACGTTCTTTCCTTCCATATCCCTCTCTGTGAGCACTGAGATGACAATAGTTAGGTTGTATGAGGTTGGAAGATTAGCTATAGAGACAATTCCTTGGCCACCAAGGCTAGTGCTAAGCTTGGTTGACCTAAATCTTACAGCGAAACTGTTTTGCAGTCTTAGGAGAAGGGTGTTCATTTCCCAGGCTCACTTTAAAGTGTCAAATAATACAGTTGAAACTGTACTTTACCCCTGCCACAGGTGAGCAGCTCTTTGGGTGCTAGAGCCCAGTCTGTGAGCTCTGGCCTATATATAGTGCCACCTATTTCTCCAGGATACCCTCTCGTCACAGCAGACCTTAGACTTGTCTCCACGACAGCTCTGTATGAGGTTTCATGCTCTGCCTCTTCAGTGGCTCTAGTATTGTCCTCAGCTCTACAGCAGGAGGTTGAAGGAGATGTCGTGGATTGATCCCATTGCTTCTTGGCCTAGTGCAGTTGGAACAGCACTGTTCATACAAATATTGGCCTGGGAAAATGAGCAGAGTATAGCATTGAGTTTCACCACAATAGGTGGTGTACTGGGTTTTAACTTTAACACCTAGATTTAATTAATTCCAATCCCTCAGATGTGAGGTGCCTTTGTTTGGCATTGCTTGTCAGGAAGGGGAGAAAAGAACAGGGCCTAGAACTTCTTTGCCTTTTCTGATGCATTTACTCATAATGATCTCTTACCTAATTTCATTAGTTCTGGCGATGATACTTAGGTACTTGGTGTGTCTGTGGAGAGATCATTGGAGTGTCTTGGCTATCATATTACTCATGTTCCACTAAGAGTTTATTTCTATCACTGATATATGTATGTCCTCATGCTAGTAGCATCCTGCCTTGAGTCTTACCTTTTTGTAGTAATATTTGAATTCAGGAAGTAGGAGTCCTTCAATTTCTTTGTCAAAAAAGTGTTTCCTTACTCTGCTTTTTTTCTTCTGTGGCTCCCCTTCTTTGAAAATGGTTTCTTCATTTGCTTCTGTGTCGTGAAGCTATGCCTCTATGTGATCTCATAGCACACACATAACTTTGGCTGTCTGTTCTCCCAGTCTTGTGATGATGGATCATTGAATTTTGTCTTTTCCCCTTCACACTTTAAAAACAAGTGTTCAGTTGTCTTAAAAAAATTTTCTAGTTCTTTCATATCTGACGCTTCAGAGGGTACCCACATTACAAGGTCATGTGTTCCTTGTCTGCGACTCTTTTGCTTCCTCAGAGACCCTTTCCATCCTACTGGGTTGCTGAATCCAGCCTTAATATGAGGGGATGTGCCAGTATTATTGGAATTTGACATGCCATATTCTGATGATATCCCTGGGAGGCTCTTTTCTGAAGGGAAATGGAGAAGCAGTGGATCTGGGGGAGAGGAGATGTGTGTGTGGGGGGAGGACTGGGTGAATGGAAGGGAGGGGAGGCTGCAGTGGAGATATATGAGAGAAGAATAAAAAAATAGTGATTTTTTTTTAAGGAAAAATTCAGGCTATAGCAAATAACACATTTATTAGACAATAGAGAAGAGATAATGAATCCCTAAAAATGAATAGCATTTAGTCAGTACTTTGGACTTACTCAGTTGGAAACTCAGAGGTATCTTGTTCCCTTTCGCTTTAAAACACTGGCTCTCAACCTTCCAAATGCTGTGACCATTTACCGCAGTTCCTCACACTACAGTAATGTGGTGACCCCAAACCATAAAATTATTTTTGTTGCTATTTCATAGCTGTAATTTTGCTATTGTTATGAATCATAATGTAAGTATCTGTGTTTTCCAATGGTGAGAATGTTAGGTGACCCCAGTGAAAGGACCATTGTGCTGTCAAGGTCCACAGGTTGAGGACAACTGCTTAAAAGCTCACTTTGGTCTTCTTCCCCTTTCCCCTCCTTTCCTTCATTCTTTTTATTAGCTTTATGATCTACCATTTAAAAGAAATTTAGAGATGAAGGTTCATAACAAGCATTAAGTCTAGACTAATACTGAAATCATGTAGAAGGGGGCATGCCACCTTGGGAAAATTGAGAAGTTGAAGAAACATAGTGTGAAAAATACTTCTTAAATATTCTCATATGAACATTGATGAGTACTATGCCATATTTGTTGAGAATCATTTAGAGAAATAAAAATGACTCCCTATTACCAATGAGAATTTTATATTTTTAGCGATATGCAGTGGCCTGCTAGATCCTAGTAAATGCTTCTGCCTTATAAAATGAAACAGGACAGAACTAATGCTAAAGAAAGTAGAAAGTTGCCCAGAGCAACTTCTCTGGTTATTTCCAGTTTTTGCAATTCATAAGATCCACCAATTATGATATATCAAATGAGGGTTAAAATTTCTCACAAATAAGAAGGCAAAGCATGTGACCATGCTTTTCGTTAGCTCTAGATTTGTATAGGGGAAGAAACCACATTTGCCTCAAATGGGTGGAGCGGAAAAATACATTGTGAGGGATTCTCTACAATCAACTTCTTTTTCCCACTTAATTACAGCACTTGGTTGATGATCTCTCTTTTTCTGTCTATTTTGATCTCATTCTTTCTCTAATATGCAAATGTTTATGGAAAGGTTAAGTGTCAGTCATATTTCAGCACTTATTACCTTAATTAAATATTTCAGATCAATTTCTAGCAAAGGTTTCTGTTCCCGATTACGTTAGAAATGACACCTGGGGAGCCACTTTCAGAATGCTTCTTGATGTAAACTCATTTTGGGCTTGGGAGATAGTTGGTAAAGCACTTGCCAGGAGAGCATGAAGACCTGAGTTCTATTTCTAGAACCCATGTTTTAAAAGCAAAAGAGGTAGCATATTCTTGTAATGCACTGCTGGGAGGGTGGAGCTAGGTAGCCCTGGTGTTTGCTGGCCAGCCAGCAAGCTTGGTGATCTCTAGGCCAGTGAGAGAAGCTTTCAAAATACAGGGCACCTGTGGAATAACAACACAGCCATTTTTGCCCCCCCCCACACACAAATTGAGAGAGAGATTGAGAGAAGAGTGAGAGATTGAGAGAAGAGAGAGAGAGAGAGAGAGAGAGAGAGAGAGAGAGAGAGAGAGAGAGAGAGATATTGAAGCACAAAAAAGGACCTCAAGAGTTGGGATAGGGTACATGATGTTGAGTAATTTGATTTATTGGTCCCGTTCTTCAGCTTTTCAAATTTCAAACCACTTGACCTGTCGTAAATCCTATACCTCATAGGAAAGCCTCCCATTGTTTGGATAGTCTATTTTAATTTTCCCCTTCTCTGAACTGTAATAGTATTTAGTATTTCTACCCCAATCTAACGTTTGATTAAGTACTCTAGTGTCCTGTTCTTTAATTGGCTTAGATGTGGTGAACTTAGTTCTCATTTATGTGAGACTGGTGGTAGATGTGCAGTATAACATACTATTGGAGAAAATGGGTCTAAGCTCTTTTCTTAATTGAAAGTGGATTTTAAAATGTAATATATTTTGATTATGGTTTCCCTTCCTCAACTCCTCCCAGATCCTTCCTGCTTCTCCAACCCACTCAAATGCACACCCATTCTTTCTCTCTTTCATTAGGATGCTAACAGGTCCCCCCCCAAACATAATTAGCTGAAATAAAAACAAATAAACCAGAATAGGACAAAGCAAACCAGCACACAAACAAAAGAAAAAGAACCAAAGGAAAAGCTCAAGAAACACATGTAGACACAGAATCACTGCACAGAAATCCCATAAGAACACCAAGGGGGGCCTGACAAAACATTATAAAGCAAAGAACCTCCAAAAATTCTTTTGAGTTCCTTTTGTGTTGGCCATCTACTGCTCAGCATGGGACCTGGTCTTAAGAGTTGCTTGTATCTCACCCAGCCACTCCCCAGTGGTACTCCATTGGAGAAAACTAGGTTTTCATTTGCAGATGGTTCTCCATTAGCGATAACGTCTGGGTTAAAGATGTAGGCTTGTGTTCATTTCTCCTCTCAATGGTGGGACCCCATCAGGGTCAGATCTGTGCAGGCCCTGTGCATGCTGCTTGTGCCCAACATTGTTTGGGTTGCCAAGTAACTAGGGGTAAACTAACTGTTTATTCTGCTAAAGGAACGAGGCAATAAAATGACTCCTAATGGCATTCTGATCCATCCACATATCTATGTCCGATTTAGACATTATCAGAGAAGCTGCTTCTTACAGTAGATGGGAACTAATAAATGACTGTAAGCTCTTGCAAGCAAGAATGGTATTTTTCTTATTTCCTGCTTTGGTTTTCATCATGACATATTAATCAATACATCTAGATTTATGAAGAAATCAACAAATTGCTATTGTAATTAAGTTTTCAGTCAGTGCTGTCATTTACCTGAAAACATACTACATTTGCAAGCAGCCTACAGTGCTATGCTGAGTATGCCATGCAGAAGTGGCTGCTGTAGTCACTCTGCTTAAGTAGGCAGCATTCTACTCTTGATCATTATAAGCTTTTTGCAGCAAAGAAGGTAGTTGTAGCTTTTCATGCTACAAGCCATTTCTTGTGGCCTTGCTATTGTCTCTTTCTCACAGGGACTACTGGGAGCATTTAGGAGGACCACCTAGTCGCTTCATACAATAGCATAGAGACACGGACAAAGAGCTACAAACATACTAGCTATTTAGTTGTTCTTGTTTCTCAAATCCTCTCTATAGAACACAGAGGGAAAAATGTTAATTTAGATATAACAATTTTATTTATTTATTTGATATAGATTTAAGAGAGCAAAAATCAGAATACCCTTCTAGAAAAATAGAGAAGCTTTTAATTTTCAGCAGTTGGTGGAACAGCAAAACACAGTACCCATTAGCAGAGTGTGTGTTAAAGGGATTTATATATTTAATTATTCCCCCTGCACTCCACAGCCTTGTACATCTTCCTTGTAACAGCAGGTAGAACATAGTGCTGACAACTACCCCCACCCCAGTTGAAGTTTAAAATTATGAGTGCTGTATAATGAAATGGTGATTTTTATTCTGTCCTGGTGGTAAAATGGGATTTGCTGATGTGTAAAATGAGACAAAGATAAATAACAAACAGATGTTCTCACAAAATGTTCATTAAGTTCCTGCCTAGTAAAAGATGCTGGATTACATGTGTTCAAACTCTAAATGTGTTAGAGAATAAGGAGCTTTTATACCTTAATGCTCAATTTAGGAAGGACTATATAACTTTCTCAGTAAAAATCATAGTAATCCGTGACTTACCGTCTCTTCCTCATTTCAATGTAGCTAGTCATGACCATTTTTAAACTTCTTTTATTGCTTTTCACAGGTCCAATTATCCAAGCGACATAACTTTATTGGGGCTTATGAAGTGGGGTTAAGCTTTTATTTGGCCCTAGATAGGGGTATACCACAGGTGGAAATTATAGTTTTTTACTTGGACCACCTGTATATGACTATGTGGTGTGAATATGTGATAATGATTGTAGGGAGCTGCGAAGGGAGATTAGCAATAAGACAACCCTTTATCATCCTGTGACTCTTCCATACTCATAGCAAATGTAAGATTTTCTGCTGTTTTAAGTGATGGAATGTCTCACCATGCTAAGCAGTGTAGGCAGTTCTTTTTTAAAAGGTATTATATTTAATTGTTGTATGTGGGTGGAGGAGTATATGCACATGAATGTGTCTGCGGGGACCAGAGGTGTTGCCTTCCTCTGGAGCCAAATTTACAGACAGTTATAAGTTACCTGCATGGATAATGGAAACCAAACTCTTGTCTTCTACAAGAATAGTACATGTTCTTATCTGCTGAATTATTTATCCAGCCTAGAGTAGGTAGTTCTTGATGCATTGCATTGCTTTCAGCAAGGCCGACTGCGCACTGCTAAGTCACTGATCTGAGGTGTTAAGTATTAGTTAGTTGTTCTCTTTAGGGAAGTTAAGTATGAACTTTATTGTCTAGTGATAAGTAGAAATTCTTAGTTTTACTTGGGGAAGGTGGTACCAGAGAAAATATAATACTTGGTACTGTTCTTGAAAGATGGTAGAAGTTCATTAGGACAGGGGACAAAATAAACCAACCGAACAAAAAACATTTCAATCAGAGGGAACAGAATATGCAAAACTACAGAATCCGAAACAATATGAAGAACTTTTGAACTCTCAATGATTCAGTTTGCTTTTGTATCTCAGGTTCCTTATCTATAAATAGATGCAGTAACAACACCTAGTTGATGTATTTATCATGATGAGATGATTTAATATATGTAGTTTAGAATAGTTACTTGTGCATGGTAAATGACATAATTCTTATTATTTCGATTTCTATTGTTTGTTCTGTGGTTAGGAAAGTGGAGAAATGTCAAGTTGAAGTAATTAGTGTGCCATAGGGAGCAAATTATTTACTTATACTATACTAAGGATAAACATTTTTCCTCTTTTAGGCGATGAAAAACTGTTATGGAGTATTGTTCTGAATTTCAAATATATGCCCAGACTTGAATTTTAGAAAGACCATTCTTTTTGCCTTCTGATAGGAGAGAAGGGAGAAAGATTTGGAAAAATGGAGTCTGCAAGGTCAGGTATAATTATTTGAAGCATTCCATGTAAAAGAGGACAGAGGATCGAAATTAGAGGAGTGGTGGTAGAAATGAAAGATGAATGCAGTGTCTGCATGGGTGGAGCAAATGTGTTCTGTTTGGCCTACAATGTTTAAACTGAATAACCTTAAAGGGAATGTATGTTCTTCAGTTTTGATCTAGGCTCCTTATTTTATTATATTACAGATTTACAATGCTTGACTGGCTCTTTTGCTAGAGGGGTAGTAGAAGAAAAATATTAAAAAATAACCCCTAAAATTAAAAGAGAGAAAGAGAGAGAGAAAGAGAGAGAGAGAGAGAGAGAGAGAGAGANAGAGAGAGAGAGAGAGAGAGAGAGAGAGAGAGAGAGAGAGAGAGAGAGAGAGAGAAAACACGAAATTGAAATTGAATTAGGGGCTGCTGTAGGGTAGCTGCAGGGAAGGAGTAGAGAGGTTAAATATGATTAAGATGTACTCTATACATGTATGACATTTTCAAAGTACTTAAAATGAGTCCTAGAAAGGCAAATTAAAAGTTTACTTTGATATTCTTTCTCTATCACAGTCACTCACAATGGTTATCATGAAACAAATGATGTGCTGGGGATGTAGTTCACTTACTAGACTACTTGCTTAGCATTCATGAAGCCTTGGATTCAGTTGACAGCACCCACAAAAGAGCAGAAATGGTGGTGCAAATCTGCAGTTGCAGCACTCCTCAGGTGGAAGCCAGAGGATCACAAATTCAAGTGAGTTCCAGCCTGATATATGTGAGACACTGTCTCCAAACAAACTAAGCAGGGAAGAAGAGGTAAAGGAGAGAAGAGAAAAGGCTAGCCTCTGAGCAACCTATGCCATTCCTGAGAATATAACAAAGGACTTTAAGCTCCAGCACGGAGATACCTGTTTGTTGCTGAACTACACACAATAGCCAAGATGTGGAATCTACCTAAATGTTCATCAGTAGATGGATGAATAATGAAAATGGGGTACATATACAATGGAATATAATTCATCAAAAAAGAAAAATGAAATCATAGCATTTGCAAGAGAATGGATGAAAGTGGAAATTAAGTGAACTATCCCAGATTTGGGGTGATAAAAACGGTATTTTTTTCATATGTGGATCCTAGATTTTTTTTTGATACATATATACACATTTGTATAGTACATGTCATGAAACTAGAAAAATCATGAGAGAGGGTTTTGTAGTCAGTGTTCTATTGCTCTGAAAAGACAGCATGACCATGATAACTCTTATAAAAGAAAGAATTTAATTCATTCTAGCTTATAGGTTCAGAGGTTTAGTCCATTGTAATCATGGCAGGAGGCATGGTGGAATGCAGGCAGACATAGTTTTGGAGAAGATGAGAGCTGATGTCCAGGTCTGTAGGGAGCAGGAAGAGAGAGACACACACTAGGACTGACTTGGACTTTTGAAACCTCAGATCTCACCCTCAGTGAGACACTTCCTTCAACCAGGCCATAGCTCCTAATCCTTTCAAGTAGTGCCACTTCCTGGTAACCAAACATTTAAATTATGAGCATATTGTGGCCATTTTCATTTAAACCACCATAAAGGAAACAGAATTTTCTTTACTTTTTCTTTCCGTATTCTCACTATATAATGCATATTGGTGCTCTTGTACTCTTCTCACAGCACACCTGTGGAAGTCAGCAGAACTGGTTCTTTCCTTTACATGGATCTCAGAGATTGAAATCAGGTCCTCAGTCTTACAGTGCAAGCATGTATATATCTAAGTCATCTTAGCAGCTTGAAAAAGAGATCTTATGGATGGATTGCGGATGGGGAAGGTAAGTGAATGTGCACAGAATGAAGAGGATGGGGGTTAGGTGGAAAGTAGACCACCAGAAGGAATGCAGGGAAGGGAGAGGGTAGGATCAGGAAAGAAGGATAAGCCATAACAAATTTGAAAGAAAAATGTATCTATTCTATTTATAAGTATCAGAAACAAGCCTGCAGTTGAAGAGATAAGTCTCTACTAAAGGCACAGCTTTGGGAATCATTTATGAGCTTACATGATAGCTGAAACAATTTCAGTCAATGGTATAATACAGGGCAGTGCTACCAGACAGAAAACTTGGTAATGTCAAGGGGATTCAGGAATCCCAGTAATTCTCATAATCGAGACTAGTGGGCATCTACTCCTGACCAGGTTCTTGTCCATGACACCCCATAGAGAGGACTGAGACAATCCATCACATAGGACAATACCTGAAGTCCTTCCACATACAGATGAGGCATCCCTAACATCTCAGACCAAGTCAATAGAAAGGATCTGCTTTTAGACCCCAACCCACCTCCCAAATGTTTATAAGGTCCTATCCACAAAGAATAAAGTGTAAAAATTGTTTCTCTGAAGACCATCTGAGAGGGCCTGCCTTATGGAGCTGTAACACTCCAGGAAAGAAAATGTCCTCAAGCTCATGACTTTGAGCACATGATGCATAGCTGGTGGTGTTCTTTGGTAAGTTGTAGATCCCCTTTGCATATGGGGCCTGCCTAGCAGACATAATGTTGAAGGGCCATAAAGGCATGGCTTATGGGTTATAGCTTGCCCCTGTGCTGGCCCAAGTCTCTCTTTGATTCTTTGTTCACCAAAAGTATGAGATGTTCCAACCACTTGCTCCCATCATCATGAACTCCACCATTCCTTTCCCACCATGATGGATGGACTGTACCCTCTTCAACAGTGAGCCAAGTAAGTTCTTCCTGTTTCAAGTTCCTTCAGCTGTTTTGTCACTGCAGCAAGAAAAGTAAGTAACACAGCTTGCATTTACAATGCTGAAAAGAATAGTCTGAGCTCAGTACCAAAGCAGTGAAGGGCCCAGATATAATTCTGAATGAAGAGAGAATTTCAGACACTTGCTCTCAAAGTATGGTTTATGGGTGCTAAGACTCCCCAAGATTGTCCCACAGGCTTTAAAATGTCAAAGCAATTTTTAAAATAGTTCTAAGATTTTTCTTGCCATATCTGCTGTGTTAAGGATTCACTGATGGGGCAAAAGTACATATGAATAAGATTGCTAATGACTTGGCAAGAATTATTATTCTGCATTATTTAGTAATTTTATTCTTGACTATTGCATACTCAACATTAGGAAAACAAAACTGGACTCAGTAATGTAAATGTGAAAGCTATTTTCACTTAGTAATATTGCTTTTTATAATTGATAGGTACTGATCTTATTAATTTTAACTTTGCGACATTTTAATTTCCTGTATATAAAAACAGGAAGTACTTCTGATGCTTTTGATGTGCTCTAGAATATGATGGTGTCTCTGGGTGTAAACCACTTGCATGATTGAGTTGCAATCCCAGCTCACAGATTTTTACATGGGACTCTAGCTTTATTAAAAACTGACATTATACTATGTTACTGGGTATGTGGCAGGCACAAATCCCCCCAAAAAGTGGGCCTGCAATTTTAAGAACTAACTTTTTATTTCTTGCCAATGACAAGTATAAACTTTGAAGTTCAAACTCGACTTTTGACACTTATTTCTGCCATCATGAACTTGAGAGCTTCCTACTACTTCATGACTTTTTGATGAGGCCAGTGGTAATATGAACCAATATGATTTTCAAATCTCCTGTAATTAAATGTGTCACCACCTGGAAGATTTTTGTAACTAAGGAAATCAATATTTGTCAAAGATCAATAGATGATGTTATAAAATCATGCTTGGAAAAAATCTATTAGCATGCAGAGATTGAACACTGATTTTAATATAACTAAGTCTTAAAAGTTCATTAATATAGATTCGGATTCCCCATTGCTTTAAAAGAAACTACCATTGTCAAATTTTAATGTACTAGTAAAGAATACCAAAATTATCTGAAGAAAACCTACTCAAATATTTCTTCAGTATCTAACTCTGTCTGTGAGGCTAGATTTTCTTTATACACTTCAATGGAAGCCCATACAACAGGTTTAATACCAGTATATTAAGTACCTACATGAAACGTCATAATAAGCCAGTATTATGTATAACTAATGTATAATAATACAACTTTAAAAAATAATTTAAAAAAGAATCTCCCCTTTTTTTTAAATAAAACTAAAATTGTAAAACAGTACAATAGTTCTCACTGGTTTTACTGGTTTTGTAAAACATTGCTAAATTTAGAAATGAGTTATGTTAATGTACTGGATTGTTATATTTTAAATAATTGAACATAAAATTTCATAGTTATAATTTGAATGGAGTAAGTTATAGTATTTATAACCAACCAAAACCAAAGTACTTTTAAAAAAATTATCAGGCAGGGCAGTGGTGGCACACGCCTTTAATTCCAGCACTTAGGAGGTAGAGGAAGGTGGATTTCTGAGTTCGAGGCCAGCTTGGTTTACAGAGTTCCAAGACAGCCAGGGCTACACAGAGAAACACTGTCTTGAAAACAACAACAACAACAACAACAACAACAACAACAAAAATTATCAGAAGAGGGCTTGCCATAGGAGAAGTTTGGAGGTCAGAGGACAGCTTGCAGGCATCTTTTTTTTCTCTTTTACCATGTGGGTCCCAGGAATTGAAATCAGGTCATCAGACTTGGTAATAGATACCCTCTGGACCATCTTGCTGTCTTCCCCAAACAGTCTTTGGGTGTCCTTGATATCCTTGAAATGTAGAAAGGGGTCTCAGGACCAAAAATCTTTGGAATTGAACTATTGTCATAGAGGACTGAAAGTTGTGAGGAAAATATGTGGTAAAACTACACATTGTTAGGCAGCTGCATTTTCTATAAGGAAATGAAGACAATGGAAAATCGGAACATAGAAACTATCACTAGACCTAGAGATAGACAGCACTAAAGTAAGTCGAAAACTAGTGTGAATTCGAGTGATTAAGAATCCGTTAGACATAGACTTAATCATATCTAAGATTTTTGTTGCACAGGAAAAGAGAAGGTACATTCCAAGCATGATGATCAATATGAGGAATCTTCCAGATATTAAATTAAACATAATACTTTATTTTTATTTATTTATTTATTTATATATTTTTGGAAACAGGGTTTCTCTGTGTAGCCCTGGCTGTCCTGAAACTCACTCTGTAGACCAGGCTGGCTTTGACCTCAGAGATCTGCCTGCCTCTGCATCCCAAGTGCTGGGATTAAAGGCATGAACCACCACCAGCACCCAGCTATACACAGCACCTTTGAGGAAGAGCAAGTAGACTATCTATGACAGAATAAATATTTTATGTTGGTTAGTAGTGAGAGTTCTATTGGATAAACAGCAGAAAGCCACAGTATGAAAAAACCTTAAAGACCAAGGTAAGAGAGTAAGTTCTTAATAGCAATGGGAATCTCTTAAAGGTCCATAATTCAGTATGAGGGTATCAAGAAAGTGATATTTTATATAATTTTATCCAGAAATAACATAAAGGTGAGATTGGAGTGACAACGTAGTAGTTGGAATGGAAAATAAGTAATGGCTATGAAAGATATTAGAGTGGAGAGAACTTGATTGATTGGTAAAAGAGGATTCATTTTAGACTGACTGGCTGAGAAGTCAGTGATACACATGACGAAAAATGAAGGAACATAGGTAGACTCATCCTAAGTAGTTAATGACTACGTAAGTGTTGTTATTTTATTTATTTAATGTCTTGGATTATCTTAATAGAACTATAGATATTTGGGGACTAATCATCACAAAGTGATCATTGAATTTGAAAAAAAATGAATTAATTGTATGAGGAGCAAATTATGTAAATCAGGAGCCTAGGAAATAAGCTCTTGTCTTATTAGGATTCAATAGGGACAGGCAGTGAAGAAGGCTAAACACATGGCTGGAGACTTTCAGAACAAAATAATCTTATAGACACCAATTCTAGAGTTTCAAGAAGATTGGATGAGCAAAGTTCTACACAGAATAGGATGTTTCACATATAATGTAAGTTCTCTGAAAGTTGTCTTAATATGTCCTCTGTTTTCCTCGGTGATATTTCCAAAATGCCTGAAAGTAGATTTGGTGAATAATAGGTAATGAAGAAATATATACGTGGCTACCAAATGCTAGATTTTTTTTTTTAGTAAACCTTATAAACACATCTAAGAAAATTAATTAGTGGGAATGTCTTCAGATTATAATACTCTCTATATACATTGACTGTTTCTGTTTGTTTATCAGGACCTATTATTAGAATCCAGCATAGCATTATTGAAATACACAGTGAAAATAGGATAGATCATTCAATTTTGGTAACTCATATATAAGGCAACGGTAAAGTGGACAATATAGGACTACTACACAACTGCTCGCCTTACATTCTAGTCTTTTTAAGTTCTGTTCTTCATCTGAGTAGGACATAACCTTATTCTTGTGAGGTCTTATGCATCCTGCATCAAAGTAAAGAATGCCTAAGAGTTTAAATAATTTTAATTACATTCATTAAGACATTTGCTTTGAGTTTCAAGTTATTTTGATGGGAGTTCATAAATTTCAGTTGTATTGTTGGGTCAACCAAACTTTTGTTGTTGTTGTTTTTAACAAAACTAATGTCTAATTTGGTAATTTATTTACTTCAGTTTAGATGTTAATAACCATAATTGATATGAAAGGAAAAAATAAGAGATTTTAGTAGAAATCAAGTTATCTGACATTTTATTATTCCTTTACAAGCTAATGATATGAGTATTAGTATTTTGGGCTAGGATTTTTTTTATTAGCTGTCAATTATTCTGTAACAAATTATGCCAAAATGTAGTATGTTAAAGAGGTGAACATCTCAATGGTTTTAAGGGTTCAGAATTTATAAATAGTCTAGCTAGATGGCCCCGCCTCATGAGGATGCAGCTAAACTGACTGGTGTAGTTCTGATCTCACCATGAGGGTTAGCCAGTTGCACTTTCAAACTCATAGTTATGCTTCCTCCAGACCATAGTCCCTTATTCATCAACTGTACACAGGACTGCTCAAAAAAAAAAAAAAAAAGGCAGGGACCATTACAGAGTCTATAACTTAGGAAAGAATACCCATGACAGAAGCCAGAGGCCTTTAACAATCTAGTTTCAGAAGTGATATAGCATCACTTTGAAGTGACTCAAAGATGTGTTAGTACCAGGAGGTGAGGATCGTTGGGGGTCACCTTAGAAGTTGTCCACCACAGATTTGTTGGCAACAAATTTAACTTTAAAACATATAACTAAGGTTATGAAAACAGAAAAGATACAGACCCATTTTTCCTTGGTACATCTGTTTTTAATGATTTTATCTTTTTCATTATTTTTTAGTTAGCATACAAAATAATAGGTTTTATTATGGATCTTTAGTAATGAAACCAGGAACATATTCTGTCTACTGAAGCATGAAATGTTAAAGTGTGTGCTATAAAGAAAAAAGAACTTAGAAATTTGCAGGAAGCTCGTGTGTGTGTTTTGTGTGTAAATATATATATATATATATATATATATATATATANTATATATATATATATATATATATATATATATAATTATATACATATATTGATATATATTCACTAAGATATATCACATATGCAGACTTTTTATTTATAATTTATTTTGTTTTATTACTGAATTGAACAGCAGGCTTCAAGCAGGCTAGACAAGTGCTTTTTCACAGAGCTATGCCTAAGTTTTGTATCCAGCTTTAAAGGCATCATATACTTGCTAAAATACAGACTGAATAGAAACTGAGAAGATGAGTTAGAAAGAGGTCAACATAAGGAAATAAAAATAATTTTCCGTTTACTTCTGTACTTATAATTTCCCCAAAGACAGCAAAAAGTGTTCGATATTATCAGTAGCCCTATGTACATTTCAATACTATTACTGAATTAATGTAAGTTAGTATGAACTAAGATATAGACTGCAGTTGAATGTAGCCATTGCATGCTGCTTTTAGTGGATATTTGAAGGCAGAGACAGAGAAAATTTGACTGATCCTATAAAAAGTCAAAATCTATACAGATACAAATTTGCTAATAGTTCCTATCTTTTCCTCTTACCTTTTCCTATGTTACATTTTAGATTAATAATTTAAATCATTAAATGCACAGCTTTGATGATGGGTTGGTAATTTAGAAGGAAGCAGAACAATGCTGTCTTTCAGCAGATCTTTAAATCCAAGTTTTAACTAAATTTTGTGAGGGCTAGGCTGTTCTAAAATTATAGGTATTAATTTAGATTCAAAAACCATATCCCATTTATTCCAAATAAAAGTTACAACCCTGTACTTGTCTACAGAGAAAAGGAAAGGATTAAAGGAAGAGAAAAGTATCTTATTAATCATAAAACCTGACTGTTTGAATCTGAGGAAGAAATTATGTTTAACATTTGTAGGGCATATATTTGTGTATGTTCATTTCAAAAGAGATGTACTTCTGAATTAGACATTCCTTGTTTGGAAGTAGGAGCTTATAGTTTTCCTGAGTCCTCTTCAATATAAATCTCGAGCTTTAGGAGGAAGGAATGATAAATTGTTCCATTTATGGATCAGTGCCCCAATGACTCTTACTCTGTACATTGTCTAGTTGTAAGTCTATATGTATGTCTTGGTCAGCATCTACTATCAGAAGCTTCCTTGATGACATTTGAGCCATTACCTTACCTAGGGTACAGCAATATGTTCTTAAAGTCTTCTTTCCTTCTCAGGTTTAACTAAGGTTGCTGTTCTCAATTCTCTCATCTCCCACAGAGATTTTCTTTCATACTTATTCATTTATTGATCATGTATACTTATTGTGTTAGGAGCTATTTTATGTACTATAAATGCACGTGATCACAAAAAAAAAAAATCCCATCTTATTGCTTAGATTCTGGAAAGGACCAAATGGAGAAAAATATTACTCACCCCCACACATAGAAACTCATACATAGTATTAAGTGATTGTGTGTGTGTGTGTTATTATAAGGTCATAATTACATATGTAATATATATATATGAAATAGAGCAGTCATGGAAATTGAGAACATTAGTGGTATATAAGTTATAATTTTAAGATGTCCTAGGTTGCTTCGTTGGGAAAGGATATTAGGCAGTTATTTGGAAGAGGTGGGAGAAGAATGGCTATCTGGTGGAAGAGCAATGAAAGCAAGGAAATAACCAGCACCAGAGACAATCCAGAAACGTATGTTTAGGGGGCTGGTGTACATCAGAGTGAGAAAGGGGGGTTTTAGGAGCTGAATTTGAAAGTCTGTAGTAGAAGGAGCAGTTAGATTTACCTTGTGACTTAAGTAAAATAAATAAGCCTATGATGAACTTTGTGTATAGAATGATATAATTTAGCTTTTAAACGGATCATGCTTTGGGGAACCTTGAGAGATACCTTGATTGGGAAGAGCAGTTACTTTTGCAGTCTAAGCATTAAGAGCTGAGTTTGGACCTTAGTGCCATGTGCCCACTTGTGTGCCTGTACCCCAGCACTGTGGATAATGTAGAAGGTGATAGGAAGACATCTGATGTCTTCCTTTAGTGTCAGAAATACACTCAAGAGCACCTACTACTATGTACATGTACATACTCATACTCATACTTCCACCCCACCCCACCCATCCACAGTCCTGGTGGGCATTATTTGCATTGCTTCAGCCAAATTATTGAAGTATAGTTAGTTGATGAACAAAAAGTTGTATTATTTAATGTATACATCTTGATGAAATTGGAGATAAGTGTATATCATAAAATCATGTCAGTCTCTGCTATGATCCCATCAACTATCCTTCAGAATTTCCTCCTCCTATTTGTATGTGTGACAAGAGTTCTTACCAGAAGATATACTGTTTTAGCAAACTTTTGACTCATTCTTAAAGTACTTTTAACAATTAGTATTATACTAGCTTTCTAATATTGAACCTGCTTGTAGTACTGAAATGATATTCTCATATAATACCCTCCCTTCTGCTTCCTCCCCTCAATCCCTGACCACCATCTCTTCTATTCTCTGTTTCCTTGAGTTTGGCTACTTTTGAATCATGATACAACTCCTACCATTGTATTTGCCCTTCTGTGTCTGCTTCATTCCTTTAGGATAATATTCTCCAGGTTTACACACATTGTTCTAAATGTTATTTTTTTTTCTTTTTAGGACTGACTAATATTCTGCTTTTTTCATATATACATATATAATATGTATAGCCTTATAGATATATACATTTTCTTAATCCATTCTTCCATATATGGCAATTGTATTTGTCTCCAGGTCTCAGCTTTCGTTAGACTATTTCAGTGATCTTAGCACCGTAGATACCTCTTTGAGATACTTATTTCAGTTCTTTTGGCTGTGTGTATGGAAATGGGACCAATGCATTTTAGCAGTTCAATTTTAACTGAGTGGGACTGGGATGCCATACTATTTTCTATACTGACTGTACCAATTTTATTTTCACTAGCAATATATAACTATTTCTTCCCGTTATTCTTGGCAACACTTTCTATCTTTTCAAAATTGTAACCACTATGCAGTAATGACTTTATTATTATGTTTTTGATTTGCATATTTCAAATGATCAGTGATGTGGAACCTCTTTTAATATATCGGCTGTACATTTTACCTTTTTTGGAGAAGTGTTCATTCATGCATTTTTTCCAGTTTTTAGTCACTCTTTTTAATTGTTATTGAGCTGTAGGAGTTTCTTGTATGTTTTGAATAATAATGTTTTATCAGATGGATGTTTGTTTTGCATATATTTTCTCTCATTATATAGGTTGTCTTTCATTTTATTGTTTGCTGTTTTGTGTAAAAACTTTGACTATTTAAAGAAGAGATCATTAATGCCATTACAAGGTGGAAGCCAAGATACCAAATAGAAAGCTCCTCCAGGAATTTAGGCCAGAGTTGATTGTTATTGGAGTAGGACTGAAACAACTTTTTTTTTTATTTTCTTTATTTACATTTCAAATGCTATCCCGAAAGTTTCTCATACCCCTCCCCCCACCTCTGTTCCCCTACCCACCCACTCCCACTACTTGGCCCAGGCCTTGCCTTGTGCTAGGTCATATAGAGTTTGGAAGACCAA
>NC_034613.1:39945693-39967834 GCF_900095145.1 Mus pahari | reverse complement strand
TCCCTAATTTCTTTCTCATCCCGTCTGTCCTTCGTGTAGAGGAAGGCCACTGATTTGTTTGAGTTAATTTTATATCCAGCTACTGCACTGAAGCTGTGAAACAACTTTTAATATTGCAAAATATAAATATTTTTTTATATGGGACATGAAATAGAGACAAGGATCAATCCCATAGTTTTAGACCTGTGGGAGGAGATGATACTGAGTTGTGAAAGACTGTAGACATATTAAGCTTAGCATGAGATAGTTCAGGTTTAGACATGTCACTGAAGGGATAGATAGGTAGTATATGCATTAGGAGTATGGAGAAGTGGTCTGGATTGGTACTGTACATTTAGGGAATCATCACTATATCTATAATTAAGGCCAAGAGTGTGAAAGCAAAAAAAAAAGCTCTCCCCAATGTTGGGCATTTCTGCTAAGGTTACCCACATTGAGTCCCAGTGTCTATGACTTTCTAGAGTTTCACTCCACCCCCAACTCCAGCATCTCCATATTTCCATTCATTCTCCTGGCCTTCTGGGCCTCTCTCCTGTCACCCCCTATAACTGGTCCTGTGCCCCCTTTCCCCTCCCCTTTCCTCTCCCATCGAGATCCCTCCCTCCCTCTGTCTTCCATAATTATTTTTCCCCCTTGCAGGTGGGGTTCAAGCAGTGTTACCTGGACTTCCCTTTTTGTTATACTTCTAACAGTTTGTGGGGTGTATCATGGGTATTTTGTACTTTTTGGCTAATATCCAATTATCAGTGAGTACATACCACACATGTACTTTTGGGTCTGGGTTACATCACTCAAGATGATATTTTCTAGTTCCATCTATTTGCCTGAAAAATTCATGATGTCCTTGTGATTGACTTGTAGTTTGTTCACTTTTCATTTGGAGAAGTATCTCATTATTTGAATTATCTACAGCTAGCATATTCATTGGCCAACTGATAAACATTTTTATTGATTCCATTTTTCTTGTATTCTGAATTAGTCAATGATCTGGTGATCCCTTATATGCATTGTACCCTAAACACCTCTTTGTATCATCTCACAATTTTTCATATAGTACATTTTAATTTTAACTTAGACTAAAGTGCTTTTTTCATATACTGTGAGCTTTCTTCTTTGACCCAAGAACCATTCATAATTTCCAGATGTTTCTGCTGATGTCTATTTTAATTGCATTGTGCTTAAATATATGTGTTCTGTTGTTTGAATTTATTAAAATTTATGCTATGACATGAATAGAACCTGTCATGAACGGGCTATGATATTTTAGGAACTATAACTTTAATTCCCTATGGAACTGAGATCTTTAGATAGTAGAGCCAAAATGTCTTGGGAACTGGGAAATATTGTTTAAGTCACTTGGAGAATAGTGAACCAAGTTGCTCTCATTTTTACCCCTAATAGCTATTCACCTATCCATGAATTATGGTGTTGAATAAGTATCAACCATATATTAGATATTAACTAGGAGACCTGGAAGACACTCTTTCTAGAATACATTTCCTATTAATTGGTGCTATAGCTCAGTCTTCAAAAAGACATTTTTTTTTCAAGTATCAACATATAGGAATGTATTGGTTAGGGTTTTACTGCTATGCACAGAGATCATAACCAGAGAAACTCTTAAAGGACAAAATTTAACTGGGGCTGGCTTACAGGTTCAGAGGCTCAGTCCATTATCATCAAGGCAGAAGCATGGTTTATCATCCAGGCAGACATCCAGGCTGGAAGAGTCGAGAGTTCTACACTTTCATACAAAGGCAAACAGGAGAAGGCTACCTTCCAGGCAGCTGGGACAAGGATCTTAAAGCCCATGCCCACAGTGATACACCTACTTGTAGTCCAACCACGCCACACCTTCTTCAACAAGGCCACACTTCCAAATAGTTCTACTCCCTCAACCAAACATATTCAAAACACCACAAGAAGATATTTATATTTATTGTACAACATATGGAAAAGTCATTAGTGTCTTCTATGGAGTCTAAAATTAATGGACACTGTGTAGCATTTTAAATCCTATGACCATTCCTCATATCAAAAAGACATTTTATTGTTACATAAAGTCTAGTCTGTAACACGAGTTTCTTGAATTAATCCATACCATGATGATAGATAATGTATCCCATGCTTACTTTTTAATAAAACTAATAAAACTACATCCTAGGGAAGCAATGCCATTTTAAATTTTTATTAGCAGAACTTGAATCGAATAAGAAAATGGTTGATTACTCCCACGATGTTCATGCCACTCTTGTACAATTGGGCATGTTTGGCCAGGCTAGTCATTTTTGCAGCTTGCCAGGTTTACAGTAGGATAAGATTACTTTTCCTCTCCAGGAGTATGCATAATGAAAGCTTAATAGAAGCTAGTCCATAACTAGGTAGCTTCCAGGTCAGTACCAGTTTGATATTTATTTTCCCCCTTCTCTTTCTGCTAGTTTTCATCCTTCCAATCTTTCTTCTACTTTCATGTCATGTGTGTGTGTGTGTGTGTGTGTGTGTGTGTGTGCTTTTGTGTATCTATAAAGAATTTTAGTACCCACAAATGAAAGAAAATGTATTTTTTTTTATCTTTCTGAATATGGTTTATTTGTTCAGTCTTATCTCCAATTCTATCAAGTTTCTAGCACATGACATCCATTTATTCTTCTTTGTGCTTGCTAAAGCTACATATACCCAGAAATGGCATAGCTTGGTCATGTGATAGTTCTATTTTTTTCTTTTGAGGAATCTCCATATGAATTTACACAGTGACTGGACCAATTTGCATTCTCAGGAGCAATGTATAAGAGTTCCCTTTCTCCCTCAACTCTACCAGCATTTGTTGTTGCTTGTTTCCTTGATGATAGGCATGGAGTGTTACGACATCTCAGTATGATGTTTTATTTGCATTTCCCTGATGTCTAAGAATACTTAACATTTTCATATGTTAATTCACCATTTGTACATCATCTATTAAGAACTGTTAGTTCATTTCATTAGTACATTTATTGTGTTGTGTGATTCTGATGTTTAGCTCTTATGAATTCTTTATATATTCTAAGTGATGCTCTATCAGGTAGACAACTGGCAAAAATTTGCTCCTGTTCTTCAGGCTAGCTCTTCCCTTGATTAATTCCTTTGTTGCACACAGTGCTATAAATGTCATGTTATCTTGGTTGTCAATGCTTGGTATTATTGAAGAGTCTTGGCCAGAAATGTCTACATTTTGCTTAGAAGATGGAAGCAGTTAACAATTTGGCCAGCTGCCGCGGATGCACTATAACTCATATGGTCCTTTCAATAGCTGGAACCTTTCCAAATGCAAGTCTCCCAGATGAAGCTCAAGACCTTGAATTGCATTTCTATTTTACAGAGACACTGTGAAAATTAATAAGAGGAGTTATAGATGTCATCTGTGAACTTGGCTACCCACTTTGGTTTCTCCTCAGCATGCCTTTGTAGCAGGTACCTATGGACATCTCCATAGACTGAAATCTCTATAGCTGTCATAGCAGATGCAAAGATGCAGCCTTTCACATAAGGTGTCATTGGACCATGGTAAAAAGCTAGAAAGAGTTGAGCTATTTTATTTAATCCATTAACTTGATATCTCTCTAAATTCCTCTGATTTAAAAAAATACTGCTTTATACCTGCTGATGCTTATAAAAATATGTCCACTTATATGACATATTTAAAATATTGACTTGCTAACACACACACACACACACACACACACACAAATGAAATTTAAATTTGACTTAATCTTCTTTTAAACATAGTATCCTTCAAGGGAAACACAGTTGAGATTTCAGAATAGTTCTGTACAACACTTGTCCTGGATAACTTTGATCACCTGGTCCTTTCCAGAAAGATTTCCCCCAGAAGTGTTATTGTGCTTTGAACAGAAAAAGCTTTTATGAAAATGCTCTTTCTCCAATAAACTCTCCATCAAATTCACTGCCATTGGTGCTGTTGTCTTAATTTCATTTAAGTGCTGGCTGGCTGACTTTGAATCCAGAGACAAAAGAATGTTCTTATTGGGCCTTCTGTTTGACCTTCCTGCCTTCTTCTCATTGCTAATGAAGATGCAGAGGAGGAGAGAGAAAATGTTTTTTACTTAAACTTGATTTACCTACATTGAAGGCTTGCATCATATGGAATAGTTACATATAAAGAAGGTCATTGCATGAAAAAAAATTCCTGTCAGAGCCAAAGTCAGTATAATGACTTACTCCAACAAAATGATATTTCAAGGAGCAGAGAAGAACTTCGCATTTACTTTGATGACTCAAATATAGGGGCTAACATGATTGGGTAAGATTTTTTTTGTCTTATTTTTATTCTAATAAAACATCATTGTTTATTTGTAATTGTGATGGTAGATGGAATAATGGAGAAATGTGGTTATTTTTCCTGGCACCCTGTACATACATGAAAACATTCTATAAAATATGGAATGTACTATAAAATCTTCCCATAGTTGAATGAATTTTAGGGAACATAGATGGCCATTCATTTATTTCATTTGAACAGTTGCTTCCAGGAAATATAGGAAAACAAAAAAGATACAGAACTAGACCTTTACGCCACTGGGCAATTGATAAGTAGTATCCTATTCCTTAAAATCCCTTTTGAAGAGCCCCCTCATAGTCTTGATTTTGATTTATTCAACAAGATGTAAATCTGTTTTAAAGATAGAATTATTATTTCATGTTTTTTATTATACTGTATATTCAACAAATACTTATTGAACTGGGTAGAGGAACGACTTTGGAAGATATAAATGAGGAAAGTTTTAGTTCCTCCTAGAATGCATGCATTGGAAAGAACCTTAAAAATTATTATGTGGCCAAAAAATTTCAAACTGTGTTTCAGATATGTGGAAGTATCTTTCAGGCTGTTTCCAGGGCGGGGGAGAGGCCCAGTAGAGGGGAAAGAGGCATGGAGTTTTTATTATGACACTGTGGTTCAGGCATAAGATTTCCTCATTTCAGTCTTTTAAATGTAGGATGTTTCTTAGTTCAAGAAAGCACAAATAAAGCCAGGTATAAAAATGATAGGGTATTGGGGAAAATCCTTGAAGAAATGGGCACAGGAGAAAATTTCCTTAACAGAACAGCAGTGGCCTGTGCTGTAAGATCAAGAATTGACAAATGGGACCTCATAAAATTGCAAAGCTTCTATAGGGCAAAAGATACTGTCAATAAGACAAAAAGGCCACCAACAGATTGGGAAAGAATTTTTACCAATACTAAATCTGATAGGGGACTAATATNCAATATATACAAAGAGCTCAAGAAGCTGGACTCTAGAAATTCAAATAACCCCATTAAAAATGGGGTACAGAGCTAAACAAAGAATTCTCAACTGGGGAATACTGAAGGGCTGAGAAGCACTTGGAAAAATGTTCAACATCCTTAAGCATCAGGGAAATGAAAATCAAAACAACCCTGAGATTCCAACTCACACCAGTCAGAATGGCTACGATCAAAAATTCAGGGGACAGCAGATGCTGGCGAGGATGTAGAGAAAGGGGAACACTCCTCCATTGCTGGTGGGATTGCAAGCTTGTACAACCACTCTGGAAATCAGTCTGGTGGTTCCTCAGAAAAGTGGACATAGTACTACCAGAAGATCCAGCAATACCTCTTCTGGGCATATACCCAGAAGATGTTTCAACTGGTAATAAGGACACATGCTCTACTACGTTCATAGCTGCCCTATTTATAATAGCCAGAAGCTGGAAAGAACCCAGATGTCCCTCAACACAGGAATGGATACAGAAACTGTGGTACATTTATACAATGGATTACTACTCAGCTATTAAAAACAATGAATTTATGAAATTCTTAGGCAAATGGATGTATCTGGAGGATATCATCCTGAGTGAGGTAACCCAATCACAAAAGAACTCACTTGATATGCACTCACTGATAAGTGGATATTAGCCCAGAAACCTATAATACCCAAGATACAATCTCCAAAACACAAGAAAATCAAGAATAAGGAAGACCAACGTGTGGATACTTCATTCCTCCCCAAAATAGGGAATAAAATACCCATGAAAGAAGTTGCAGAGACAAAGTTTGGAGCTAAGACAAAAGGATGGACCATCCAGAGACTGCCCCACCCAGGGGTCCATCCCATAATCAGCCACCAAATGCAGACACTATTGCATATGCCAGCAAGATTTTGCTGAAAGGACCCTGATATAGCTATCTCTTGTGAGGCTATGCCAGTGCCTGGCAAATATAGAAGTGGAGGCCAACAGTTATCTGTAGGATAGAACACAGAGACCCCAATGGAGGAACTAGAGAAATTACCCAAGGAGCTGAAGGGAACTGCAACCCTATAGGTGGAACAAAAATATGAACTGATCAGTACCCCCAGAGCTCATGTCTCTAGCTGTATATATAGCAGAAGATGGCCTAGTCAGCTATCGTTGGTCTTGCAAACTTTACATGCCCCATACAGGGGAACGCCAGGGCCATGAAGTGGGAGTGAGTGGGCAGGGGAGCAGGGCAGGTTGGGGTATAGGGGACATTCGGGATAGCCTTTGAAATGTAAATGAAGAAAACAACTAATAAAATATATTTTTTTAAAGTGATAGGGTGTTTTCGGGAGGTAGAGAAACCGGGAAAGGGGATAACATTTGAAATGTAAATAAAGAAAATATTCAATTTTTTTAAAAAAGTGCATTCAGTACCCAGGAGACAGTTTGGTAAATCTATGTAAGTTCAAGGCCAGTTCAATCTCCATAGCAAGTTCCAGGCAGCCCAAGCTACACAGTGAGACTCTACAAAAAGAAAGGGGGGAAGGAAGGAAGGAAAACTGACTAGTCTAACATCTTTATCCACAGATCCGCTGATACCTAAGTTTGTTGTATATTTTAGCTATTGTCAATACTGCTGCAGTGAAGTTAAGGGTGAAAGTCTCCTTTAAGTATAATGACTAAATTTCCTTTAGGTCGTTACCCAGTAGTATAGTACTTGTATCTCCACATCTCTGTCTTTCAGATATGCCTAAGGAAAGTTCATACTATTCTTAAACCTAAATCTTCAAATTGAAATGTTGTGGTGTTTTGTCTTGATATTCCGTGCGTACTAGTTTTCAGTTATTGCTGCTCAGCACCATGCTTACCTCATAGACAGCACAACTGAACAAGTGTGAAATCTGTGGACATAGTGGCTGTTACAGCAGTAATTGTCTTAGTGGTAATGTTTGTGCTGTTGCAACTGTCCTTGCTTCATTGTACCATCTTTCCAGATTCTAGCAGTCTAGTCTTTCTTTATGTGTAATCACAGTCTCTCTCCACCCACTGTGCCTTCAAATACATTTCTCACTCTTCCTTTCTGACTACAATCCTTGAGGCAGATTTATAGGATCAGAACCAAAAACGGTAATTCTAACCACAGCTACCTCATAAGTGCTTTGGAATTTTATTTATGTGTGTATGTGTGTATGTGTGTTTGTGTGTGTGTGTGTGTTGTGTGTGTGTGTATGTGTGTTTGTTTGTGTATCTGTGTCTGCATGCATGTACACAGCATGTGTTATGGTCAGAAAGCAGCTTGTGATCATGAGTTAGTTCCCTTCTTCCATGTGGGTTCTAAGGATCAAATTCCAGTTGTCACGCTTAACAGCAAGTTCCTTTACCACTAAGCCATTTCACCAACACATAAATGCTTTTATCTTATGTATTGCTTATGCAACTCTTCACAGTTGTCTATTTTAACAATTAAGAAAATCAATTGTGGGTAAAGAGACAATTCATCAGTTGAGAGTACCGGCTGTTCTTCAAATAAAAATAAAATTTGATTATACAACAGTAATTGTACTGGGATGCTTTTGTGAATTCACATACATGTTCTATGTGTTTAATAAAAACATTGTACAGGGTCATTGAGAAAACATTTAATTGGGAATTTGCTTATAGTTTCAGAGGGTTACTTTTTGATCATTGTGGCAGGAAGCAGACAGGAATGGTGCTGGAGTAGTAGATGTAAGCTTTATATCCTGACCTACAGTTTCTCACATCTTAGAGTTGGATCCTCAAGGACAAGAGTATTTTCTTTATAACATTATGACTCCATCAATTGGGGGCTAGTGTCATTAGCCTCTGTTGCTAATGCTTCTGCTTGTGAAGTAAAAGGGAGGAAATTGTTTTCTAGAATATTCTTGTTTTGGGATGGTAGGGTGTCATTTTTTGTCATTCTTATTACTATTGTACTAGTAGGCAAAAATATTAAAATTCAGGGAGTAAACTTAGGTTTCCAGTTAGTTAACAAAAATAGGACCTCCAGTTGTAAAGTTCGTGCTGGGTTTGCGATCTTTAAGACTGTTTCCTTCGTTTTTGTTACTGCTCTTTATTGGTACTCACATGCTTTTGTTATAATAAATATTAAATATGCCCCATAATTATCTGTTATTTTAGATTAGGTAGACTTTCTTATAATAGGATTTATCAATGTATAAGTTTGATGATAAATATTGAGTCTTTTTTCAGAAGTACAGTTTATTGATTCCTTGAGAATTTCATACAGTGTATTTTATTCACATTTATCCCACTTTAGCCCTAATTCTTAGAACTTTTTTACTTCTCCATGCCCTCCCAATTTCATGTCCTTTTTTAAAACAACCCCTGGAGTCAAATTTATGTTGCCCATAATGAATTAAGTTTCTAAATCAGTATTTTATAGGTGTTTGTCTTTATTTTATAATATCGATAAGTGAAATTATAGTTTTTATATTCCTAATGCCTTCTATATTCACACATATATACATCTTAGAGTAAATCATATAATAAAAATTTGAACATTATATAATAGGACAATAGTTTGAATTTATCATAGTGAAGAAATATTAACTGTAACCATCTTAGAAATAAAGGTTTTAGTTTTAAATCAAATGGTCAGAGTTTTACTCCTTCTGAAGTTGATGTGTATCTGGGTAGACAGAAGTCTCACAACTTTGTCCACATTTTAGTCCAGATTTTTTTTCATGAAGTTTATATCTATTGCAGGTTTTTGTTTTGTTTTGTTTTCATAAAGTTTACCTCATTGAAACTACTCAACTATTGCATCAACTTAGCTGTTTTTAATAATTGGATTAAAGGCAACATGTATCTGACAAAAATTGAATTAATACTTAAGTGTCCTATTTATATAATAGAATTATATATTTTTACAGAATGGATCAACTTAAAAATAAGATATGTCAATCAAAGACAGCATCTAGGAACATATTCAACCAGAACTGGCAGTTGTTATTATACATAAACAGTGAAGAAATGACTCAAAAGTTTCCAGGGGCAACCTTATTTATATGTGTTCATTTGAAGATCTGAAGCATGTTGCAGCAACACATAGATCTGCTGTGACAACACTTTGTCTTGTACTAAAGGAAACTTCTATGATTACTTCATTCTAAGTTACTTTATAGGCTATTGTTTTTAAGATTTAGTTTTTTAAATGTATATGAGTGTTTCCTTACAAGCATGTTTGAATCCCAGGCATGTACATGGAGGCCAGAAAATAGTGTAAAATCTATTGGAACTGGAGTTACTGACAGTCATGAGCCAGCATGTGAATTCTGGGACCTGACCCTGGGTTCTGTGCAAGAGAGCAACTGCTCTTACCTACTGAGCCATCTCTCCAATCCCTTAAACCTTCATTTTTTAATGTGCCTATGAAGATATGTTTGTTCACATATACAATTTGATACAACTTTCTCAAGAGATTTTAGGGTACTTTATTATATCTCACTTATTACAACATCCTAAATTTGACCTTGGGCCTATGTTTTCATAGTTTAAAGACTATTTTTTTTACTCTCTTTTGTAATGAAACCCAACTTTCTTAATGGGGATTTTTGAATATTATCTCAGCCTGTTGTTTTTAAATACAGATTTTGCCTTTCTGCTTACCCTCCCCGCCATTTACCCACCCTCTATATTATAAATATACACTTTAAGCAGAACCATTAGGCCAGGATTCATTCACATTTACACAAGATAAGTCAAATACAATTCCACATGAAGCTTGTTGGTATGGAATACTTCACTTCAAACCAAAAATAAAAAACTGTGTTTATAAGAAAATATAAAAATTCCATATTTGTAGAAACAAATTTTACTTAAAAGTTTAATATTAGCTTGACATTTTACAAAGCCACCATACGGAATGCTTCTGTTATACAAATAGCCTTTCCTATATTCTCTGGTTTTAGACTAAATAAAGGAATAATGAATCTTCTTAAAGTACAGCACACTGTACCCAGAGTTCTTATTCGAGATATACCTGTTTTGTCAACCCGATTTCTTGGTCTTGAGATTTCATTGTACTTCATTAGCCCACTGATTCAGATGTACCTTCCTGATTCCTGATCTCTGCTTTGCTGTTATGTATTTTGTTTCAAAATATGTATCCATTTATATATGAAATATAGGAGAAATTTGTACAGGAGCCTTTTAAACATGCATTTTTTCCTATACAGTGTTTTCTAAGATCACTGGGGATAGTATGCATTGCTAAGGTTTATCTTCTTCTATATATTGCTATTTACTCTAAGAATTTTTATTTTCTCTCTTATTTTTTTATACATCATACTTACTACTGTATTCACTACTAGGTATAACCACTTCTAAAGTGAAATAGTATCTGTGTGACCATGTTAAAAGTTCTGTTGGCTTTGTTTAGAATAAAAAGTGACACTCATCTTTCTTTTTTGACACTGAAGCAGGTTAGACTATCTTCAATGTTAGCAAAGGATAATGGTCCTTTTGATTTGTTTTTAAAAGGCTATGCACTGGTAATCTCCCTTTTTCTTCTCCTTTTCTTACTTACAAGTTTGTTCTCTTGGCCCCACTTGCTTCTTTATAGGGAAGAATGCATCAAAGGCTTTCTTTGCTTTTGCTTTTACTGTGATATGTAGACCAGTTTATGGGGAAATACATCAGTTGTCTGCTGTGTATTTAAATTCCCCACTTCCCTGCTCCATTTGTGTGTGCAACTGAAAGACAAAGAGATGAATGCAGGGCCATTTTTGTCAGCATAAGTTTTTGAATGCATACATTACCAAGCACACGTATCATTAAATATGGGAAGCAAAAGTGGTACTATAGCAACTTTGTCCACAGAGGAGAAAAAGGGTCACTGTTTATGAGAACTAAATGGAAGCATATCTTTCCTTAACAATCAAGCAAATTAGGAGATGAGAATTGGCTTTGTAAGCCATCTGGTTCCACCCCCAGAGACCATTAGATGTGGTCCTTTCATTATTTTGCTCTTTGGGCTGGTTTTTGTTACATGCATTCATAGTTTTGCAGTAACTTCAAATGGTTCTATAACTATAGTTTCTCTACTTGTCTTGACTAGGGAATTTCAGGTTGAGGCTCATTTTGAAGGTAGTATCTCTTTTTGTCTTCATCTTCCTGTAAGCCTGTGCCAGTTTATTGTGATTCAGACTTTAAAAGGTAAATAACCTTACTTGTTTCTTACACTTTTAAAATTTTGCCTGTTCTGAAGTGCTCTTATATAATTTTAGTAATTTTCATTCCATTATGTAATTTAACATCATGAACTTCTTAAAACTTTATTTTTATAAAACCTAGAAATATGTTTTCTTTTTAAAAAGTCCTCCTTCCCTCTTTATCTACACAGTCCTGTTATGGATAGTTTTAATTGTCAACTGCCACAATCTAGAATTATCTGGGAAGAGTTCCAATGAAAAACTGTCAAGATCACGTTTACCTGTGAAGGATTTTTCTTAATTGCTTTAAGTGAATTAGAAAGACTGACTCTGAATGTCATGGTACCATTTCATTGGCTGGGCTCTGAACTGTGTAAAATAACAACAACAACAACAACAACAGCAACAGCAACAACAGCAATAATAAAAGCCGAACAAGAAGTATGAGTGCCTTCATGCATTTCTTTGTGTTCTTGACACTGGATGTAATCCGACTAGCTGCTTCCAATCCCTCCCTTAAATTCCCTGCAGTGGTGGACTATAACCTACAAGTGTATGCTGAATAAACCTTTGCCCCTAAGTTACTCTTTGTTAGTGTATTTTGATGACAGCCACAAAAGTGAAATATATTGCCTCCCTCTGTACCTCAGTCTGTCTTTCATTCAGAGTCTTGTTTTCTTTCTCTCAGATCTCTTGCTCCCTTTCTCTCACATATATTGTCTTAGTCAGGGTTTCTATCCCTGCACAAACATTTGTATGTACAGCTCTAAACATAGTTTGAAGAAAGTCCACAGACTTGAAGCATACCCAGGAACCTTTCTGCGGTCCAAGCTTAAAACTTGTGAATGTAGACTGAGAATAAGAGTGCCAGAAAAATGGAACACTGGGAAACACTGTACAGGGAATGGGTAGACATGAAGTCCATGAAAGAAACTGAGAAAGAGGAAGCCAGGAGTTCCCATATATTAAAGAACGCAAGGGAAGAGTTTCAAGAAAGCAGGACTGATTCATAGACTTTAATGGCAAAGTTAAAAATTAGGTAAAGACTACATACAGTGTGATCACTGGCTTTTGCCAGAAAGTGGCAGTGAGCTTTCCATTGGCTTCAGTAAATTACTGTGGACAGAATTCTGAATGTAGTGATTGAAGCAGGGCTGAGGAGGGAGGAAGTAGGAAGTCAGTGTGGGCCGTCTGATTCCAAGGGAGCAGTGTTTGCAGGTTGGGGTGGGAAGGGCATGTTTTTGTTAATTTAGGGCCATATAGAGCATGCTGAGAGTTTCTTTTGGTATTTTCTTTGAACTACCTAATTTTCTGATTTCTTATCATTAAAAGAGTGGACTGCATAAGAAATGGGTTTTTATCAATGTCTAATGATGATGCCAAACATTAGTAAATGGATTGTGGGTATACATTGTTACAGCTTTATCTCTCTCTTAGTTTTGTTTAAGGAGTTTGTCTACTCAGAATCCACAATTCCTTGGAATGACTAAATTAGCACTGCAGTGTATATATTCAGGCTGTCCTTGCTGGATATGAGAGCCAGTAAGGCTGGCCTTTTACCCTTCAGTCAGGAGCCTGCTTTTGTAATACCCAGCTTAGTAATTACAGGGGCTTTATGTTTGCATGTGAGAACCTTAGTTAAGCTTTGTCATAGATTTCCAAAACAGCTGGGGCTTTTGGTCTATGAAGACATTAATTTGTGTCTCTAGGGGCTATGCATAAATCAAACTGGGAAAGAGGGGAGGACTAGGAAGGAATTTTTTTCTTTGTGTGAATCCCAGCTCCCTGTTCACTGTTTCATTGAGGAGAAGGAAAGAGTCCTATGATAGTTGCTGCATTACTGATTCACTATTATCTTCTGCTTGATGAATTCTTGCTTGGTGTATGCAAGGCAGTAAATGCTGTCTTTCCTAAGAAGGCCCTGCAACAGAAATGTAGACTCAGATTTCACAGTTTCTGTTGATTCAAAGGGAGGCTTAATGTGGGTTGGTGATGGTTGTTAGTTTAAACTTTAGTTGTTCTTTTACCATCTGTTGTGCAGTAGTCACAGGTCAGGAACAATAGCAAAGACCCCACCTAGGGAAAACTGAGTAGCACCAGAGCCCCTTAGAAATACTACTGCCAGTCCTGGAGAGATGGCTCAGTGGTTAAGAAATATTATTGCCTCTCCCTCTCTAGACTTGCAACACATTATTTGGAGGCAACATACAGCGTCTTGGAAGAACTTGTCATGTTAGAATGAATTCAGGACAGGATGTGAGCTCTACTTAAAATGTGTATTGCAACCTCTGAAAGTACCAATCTAAATCCCACTGTCCTAAGCCAAGGTATCTTTCTTCCCCACTGTTCTGGATTTCTCTTTTAGCCACTGCATGTATCTAACAGAAATGAGAACAGTTTAGAGCAAGGAGGAGGCTTCTGTACTCCCTATCTTTTCAGTCCAGTAGAGTGATAGATGAAAGCAGACTGGGACTTTCTCTCAGTGCACGATTAGATCTGGAGCTCTGAGGAATATAGTATCTTCAGAAGGTCAAGTTGCCAGCCATTTCCTATATTGTAGCTCAGTTATAGATATTGAACTTTCCACTTCCACTTGGATATGCAATGATGATCTTCATAATTATTTGCTTGAACATGATATACACATAAGGCTTGGAATGAGGAATGTTCAACTTCAGTTCTAAAGTGAATTTACAAAACCTGACTAAAACTTATATTTTTCCTGCTGTTCTTTACAGAAATGGCATAAATGGCAAGGATGGTATTGAAGTTGAACTATGTATGATTGCACCCAGAAGAGACATCGAAATTTGTATACTCAGATTTTCCTCTTTTTAAATATTTGGCAGTTACATTTTCTTTTTTTATTGTTTTAAAGTTTTATTTCTAAATTAATTTATTTTTTACATTCCATATCCCCCCCCACCCAGATCCACCCTCTGACTTTTCCACATCCCATACCTCCTCCTCACCCATCTGTCTCCCCTTGGATGTCCCCACCCCCCACCCCACCTGACCTCTAATCTCCCTGGGGCTTCCAATCTCTTGAGGGTTAGGTGCATCATCTCTTTCAGCCTTCCCAAGGCTCCTCTCCATTTACATCCTTGTAATTCTTTCAGACAGGAACCATTATGGGTCAGAGATGTGACTGTGGGATGGCAACCCCATCCCTCAGTTGATGTCCTGTCTTCCTGCTGGAAGTGGGCTCTATAAGTTCCTTCTTCCTACTGTTGGGCATTTTATCTAAGGTTCCCCCCTTTGAGTCCTGAGAGTCACTCACTCCCCAAGTCTCTGGTGCACTGTGGAGAGTTCTCCCAAACTCCTATTTCCTGAGGGTGCCTGTTTATATTCTTTCTGCTGGCCCTCAGGGCTCAGTCCTTTTCCCTCCCCCAATATCAGATCATGTTTCCCTCTCCTCCCAACTCCCCACCCCTCTGCTTTGTCCACTTTCCCTCCCAGGTCCCTCCCTCCCTCCCTTCCCACTTGTGATTGCTTTCTTCTCTCTCCCAAGTGGGACTGAGGCATCCTCACTTGTGTACTTCAGCTTGTTGAACTTTTTGAGTTCTGTAGACTGTATCTTGGGTATTATGTCTGTTTTTTGGGGGGGCATTTCATAATGATAAGAATTAATTTAAGAAGGTCTGGCAACAGGCCCAAAGTGGGATCCATCTCAAGGGGAGGAGGTCCCAAGGCCTGACACTATTACTGAGGCTATGGTGCACTCACAAAAAGGGACCTAGCATGACTGTCCTCCAAAAGACCCAACAAGCAGCTGAGTCAGATGCAGATATTTGCACCTAACCAACGGACAGAAGCAGCTGACCCCTCTTGTTGAATTAGGTAAATGCTGAAAGTAGCTGAGGAGAAGGGTGATCCTGTAGGAGGACCAGCAGTCTTAATTAATCTGGACCCCCTAGATACCTCAAACACTGGACCACCAAACAGACAGCATACACCAGCTGATAGGAGGCTCCCAACATACCTACAGTAGAGGACTTCGGGGTCTGTGTTCATTCAGAGATGATACATATAACCCTCAAGAGACTGGACGCCCCAGGGAGTTTAGAGGTCAGATGGAGTGGGGTGTAGGGCATTCACATTGAGAAGGGGTGGAGTATGGAATATGGAGGAGGTGTGGGATGTGGAGCAGTTGGAGGGTGGATGGGAGCAGGGAAGGGAATGGAATATGGAGTGTAAAAAATAAATTTAAAAAATGAGGTATTCCCCACCTAAATAAATTTATGTAACATCTTGGTGCTATTGTCAGGCATGCTGTGAAGAAAAAAGTTAAAATTAAGATAACTTTAGAGCACTTTCACCTTGTAAAAGTGCTGGGCATACATATATGTTAGTAAACATTTATACTCTTTCTTTTTTTTTTTTAGCTTTATTTATTTATTATATGTAAGTACACTGTAGCTGTCTTCAGACACTCCAGAAGAGGGCATCAGATCTTGTTACAGATGGTTATGAGCCACCATGTGGTCACTGGGATTTGAACTCAGGACCTTTGGAAGAGCAGTCGGGTGCTCTTACCCACTGAGCCATCTCACCAGCCCGGCAACTCTTATAAAGGACATTTAATTGGGGGTAGTGTACAGATTCAGAGGTTCAGTCTAATATCAAGGTTGAAAAAATGGCAGTGTCCAAGCAGACATGGTGCTGGAGAAGACAAGAGTTCTATATCTTGATCAGAAGGCAGTCAGACTCTTCTGCCCTGGGTGGAGCTTAAGCATAGGATCTCAAAGTCCACCCCCACTGTGACATACTTTCTCAAATGCCACATCTATCCTGAAAGGCCATACTTCTGAATACTACCACTTTCCATGGGCCAAGTATTTTTTAAACCACAACACCTTTCAAGATCGCTGTAAAGGCTTTACCACATTGGTTATATCTATAGGATTACTCTTTAGTATGTGTTCTTTTATGTAGTTGGAAGTGACTTGATTGTGAATAGGCTTTTCCATATTTTCTACACTTATCCGGTTTCTCTCCAATATGTATTCTTTTATGCATTTGAAGATTACGATGGTGTGCAAAGGCTTTACCACATTCATTATATTTGTAAGGTTTCTCTTTCAAAGACAGACTTTCATGAGTCCTAGGCTAATTCCAAAATGTCTATGTAGATGAGGATAACTTTGAAATATTCCCGAATAGAACTGCAATGGCTTGTGCTTTAAGATCAAGAATTGACAAATGGGACCTCATAAAATTGCAAAGCTTTTGTAAGGCAAAAGACACTGTCAATAAGACAAAAAGGCTACCAACAGATTGGGAAAGGATCTTTACCAATCCTAAATCAGATAGGGGACTAATGTCCAATATATATAAAGAACTCAAGAAGATGAACTCCAGAAAACCAAATAACCCCATTAAAAAATGGGGCACAGAACTAAACAAAGAATTCTCAACTGGGGAATATCGAATGGCTGAGAAACACCTCAAAACTTTGAACTCCTAGTGTGTCTGCTTTCACCTGTCCAGTCTGAAGATTCCAGGACTGAAATCACACCTTGTCTATGCAGTGCTAGTGATGTAACCTAGGGCTTTGTGTGAGCTCAGGAAGCACTGTACCAAATGGATGACATCATCAGTTTTAGATTGCATTTTTGTTACCATGTAGATGAGATCTAGGCATAGGGAATTAGAAGCTGACAGAAAGAAGCAGGTGTTTGAAGAAACAGAGAAACCAGTGGACAAAGTCTGAAGAAATCCACTGATAAAAACTGATTAACCTCTGGGGTTCTCTTTTCTAATCACAATAGTTTATAATCCAAATGAATTAAGTACCCTCTTTTAAACTCCAACTCTTTCATTTTATATTATTAATTCCTTGCATTAACCTGCTATATGATTCTTTCGTTTCCAGTCCTGCAATAATATCATGTACTATTCATTCAGATACTTTTGTATTTTTATTATTAGTCAGTTACAAAAGCCATCAATGAAGTCATATAGCATACTTACTAGAAGCATACGATTCATATAATTTAAAATCATGAACAGCAAGCATGCCATGAGAAAAATAACACAGAGATATAACTAAATAAATAGCTAACTCTTTCTCTCTCTGCCATAGCCTCTATCCATTTTTCTTTGTCGACTTTTCTAAAAGTAACTCAGGAAAAAAAATGAGCTCTCTGGGAATTCCATCACTGTCAGTGGCAAACACAAGGAGACATTATCATTAACCTCCTTTTGCTCAGTTGCTCTTTAGAGCTTTGACAAAGCAGCTAGGAGTGTGGCTTATCATTGTTTCTATGTCAAACATGACAATAGGTAGTCACCTGCGAAGGCAACAGGCAGAGAGAATCAAGCCAGGAACTGCTCTGGAGAGATATGACTGAAAAATCTCAAGACTTGAACAGTTGCTCATTGAACTGACTGGAGCCCCTGTAGAGGGTCGAGTTGTTCAGTGAGTCCATTCTTTCTGAATACTCATTGATCAGTTCGACATTGTGCAGCGAAAAGGCTGCATATGCTGGTTGTGATTTTATGTCTTATCAAAGTTAATGCTGAGCTTTTCCCTGGGAAACTGAATTCTCTACAGTCTAGTTGCATTTCCCAGCTAGCCTTTCTCTCAGTTCAGCTTGACTTAAATCACCAGTAGTATTTCAGAAACAGTATATGAGACTTTTACATTATTAGAGCCATTTTTATTGACCTAACCGAGGCCTTTGATTTAGTCACCCGTATACACTTTCTTCAGAAATCCCATGATTCTGGGCTTAGCATTGACCCTGTAAAATGGTTTTCTCTCCATTTAGTTCTTGCCAACTTAGCCTCGACCTGGAGGTCCAAGATCCTTGCAGACTGTCATTTTTAGTGAAGATTAAGTGAAGTCTCTCTTTGGCTGATGGTGAAGGAGAGTTCAAAGACTTTGCTGGCAGTTCCATGTGCTATCACAGAAGCGGTTCCCTTTGAATTCCTTGCTCCAGCAAGTGTTGAGGGTAAAATGTTTAGGAGAATTCATTCCTTGAATAGGTTATGAGATAAGTTATCTCCAACAGGGAAACATTTATGATGATTCATGTGTCATAACTTACTAAACAGAGTATTAAAGTTGTGGGATTGAATGGGATCTTTTAAAACCTTAACTTGATATCTTTGATATGTGGGAAAACTTAGGGCCAGAGATATTAAATGACTCATATAGTATCTATACAACACTTAGCTTTATATTCTAGATTTGAACACACTTCTCAGAGCTCCAACTTGGATACATGCTAGACAGAACTACTTGTTGTATCTTCTGTGCATGGCATTATAGCCTAGCAATTCATAGCAGATCTGGATCTCCTTATTGTTGTCTGGATTTCTGCATCTCACATGATGTTTGACCCCAGCTATTTCCTTAACTAAATTGATAAGAGTACAACATATCCAGTTGTCTAACTGATTGTGAAAGTTAAGCAAGAAAATGTATAAGAATCACTTTGCAAAGGTGCCATTCAGATAGTAGATGTTCATTGGGCTATTTACTTTTTTTATGCATGCTTCATTTGTACCCACTTCCTCTCCTTCCTGCAAAATTTTCTTGGTAATATTAATTTAGGTTTAAAATAAAATTTGGTTTTATTAAAGTAGCAAGCAAATATACTGAAAAACAGCGGCATTCTTTTCCCTAAACTGAGTCTTGTAGATCAGTTTTTTTTTTCCCTAAGCTAATTGCAGCCTGATTTGGTTCTGTTCAGTATTGCATCTATTTCTAAAAACAGGAAATTGTCTTTTGTATATTTTGATTGGCAGGGGTGGTTTTATAAATGTTATTGGATTATGCTAGTATTGCTCTATGGTGGGGGACACAATTTCATTAAAAGCCTTTGTTCCTTGGTGCTTATCTTTTTCATAAAATTGCCCGTTGGGCTGAAAATTTTTCAGATGAGGTGGAAAAATTGGAGGGTGTGAAAACTGGAGACATTTTTTGTAACATTTCGTTTGACTATTGAGTAATCATATTTTGAGGTTTTCCTATTTCCTCCTGGAGTTTCAACATGTTAAGACCCCCAAAGAGCCAAGGAATGCACAACACAATTATTTTAAATAATTTCTGTTCTCTTGCAGAAATATCAAGGGAAGGAACAGTATATATGTATGTATGCACATATATAAGAGCAGAGTTTTATGAAGATATTGTACCTGGTCCTAGAGGATTTCTTTTTCATATCATCTTTGACAGCACAATTTTTTTTGTAACAAATATATTTCATGAAATTGGACCATGCTATTTCATATTCTCAACTATCCTCAATTTTTTGCTTTGATTGAGAAGTTATCAGGAAGAAATGTGTGCAAAGTAAACATTGCACAAAGAGTCTAGGGTTAATGGTTGCAAGAATTGTAAATGGAGCTGGAGCCTCACCTAGGAGTCTGAGGAAGACTAATTAGGGATGCACAAAACCAGAAGCCAGAGACCAGTGCCTTAGGGATTTTCACCAAATTTATGTCATCAGGATCTGAGAGACATGGGGTATCACTGCAATGAAAGTTTTCTTCATTAGTGCTAATAACAACTACAGGGGATAAGGGAAGTGAAGCTGACTGAAAGAGGTCATTAAGGTTTGGTATGGGGATGGAAGAAATTTCATAGACAGAAAAAAATATTACCTCACATTGAACCCATGAGAAGCTAGAGAGTACAGTTTAAAAAAGGAGTTATTAATCAAGTACACTAGCATTATTGTTACATGATTATTGCAGTTTTTAATAACTCAATTAAGCAATTGCCATTTTAAAATGTAAGCTTTGTGGCAGCCAGCCTTATTATGGTTGATTCCTAGTAGATACCATCATTTAAGAGCCATATGTGTGGTATATAGATGGGCCTAGTACACTTCTGCTGAATCTATGAATGATGTATGTAGAAAGTTACTTTGGGGTTTCTGTCTTCTAAATGAGATGAATTCATTTACACCACTGCCTCTGTGTTCCTTGGCTGATGAGACAAAGATAAAGATCCTAAGCCTTCCGAGAAGATCAAGCAACAACAGAGGTCTGGGCTCAGGGCACATGGAATTTGGAGTACTTTAGAGGAAGTTTTATTTCTTTCAGTTTACTTTGCACAAAATTGGTTTTCCTTTTAAGGTATCTGTCATTGGAACCTGAGATATGTTATGCTGGAACTAATAAGGAGAAAAGGTAGACTCAGGGAGCCCTGATGAAGTGACTCTCTCCTATCTCACTTGCTGCTAGCAACCTATGGCTATTTCTGTTCTATTACATGATTAAAAACAACAAAGGGAACAGCCTCTTACACATCAGAAACTCTTCTCTTCTTGTTAACAAGCCTGTGAAGCTGTTAGGGGGCCCTTTACTGCCAGCGCCTCAAACAGCACCTGGTACTAAATAGGCTCTCAATAAATATTTGTTGAATATATGACCCTGTCTGGTCATGTGTTTTTGAAGGACACCTGGTATATTGCACCACTTTTTTTAGTTCCCTCAAAAAGACAGAAGCATATCAGGAAGAACAGTTATGGAGAAATTGGAGAAGAGGAGTGGAAAGTAATTACAATTTCATATGTTCTCAGATTCCTGTGCACTTTGGGAAATCTAAGCTTCTCTGGTGAGTTACTGCTCCATTTGAAGTTACTTACTTCAAATGTGCTGATGCAAAGATTCAAGAAAGTTCAGCAATTTCTGTCTTGTAGAGTGGAATTGGAACAGTACTGCCTTATGTGCCATTATATATGAATACTGATTTTCTTTTTTACATATACATGTATGCATGTACATATGGCAGCATTCAAACATTTGTGGCTTCTTTGAGGTTCTCTGGCTTACCAACTATGGGAGCTATACTTAAGTATGTAATAAAGACTTTTTGAACCTTAACCCCAAAATATCTGTGCACAACCAACTTTTTGCTAATAAAGAATGTGGTGTAAAGTCAAACATGCTTTCTAGGGAATGCAGTTTAGGATTTGGAGAAGTATAGGTAAGTCTGAGATATTCGTTCTCTAGAAACCAGGAAATAAACAAGCATAAACAATATTTTTAATAATAGGGCTAGATATGGAGGATACAAAACTAATATAGGAAAGCAAGAACATCTGGCAGTGTTGTGCTTCCTGTGTAAAGTGACTCTTATGGAACATTAGTGGGAGGCAATAGGCTATAGTGGGTTATAACATTTTTTTCTTAGCAGATTCTTATATTCCTGAAATTTTCTTATGCTTAGATTTTTGTCTGTTTTAGTTTTGCCTTTTGTTCTTACAAACACCACATCCCGTGTACGTGTGTGTGTATGGTAATATCTGTATTTATTTTCTGTCTTTAGGCACATTTGTTTTCTTGAGTTACTTCTCCAACAACTGACATGGTATTGTTTGGACAAGTCATTTATTTGGAACACTATAAGGTTTCTGATGAGAGTGCTGTAAACTGCTGCTCTAAATTGACATTGAACAATCGATAAACTACTTAGCAGAGGAATAAATGGCTTGAGGTGAAAATAACCAAGTAAAATATGTCTACTACTTTCTTTTCAACTGGATAGTGAGAGGCAGAAGACCTGATAAAGGACATTTAAATACACTTAAATGCTTACAACCCTCAAGGATTTTCCTGTCATCTGAGTTAATTTTCCAGATTCTCATATTCTCTCCTCATATTCTCTCCTCATATTCTCTCTCTCTCTCTCTCTCTCTCTCTCTCTCTCTCTCTCTCTCTCTCTCTCTCTCTCTC
>NC_034613.1:39932225-39945620 GCF_900095145.1 Mus pahari | reverse complement strand
CTCTCTCTCTCTCTCTCTCTCTCTCTCTCTCTCTCTCTCTCTCTCTCTCTCTTTCTCTCTCTCTATCTCACATTGTCTCACTCTCTGTGTCTCTGCCCGACTCTGCATCTCTATCCATGTCTCACACTCTCTGTCAGTTGTTTCTATGTATATATGTCTGCCTGTATCTGTCTGTCTCCCTCCTTCTCCCTCCCTGTCGCTGTCTCTGTCTTTCTGTCTCTCTCTGTCTCCTTCTTTCTAAAGCTGATAAGAACATTTTGATTACCATTTATCAATAAACCTGAATCTCTTCCTAAAGATGTCAGAATTGTTTTCATTTGTTCAGACTATGAGAAATGGTTATAAAGTCCCTATTAAAATGCTGCTCATGTGAAGGTTTTTAAATTTACAGTTTGCTGGCACTAATAATGGACTAATTCTTTCTTCTTTCTTTTTAGATTTATTCTGAGTACTGTGTCTTTGTCTACTTAACTATTGTCTCAGATACTATTCAGTGAGATTCAGGAATTAGCCCATTCCTAATTCAGCAATTACCTAATGAACACCTGTTTTGTGCCAGACTTTCCATTAGACACCTTAAGAGTAACAGTAGAAAGATAGACAAGGGTCCTTGTTTTCAGTGAGTTTTGAAATAGACAGATAGCATAAATACATAACTACACATATATAATACTAACTGGTTGTAGGATGTGCCAGTACAGCTGTAGTTCAGGGAAATGGGGGAGAACCTGCTTAGTTCTCATGGAATATTTCCCTGAGAAGATAAATTTAGTTTGAGACTTGGCAAATAGAGACATTCATTATGCAGAGTTGCTAGGGAAAACACACACACAAGTCTCTGAAACAGGAAAAGGCTGGCGTGTTACAGAAACAGAGGAATGAGCAGCATGGTGAAGCTGACTTAGCTAAATGGGGGCCATATCTTAAGGAGCACACAGGCTACAACATGTTCGAATTCTGTTCTAAGAGCAATGAAAACCCATAGAAAAAGATTTAAGCATGGGAGAGATATGAATAATGTAAAAAAAAAGTTTTCATGTTTTGTTTATTTGGTTGATTTTTATTCATATAAAAGCTACTTCGCTTGCTCTTCATCTTTGCTAATACCATTTAGGCTAATATGCTTCTTACTTAGACTCCTGTAATAAGTAAATAGCCTTGTAATTGGCTGTAGGATGCCATTCTTATTTAGCTTCTCTGTATGCCTATTGTTTTCTTCATATGGTATAAGGCAAACTTATTAGCTAAATGCTGCAAGGAGGTCTGGGAGAAGATTTAGGAATATTGAGGAGAGAAATGAAGATACTTTCATGTGGAAGCACGAGAAATCTAGTTTGATGTGAAAGTAGTATTGATGGGAAGAAAGGAGAACTCAGATGAGGTTTTATGAATATTTTCAGTAGATGTGAAACCCATCAGCTCACCTATGTGCATTTCCTCTGGCGAATTTTAGCAGCTTAGGAGCAGGCACAGGAGTGGTGATTTAACTGACTTCAACCATATTTTATCATATGAGTGCATCTGAGAGAATATAATATGTTTTAATAGAACATACACTTGACTCCAGGGTCAGATGACCTAGGCTCTGGTACAGGCTCAGCTACTTGTAAACCATATGACCTTGGACAAGTTGATTAACCTTGCTCTATTTCTCTTTTCTCACTAAGAAGATAAGGAAGACTAAGTTTTTAAGGATTTTTTTTAACTCTTAAAATTCAGTGTTTCATGTTTCTCTTGGGGATCTTAGCTAATTTCTCATTACTACCAGGTTTTGATTACCTGTATAGATGCTGCAGCCATACTACTTGGACTTGATTTTATCTCTGAGTCCCCGTTCATGTGACTTTGAATAAGTTATTTCATCATTGAGTGTCAGAGTTTCTTTTTCATTGCTATGGGCATAATGACAGCACATACCTTAGGAAGATCATTATGAAGGGTAAATGAGTTAATGTATGTGGAAATGTTAACATAGGTTCCCATCATATGCTATGCCCCAAATAAATGATAGCCTAAAAGGCCACAAAAGGACTGATAGCTTGGATTTCTTCTACTTATGAGCCTATACAACCTGGCACCATACTATTTAATTTACTTTTAATTTATTACTATTATGTAATAATATATGAGTATTCATGCCATAGTGCATGTGTAGAAGCTAAGGGACAGCATTTGTGGAATAGGTTCTATCTTTCCACTTTTTACACAGTTCAAATTCAGGTCACCACATTGCCATGAAAAGTGCCTTTACCTGCTGACCCATGTCACCATATCCCTGGTCCTTCAAGTCTCTGCTAGGCCAGGCAGTTCTTCTCCCACTGGGGCTAGAGTAGGCAGCCCAGCTAGAAGAACATATCCCAGCTACAGGCAACAGCTTTTGGGATAGCCCCTGCTCCAGTTGTTCAGGACCCATGTGAAGGCCAAGCTGCACATCTGCTACATATGTGGGGGAGGCCTAGGTCCAGCCCATGTATGTTCTTTGGTTGGTGGTTCAATCTCTGAGAGCCCCAAGGGTCCAGGTTAGTTGATTCTCATGATCTTCCTATGGAGCTCCTATCCCCTTAGGGCCTGCAATCCTTCTTCCTATTCTTCCATAAAAGACCTGAAGCTCCATCTACTGTTTGCCTGTGGCTGTCAGTGTCTGTCTTAGTCAGGGTTTCTATTCCTGAACAACATCATGACCAAGAAGCAAGTTGGGGAGGAAAGGGTTTATTCGGCTTACACTTCCATACTGCTGTTCATCGTCAAGGAAGTCAGTACTGGAACTCAAGCAGGTCAGGAACAGGAGCTGATGCAGAGGCCATGAAGGGATGTTACTTACTGGCTTGCTTCCCCTGGCTTGTTCAGCTTGCTCTCTTATAGAACCCAAGACTACCAGCCCAGAGATGGCACCACCCACAAGGGGCCTCTCCCCCTTGATCACTGATTGAGCTGGATCTCATGGAGGCATTTCCTCAACTAAAGCTCCTTTCTCTATGATAACTCCAGCTGTGTCAAGTTGACACAAAACTAGCCAGTACAGTGTCTGTCTGAGTCAGCTGCTGGGTGGAGCCTCTCAGAGTGCAGTTATGCTAGGCTCCTGTCTGCAAGCATAAAAGAGTGTCATTAATAGTGTGGTCCTTGCCCATGGGATAGATCTCAAGTTGGGCCAGTTATTTGTTGGCCATTCCCTCAGTGTCTGCTCCATCCCCAATCACTTCATTTCTTATAGACAGGATTAGTTTTAGGTTGTAAGTTTTGTGGATGGGCTTGTAACCCTATTGCTCTACTTTGGTTCCTGCCTGGCCACAGGTGGTAGCCATCCCAGGCTGTGTATCCCCAATGTTGTGAGTCATAGCTAAGGACAACCCCATTGATTCTTGGGCACCTCCCGTATCCTAGCTTTCTGTCTCTTCCAGGAGATGCCCCCTACCTGCCCCTTTCTGGTGGTTGCAGATATCCATTCATTCTCATAGCCATTTGGCTAGCCCCTCCTGTTTCCACACCTGACCCTGAACTCTCCAGATTTCTCTTCCCATCCCCTCTCCCACCCAGTTCCTTCCCTCCATCTTCTTTCCATGACCATTCGATTTCCTCTTCCAAGTGAGACTGAAACATCCTTGCTTGTGCCCTCCTTTCTGTCCAGCCTCCTTTGGTCTGCGGAGTGTAGTATGAGCATCCTGTATTTTGTGGCTAATATCCTCTTATAAGTGAGTACATACAGTGCATGTCCTGATACCTTATTTTAGAAATTTGATGGGTACCACTTAGAATAGATTAATAGAGCCCAAGATTGTAATTAATATGCCCAATCTTCTTAGCAATTCATATAGGAACATAACATTTAACTTTTACTTTCTAGTCAAAGACACCCACAGAGCCCTCCTGACAAGGCTTCAGGACAATGGCCATTCCTGGAAAAATCCAAGAATTTCTCAATGAAAAGGCATCAGTTACAGGCAGCTGGAAAATATAATAAAATGTTTATTCATGGCATTCTTCAAAACTGCAGTAGGAGCTATAGCTATTGCTAAGTGACTTTGCAAACACCTTCCAGAATTGTGGGGTTTGGGTCTTTTGTTTGTTTATTTGGTTGGGTATTTGGCGGGGGGGGGTATTTATTTTTATTTATTTATTTATTTTTTACAAAAGGGGTTGTGGCACTAACATGATGGCTCAGTGGTTAAGAGCATGTATTGCTCTTGCAGAATGACCTAGTTCCCAGCACCCATTTGAATGATGCATTAATGCCTGTAACTCCAACTCTATTGGATCTGATGCTCTTTTTTAACCCCATAGGCGTCGGTACCCATATGCATTCATGTATTCACATATTTACAAATAATTAAATAAATAAGATTATTATAACAAAGAGCTCCTCATTTAAATGCCTTTTGATAGTATTAAACTTCATCATATAAGGCTAAAAAGGACCTTAATTAATATAGCTATTTTCATTGCAATGTTACATTACACATGGTATTAATTGCAAATATAGATTAGACCAAAAGTGTTTTTTTTCTTCTTAATTGCATTTTAGAAAAATGTTACATTTAATTATTCTAGCTTAGACCTTGGTCACTCTTGTTAAATGTGTTTCATTTTATTAGCCTGATAATTTCTTCTAGTAAGCTAAATGACTAATGTTAATGCAAAATTTTATCAACTCAAAATGGAAAATAAATGGCCATACCAGCCCTAATTTACCCTTATATGTGCTTGTTAAGTAAGTAATTTGAACACAGAAGCTAAATTACTTTTACCAGAGCAAAACATATTAGTTAGTATGAATTATGGACTTAGTTTCTGTATCAGATATGTGCTCTTATCTGTTTCTCTCACTCTCTAAGAGGTTGTGATAATAATTGTGATCCTCCCAGAGTACACTGTTCTGGCAGCTGGAGCTTCAAATCGGATATTGGTGTACCATTTGGAGATGGGAAAGGTCACTTCATTTCTCAATCCATTTCCTCTTCAGAAAAATGAGAGTGATAATATCTGCCCTTATCTATCTTAGTCAGAATTTGTAAAACTAAATGAAACATGGGTGGAAGCAGTTTGAGCATAAATTCATGACTGTGGGATTAGTCCTCTGGACTTAATTATACTGCCAACTGTGTTCTTAAAAGCCCCTCTCTTCCCATTAACACATGTATAACTCACTCTGCTATCATAAAATTTAAAGAGACAAGCATACCTTAAAGTTACCTAGTATACGACCTTTTAAAAATGGGTACATTGCATTGTATATAATTTGATTTGATGTACTTATATCTGACCATTTATGCATCAAGCCATGAGGTCAATAATTATTTATCAAGTTTCTACCATATGCCAGGTATGGTTCAATGCTCAGGAAAAGATATAGTAATCAAGATTAAACAGATTCTTTGTTCACAGTTTATGATTGAGGAAGGAAAAATAACAAAACTATCGAAGAACCTGTAAGTATGGTTGTCAAAGGTAGAATACCTAGAAGGAACACAGGACTGGAAATGAGGGGAAAGTAGAAAGGTAGAATTGGGGCCGGGCGTGGTGGCGCACGCCTTTAATCCCAGCACTCCAGAGGCAGAGGCAGGCGGATTTCTGAGTTCGAGGTCAGCCTGGTCTACAGAGCGAGTTCCAGGACGGCCAAGGCTACACCGAGAAAAACCCTATCTCGAAAAAACAAACAAGACAAAACAAAAACAATAAAAAAAAGAAAGAAAGGTAGAATTGATGTTCATGCTGAGGCTTAAAGAATGAGTCATTGTAACCAAACAAAGAGATGGAAGAAAGGACATCCAGAGGGGACAGTATAACTGTGTGATACATTGGTGTGTGGGTCTGATCACATTTAGAAACCAGCCCACTCAAAGATAGCTGTGGCTCTGGCTGAATAAGAAAGAAGCTCCTAGCTTTCAAACCGTGTGCTCTGTTCACTCTTTGTCTAGATTCACTGAATGAATGAAACACTTCTCCAATAGGAATTGCTCGCATTCATTAACTGATTTTCTAATTCCGAAAAATCAAGCTCTCAATCTTATGGCGTTCTTGTGATAATTCTGAAAAGTGTTTGTCTTCTCAAAACTACAGATAATTCCACATTTTCATTTAACAAATTTCTATGCCTTTACTATGTTTCTACATTTTACTTCAGTTAATTACTCTATTAATGAAGAGTTGTGTCCATCAATACCCATGGTGATTTATCTATATAAGCCTAGCAACAATGTATAATTTACTAATATTTACATAGACTCATAAGCCAAAGATCTGTGTGATTTGGGCAGTGACCATCTATTTAGACACTATCATCTATTTATACACTATTTTAGGACCATGCAAAAAACCATGTAACCCACTTTCAAAAACAGGTTAAGTCATTTGCCTCTCCAGATTTCTACAGTTTTCTTAATCCTTGAGCTCTAGGGGTTTACCAAAAGTCTTTCAACTAAATTTTAGAACTATTTCTTGTTACCCTGAAAGAACTTTTTCTATACCATTTCCAAAGTATCAAGCTACCCAGTTCCAGAAGGTACCTCCTGCTAACTCAAGGGCCACTTCTCCTAGGGTAATAAGTAGGGTGAAGGGACTTCTTTGCATACTGGGGATGAAACCTTGGTCTTCATGCATGTCAGATAAGGACATTACTTCTAAGCTATATCCACATCTCTGTGAGACTTTCTTTTGTCTTTTTCATTGAGAGCCCAACTTTGAACAGCTGAGCCATAAGCCCTTTGTGAGACTTTTAAAAACAGACATTAAAGCTCTAAACTTTGCACTGAATAAGTGGATAGTTGAAATAATGTCTGTGGTTTTATAACATGGACCATTGATAATTATAAAGGAAATGCATGTCTCTATTCTTTAGTAAAACATTGCAATATAAAAATTCAAATTGGAGGATGTGATGTGAAACTCCCATCAATATATTTCTATGTATGTATGCATCTAGGCATACTGTTAATGTTTTTTATTATTAGATATTTTCTTTATTTAAATTTCAAATTGTATTCCCTTTCCTCATTTCCCCTCAGAAAACTCCCCTATACCATCCACCCCCTACCCCTACTCACTAACCCACCCACTCCCACTTCCCTTTTCTGGCATTCCCCCTACACTGGGTCATCTAGCCTTCACAAGACCAAGAGCCCCTCCTCTCATTGAGGTCCCACAAGGCCATCCTCTGCTACATATGGAGCTGGACCCTTGAGTTCCTCTTTGGTTGGTGGTTTAGTCCCTGGGAGCTCTGGGGGTACTGCTTGGTTTATATTGTTGTTCCTCTTACTGGGCTGCAAACCCCTTCAGCTCCTTAGGTCCTTTTTCTAGCTCCTTCATTGGCGATCCTGTGCTCAGTCCAATGGATGGCTGTGAGCATCCACTTCTGTATTTGTCAGGCACTAGCAGAGTCTCTCAGGAGACAGCTATATCAGGCTCCTGTCAGCAAGCACTTGTTGGCATCCACAAGAGTGTCTGGGTTTGGTAATTGTATATGGGATGGATTTCCAGGTGGGACAGTCACTGGATGGCCTTTCCTTCAGTTTCTGCTCCATACTTTGTCTCTCTATCTCCTCCCATGGGTATTTTGATCCCCCTTCTAAGATGGACTGAAGTATCCATACTGTGGTCTTCCTTCTTCTTGAGATTCATGTGGTCTGTGAATATTATCTTGGGTATTCTGAAGTGCTAATATCCACTTACCAGTGAGTGCATACCATGTGTGTACTTTTGTGATTGTGATTGCCAGCTTCTGGCTATTATAAATAAGGCTGCTATGAACATAGTGGAGGATGTGACCTTATTACATGTTGGAACATCTTCTGGATATATGTCCAGGAGTAGTATAGCTTGGTCCTCCTGTAGTACTATGTCCAATTTTCTGAGGAACTGCCAAACTGGTTTCCAGAGTGGTTGTACCAGCTTGCAATCCCACCAGAAATGAAGGAGTATTCCTCTTTCTCCACATCCTTGCCAGCATCTGCTGTCACCTGAGTTTTTGATCTTAGCCATTCTGACTGGTGTGAGGTGGGATCTCAGGGTTGTTTTGATTTGCATTTCCCTGATGTCTAAGGATCTTGAACATTTCTTTAGGTGCTTCTCAGCCATTCAGTATTCCTCAGTTGAGAATTCTTTGTTTACCTCTATACCCCATTTTTAATAGGGTTATATGGTTCTCTGGAGTCTAACATTGAGTTTTTTGTATATATTGGATATTAGCCCTCTATCGGATATAGGATTGGTAAAGATCTTTTCCCAATCTGTTGGTTGTCATTTTGTCCTATTCACGGTGTCCTTTGCCTTACAAATTTGCTTTGCAATTTTATGAGGTCCCATTTGTCTCTTGTTGATCTTAGAGGATAAGCCATTGGTGTTATCTTCAGGAAATTTTCCCCTGTGCCCATGTGCTGGAGGCTTTCCCCACTTTCTTTTCTATTAGTTCCATTGTATTTGGTTTTATATGGAAGTCCTTAATCCACTTGGACTTGAGCTTTGTACAAGGAGATAAGAATGGATCAATTCGCATTCTTCTATGTGATAACCGCCAGTTGTGACAGCACCATTTGTTGAAAATGCCATCTTTTTCCCACTGGATGGTTTTAGCTCCTTTGTCAAAGATCGAGTGACCATAGGTGTGTGGGTTCATTTCTGAGTATTCAATTCTATTCCATTGTTCTACCTGTCTGTCACGTACCAATTCCATACAGTTTTTTTCACTATTGCTCTGTAGTACAGCCTGAGGTCATGGATGATTATTCCACCAAATGTTCTTTTATTGTTGAGAATACCTATCGCTATCCTGTGTTTTGTTTTTGTTTTTTGTTTATTTGTTTGTTTGTTTTTGTTTTGGTTGTTTTTTATTCTAGATGAATTTGCAAATTTCTCTTTCTAACTGTATGAAGAATTGATTTGGAATTTTGATGGGAATTTTATTGAATCTGTAGATTGCTTTTGGTAAGATGACCAATTTTACTATATTAATCCTACCAATCCATGAGCATTGTAGATCTTTCCATCTTCTGAGATCTTCGATTTCTTCAGAGACTTGAAGTTCTTGTCATCCAGATCTTTCATTTGCTTAGTTAGAGCCACACCAAGATAGTTTATAGTATTAGTAACTATTGTGAAAGGTGTTGTTTCCCTAATTTCTTTCTCAGCCTGTTTATTCTTTGAGTAGAGGAAGGCCACTGATTTATTTGAGTCAATTTTATATCCACCCACTTTGCTGAAGTTGTTTTTCAGATTTAGGAGTTCTCTGGTGGAATTTTTTGGGTTACTTTTTTATTAAATATTTTATTTTTCTTCTTCTTCTTCTTCTTCTTCTTCTTCTTCTTCTTCTTCTTCTTCTTCTTCTTCTTCTTCTTCTTCTTCTTCTTCNTTCTTCTTCTTCTTCTTCTTCTTCTTCTTCTTCTTCTTCTTCTTCTTCTTCTTCTTCTTCTTCTTCTTCTTCTTCTTCTTCTTCCTCTATTTTTTTACATTTCAAATGTTATCCCCTTTCCTAGTTTCCAATCTGTAAATTTCCTATCCCCTCCCCCTCCCCCTGCTCCCCAACCCACCCACTCCCATTCCCTGTCCTGGCATTCCCCTATATTGGGGCATAGAACCGTCATAGGACCTAGGGCCTCTCCTCCCATTGATGGTCGACTAGGCCATCCTCAGCTACATATACAGCTAGAGCCACAAGTTCTTACCATGTGTTTTCTTTGATTGGTAGTTTAGTTCCAAGGGGGTTACTTAAGTATACTATCATATCATCTGCGAATACTGATATTCTGACTTCTTCTTTTCCAATTTGTATCCCTTTCACCTTCTTTTGTTGTCTAATTGCTCTGGCTAGGACTTTGAGTACTCTATTGAATAGGTAGGGAGAAAGTAGACAGCCTTGTCTAGTCCCTGATTTTAGTGCTTCCATTTTCTCTCCATTTAGTTTGATGTTGGCTACTGGTTTGCTGTATATTGCTTTTATTATGTTTAAGTATGGGCCTTGAGTTCCTGATCTCTCCAAGACTTTTATCATGAATGGGTGTTGGATTTTGTCAAATGCTTTCTCAGCATCTAATGAGATGATCATGTGGTTTTTGTTTTTGAGTCTGTTTATAGAGTAGATTACATTGATGGATTTCTTCTTTATTTAATTTTATTTATAATTCATTTTTTACACTTCATATTCCATTCCCCACCCCTCCCCATCCACCTTCTGACTCCAACTCCCACTCCTTCTGACTCCCACCTCCACATCTCACACCTCCTCCCTACCCCACCCTGTCTCCATGTGGATGCCCCTACCCTCTACACCACCTGACCTCTAAAATCCCTGTGGCATCCAGTCTCTTGAGTGTTAGGTGCACCATCTCTGAATAAACACCGAACTAGAAGTCCTCTACTGTATGTGTGCTGGGGGCCTCACATCAGTTGGTCTATGCTCTCTGTTTGGTGGTCCAGTGTTTGAAAGATCTTGGGGGTCCAGATTAATTAAGACTGCTGATCCTTCTACAGGATCTCCCTTCTCCTCAGCTTCTTTCAGCATTTACCTAAATCTACAACAGGAGTCAGCTGCTTCTATCCATCCGTTGGGTGCAAGTATCTGCATCTGACTCTCTGAGCTGCTTGTTGGGTCTTTTGAAGGCAGTCATGCTAGGTCCCTTTTTGTGAGTGTTCCATAGCCTCAGTAATGGTGTCAGGCCTCGGGACCTCCCCCTGAGCTGGATCCCACTTTGAGCCTGTTGCTGGACCTTCTTTTCCTCAGGCTCCTCTCAATTTCCATCCCTGTAATTCTTTCAGACAGAATCAATTATGGGTCAGAGGTGTGACTGTGAGGTGGCAAACCCATCCCTCAGTTGATGTCCTGTCATCCTGCTTGAGGTGGGCTCTATAATTTCCCTCTCCCTACTGTTGGGCATTTCATCAAAGGTCCCTCCTTATGATTCCTTGCTCAACCCCTGGGTCTCTGGTGCATTCTGGCGGCCCCCCATCCTCCTATTTCCTGACGTTGCCTGTTTACATTCCTTTTGCTGGCCCTCAGAGCTTTAGTCCTTTTTCCTCACTTAATACCAGATCAGGTTCCCCTCTACTCCCCACTGTCCCCCATCTGATAGGATACATGGGATTATTTCAATCTTCTTGTATCAGTTGAAGCCTGTACCCAGCAAAACTCAATTACCATAGATGGAGAAACCAAGGTATTCCATCACAAAACCAAATTTTCTCAATATCTTTCCACACATCCATCCCTTCAAAGGATAATAAATGGAAAACTCCAACTCAAGGAGGGAAACTACACCCTAGAAAACACAAGAAAGTAATCTTTGAACAAACCTAAAAGAAGATAGCCACATGAACAGAATTCTACCTTTAATAATAAAAGTAACAGGAAGAAACAATCACTTTTCATTAACACCTCTTAATATCAATGGATTCAATTCCTCAATAAAAAGACATAGACTAACAGGATAAGTAAACAGGACCCAACATTTTTGCTGCATACAGGAAACACTTCAGTGACAAAGACAGACACTCCCTCGGAGTTAAAGGCTGGGAAACAATGCTCCAAGCAAATGGTCACAAGAAACAAGCTGGAGTAGCCATTCTAATATCAAATAAAATCAACTTTCAACCTAAAGTTATCAAAAAAGATAAGGAAGGACACTTCATACTCATNNAAGGTAAAATCTACCAAGATGAACTCTCAATTCTGAACATCTATTCTCCAAATAAAAGAAACATTGCACCCCACACAATAATAGTGGGAGACTTTAACATCCCACTCTCATCATTGGACAGATCATGGAAACAGAAACTAAACAGAAACACAGTGAAACTAACAGAAGTTATGAAACAAAGGGATTTAACAAATATGTCCATAACATTTTATCTTAAAACAAAAGAATATACCTCTTTCTCAACACCTCATGGTACCTTCTCCAAAACTGCACATATAATTGGTCACAAAACAGGTCTCAACAGATACAAGAAGGTTGAAAGTGTTACTGTTTTTTAAAGTTGCCAATGCACTGTGTCATGAGGCAGCTTGCTGTTTTCACTCAGCATTGTGTTTTTTATACTCCCCTGTGTTACATGCTTTTTCTGTTCCCTTCCATTTTAAACAACTGTAAAAACACTGATAAAGAGCGGCTTCTCAATCGTTTCTTCATTTTCTCTCTATAGGCTAGTTTTAGAATGTTTCTGTTTTTAAAGTATCATAAGAAGTTCTTACCTGTCTCTTTCAAGTACACACGGTGTCTTTCATTTTGAAGTGGTATTGCTGGGTTGTGGCATGTACAATTCCAATTCTGCCAGCTCTCCAAGCTCTCGCACTACTTCATCCTTCCTTACGTAGTATGTTATGATTCTTCTTTCTTCACATACTGTAGTCCTCAGGATTATAAGATAGAAACATCTTTTCAATGATGTGGGTAAGAAATATTCACTATGTTCTTATGTGTGTTCCATATTTATTATTGAGGTTTATGATCATTCTCTGTATTTATTGAGCATAACTTTTATCTTTTATTTTGGTTAGTTGTTTTTTAATGACATAAAAGATATACCTACTCTATATATTAATCCCTATTTTAAAAAATATTATTTCATACTCCACAGCTTGTCTTTTAACTTTACTTAATGATTCCTTTATTAAGCAGGCCTTTTATTCTTTAAATATAAAAACTTTATAAAAGAGTTTATTACCTACAGTACTTCACATTAAAATTAAATGAAGCAAATTAAAGTTGGGAGATTGGTTACAAAGGTACAAGAGTTTTTGATCAGTGAAAATGTACCTTCAAAAGACCATTAAAGAAAACTATAAATGTTAACATGGGCAATGCCCTGTGTTCAATGTCCCATACTGCTCCCTAAATAAAAACTAAATGAAGATATGGAAGACCTACATACAGCCAACATATTTTAGTATGTGTATGTGGAGGGGGTTTCATATTTGCCATGGTACATTTCAGAAGTTAGATGACCCCTTGTAGCAATCCATTCTTCACTCCCACTGTGTGGGTTGCTGGGGTTAAACCCAGTTTTTCAGGCTTCATAGTACTCAGTTCTACTCACTGAACCATCTAGCCAGAACAATAATATGTTTTAGACATTAAAATTTAAGAAAATAGCTTTCATATCATTTGAGTGTTTTCAATTTTACAGAAGAAAATAAGGAAATACTTTAGTATCTTCTGTAAACTAAACTAAAATAGTGTCCTAATTGATCTCAGTATCAATTCCTTTCTTGGTAATTGTACATCTTAGACATTTCCTCTCCATTTTTTCATATATAAGGTGAGTAGGTTCTGTAATGTGGATTCTAATATATATTCCACCTCTTAAAGTTGTGTGATATTAGAAACATTAATGAATGACTTGGAGGTATTTTTTTTTTTCATTTTGTGTCCGTTGTTCTGCATCTCTTGAATGTTTCTTTTTTTTTTTTTTTTT
>NC_034613.1:39928095-39931805 GCF_900095145.1 Mus pahari | reverse complement strand
GAGTTATGTTCCTCCTTCTAAGGAGGAATGAAGTATCCACAAATGTTCATCCTTCTTGATTTTCTTCTGTTTTCCATAATGTGTCTTGGATATTCCAAGGACTTGGAGGTATTCTTATGGTTTCAAACTTTCATTAAGAATTGCCGTCAATTTTAGATCATGCAGATTTTCTCAGAAATTCCACTAGTATCTCATAAAAAGGCTTCTACTACACATCTACAATCTCACATGAATCTTGGAAGTCCTTGATATTTACAAACATTTCCCATAGGTGCCTTTAAAATACCTAAGCTAAGAAAAGAGAACATAAGGAAGACAGGTTGTAGAAAATCACAGCAGAAAGAAGAAATAAGGATACTGATGAATGTTCAGAGGGGACGCTATTCTGGAATACTAGAGCCATAAGTTGATTTGTAATCAAAAAATCAAAGCCAGACAACTTGTTTTGTTTTTCTTATTTTATTCGTTTTCTGTAGGCTAGTATTTTATTTCCTTGCCTTTGGAGGAAAGAGAATTCACAGGGTTTTTTGTTATTGTTGTTGTTGTGTATTTTGATATTAGAATATAATGACATCATTTCTCCCTTCCCTTTTCTCTTTACTATCCCCCCCCACACCTTGTATGTCATCTCTGGCTCTCTTTCAAATTCATAAAGACTCATTCTTTAAATCTTGTTAATTGTTAAACTCAACATATTATTCAGACTTCATACAGAGGTTTCTGTTCCTCTGGCTTGTCTCATCTCTCTGCCCCCCACTTCTGCATTGATACCCGAGTTGTACATGTCAGTTGGGACTGGGATCCACAGCTCTGCGTTTTAAGGAAGTAATGTCTATTATCTCCACAGGGGCATTTCATATATGTGGGGTTTTCCCTCAAATTCATCCATCATCAGTATCTGACATATAAACCACTGCCCTTTGTATTTATAACTATTTCTTTCTTTGTGTCTATCTCTGTCTTTGCCCTCCCCCCCCATTATCTCTTCCTCCCCCCACTATATCCAGGGATTTCTTAAACAATATCTACTTTCCATTTTCCCAGTTCTTTCATTTTGCAGTTGAATTGCCTTCTATTTGACAAAAGCCTGCTTTTCTTAGAAAACTTTAGTGTGGGTGATATTCTTCTGAAATGTAGATTTTTTAAGTAATGCTGGGATGGACATCTACTTGTAGGTAATTCTGAAACTGATATCCATTTCTGAATGTATAATTCAGAATAGAATGCCTACTTCCTCATCAGTGCCATTTTCCAGTGTGTGTAAGGCCCACAAGAACAAGCTTTCACTTGACTTTCCTTTAGTGTTCTGGATAGGAGTCTTTGCTGCCCCCTCTCCTTTCCCTGTCCTCCAGCTGTTTTGCTGATTCTTGAGGACCCAGCTCTTAAGACATTACAAATGATGCCTAACCTTCAAGAATTACTCACTTCCTCTCTTTTTAAAAAAAAAATATGATGGACCAAGAATGTAAATACTCAACAACATAATGTTTTGAAATAATATGTACACATTGTTTGATGGCTAAATAAAGTATATTTTAAAGAAAATTATATTTTGTGTATGAATACACTTAAAATATACTCTTATTATATGTTACTATGATAACCATGTCATAAATTAAATTTCTTGAACTTACTACTTCATCTAACTAAAAGTTTGTATCATTTGAACAAAATCTCCCAAACCCATTCCCAGTGTTGGTAGCCATCATTCAAATGAATGCTTATGTGATTTTTAACCTTTTAGATCGCATGTGTGAGATCATGCCACATTTGTCTTCATGTGACTCACTGTAATGTCCTCCAGGTTCACTCATATTTATGTAAATTTTAGTATTTCCTCCTTTAGAAAAATTAGGTGTTATAATTACTGCATTTTCTTTATACATTCATTCATTTATGGAAGTGCATATTATTTCTGCATCATGGCCATTTTGACTGTTGCTTTAATGATCATAACAGTAGACATCTGAAATGTAGATTTTGCTTTCTTTGGATATAGATAAAATAGTGGGATTGCTAGACTATGCAGTAATTATTTATTTTTGAGGGATCTCCATGCTGTTTTACAAAATGGCTATACTAACTTACATTCCCACCAACAGTGTGCAAGAGCTCCCTTCGCTTTATATTCTAGCCAATACTTACATTCCATCATTTTGATATTGGGTTTAATTACAGGTGTGAGGTTATAATTTGTTGTCATTTTAATTTACATTTTCCTGATGACTGATGACATTGAACATTGTTTTCATAATTTAGTAGGCCAGTTCCTTGTTTGCTCATGGGAAATATTTTCTGTAGCAGAATAATAATAGTAGGTTAACTCCTGAGGGCTGTGAGTTCTTCACCCATGGGTTCTCAGCCATGTTTATCATACTAGGCAAACATTTCCTTCTGTGAAGCAGACTTTAAAACCAATCAGCTTTGTTGGTAATATTTTAAATCTTAAATAGGAACAAAACTGAGGGAAGGGATCAATCCCCAGTGCCTCCAAGCCTAAAAAGATAATGAATTTCATCAAATACATTTTCTTCTGTATTTTGAGATGAACATAAAATTTATTTTGTGAATATGGTGATTGTAAGTTCTCCTCTAAGATCTATTTCAGCAGCCCTTGGTAGTTCACTAGGTTTCCAGCAGCAGGTATTATTTCCTTATTGTTGAGTGGATATTACGTTTAATTAGAGAGATGGTGACTAACACCCAGATATGTGTGCCACTAATGCATCCTTAGGGTTATTGTGCCATACTTCTCACTGTTGTGGTTCATAAGTGCTGTATCTGGGTAGACTACTGGGTGAGCATTGCCAGCCTTGATGAAATGTAAGTATTGGCTAGAATGTAAAGTGAAGGAAGCTGTTGCACACTGTTGGTGGGAATGTAAGTTAGTATAGCCATTATGTAAAACAGCATGAATGCCCTCAAAAATAAATATTCACGAATAAATACTCACATGTATTATAGATATTTTAGGTAAATAGTTAATTGTATGATTTCTTATGACTTTTTCAAGGAATATTTTCAGTGTTCTTTTTCACTCTCTTCTGTCTATTCTGTATTTACTACCCATTTTACCATTTCCCCCTTCTAAACACTTATACCCTGTAATTCACCTCCTATTGCCCATGCACCACCAGTCAATGTCTCTGTTTTACATTTCCATGATTAGATGCTCATATCAGATTTGTAGCTAGGAACCTCAAATAAGAGAGAATGTATGACCACTGTCCTTCTGAATCTTTGTTACCACATTCAATAGGATCTTTCCATCCACTCAGCCGCAAAGTTCATGAAGTTCATGATCTCTTTTTTTTTTTTTTCCAGTATGTTTTCCAAGGTGAGGTTCTTTTTTTTTCCAGTTTTTTATTAGGAGTTACTTCAGTTACATTTCTATGCTATCCTGAAAGTTCCCTATACCCTCCCCCTCTGCTCCCCTACCCACCCACTCCCACTTCTTGGCCCTGGTGTTCCCCTGTACTGGGGCATATGAACTTTGCAAGACCAAGGGGCCTCTCTTCCCAATGATGGCTGACTAGGCCATCTTCTGCTACATATGCAGCTAGAGACACAACCTCTGAAGGTACTGGTTAGTTCATATTGTTGTTTCACCTACAGGGTTGCAGACCCCTTCAGCTCCTTGGGTACTTTCTCTAGCTCCTCCATTGGGGTCCCTGTGTTCCATCCAATAGCTGACTGTGAGCATCCACTTC
>NC_034613.1:39926921-39928084 GCF_900095145.1 Mus pahari | reverse complement strand
CCCGTCCCTGATTTTAGTGGGATTGCTTCCAGTTTCTCTCCATTTACTTTGATGTTGGCTACTGGTTTGCTGTAGATTGCTTTTATTATGTTTAGGTATGGGCCTTGTATTCCTGATCTTTACAAGACTTTTATCATGAATGGGTGTTGGATTTTGTCAAATGCTTTCTCAGCATCTAATGAGATGATCATGTGGTTTTTGCCTTTGAGTTTGTTTATATAGTGGATTACATTGATGGATTTCCATATAATAAACCATCCCTGCATCACTGGAATGAAGCCTACTTGGTCATGATGGATGATTGTTTTCATGTGTTCTTGGATTCAGTTTGCAAGAATTTTATTGAGTATTTTTGCATCGATACTCATAAGGGAAATTGGTCTGACTTTCTCTATTTTTGTTGGGTCTTTATGTGGTTTAGGTATCAGAGTAATTATGACTTCATAGAATGAATTGGGTAGAATACCTTCTGTTTCTATTTTGTGGAACAGTTTGAGGAGAGTTGGAATTAGGTCTTCTTTGAAGGTCTGATAGAACTCTGCACTACACCCTTCTGGTCCTGGGCTTTTTTTGGTTGGGAGACTATTAATGACAGCTTCTATTTCTTTAGGGGATATAGGACTCTTTAGGTCATTAATCTGATCCTGATTTAACTTTGGTACCTGGTATCTGTCTAGAAATTTGTCCATTTCATCCAGTTTTCCAGTTTTTGTTGAGTATCGCCTTTTGTAGAAGGACCTGATGGTATTTTGGATTTCCTCAGGATCTGTTGTTATGTCTCCCTTTTCAGTTTTGATTTTGTTAATTAGGATGCTGTCTCTGTGCCCTCTAGTGAGTCTGGCTAAGGGTTTATCTATCTTGTTGATTTTTCTCAAAGAACCAGCTCCTGGTTTGATTAATTCTTTGAATAGTTCTTTTTGTTTCCACTTGGTTGATTTCACCCCTGAGTTTGATTATTTCCTGCTGTCTACTCCTCTTGGGTGAATTTGATTCCTTTAGTTCTAGGACTTCTAGTTGTTCTGTATAACATCTGTCCTAGATCTTCTGGCTTTCATAGTCTCTGGTGAGAAGTCGGGTGTAATTCTAATAGGCCTGCCTTTATATGTTACTTGGCCCTTTTCCCTTACTGGTTTTAATATTCTACCTTTATTTAGTGCATTTGT
>NC_034613.1:39888464-39924681 GCF_900095145.1 Mus pahari | reverse complement strand
TTTCTCTGTGATCCTTCCATTGTGGGCTCCTGTGCACCTGAGATTCTGGGTGTGTCAGAGTTCTTGGAGGTCAAGCTCCTCTGAGACCCTCAAATACTGGTCACAGGCCCTTCACAATTGGATTAGAGCAGCTGTTGTGTTCTACTCACCAGTGATCCTAAGATCGCATGGGCAGTCCTCTAGGGACCGTGGGTGTGTCTGCCAACTCCGTGCCCTAGGTGACCCTGTGCTGGCGCCAACAGGAAGGGACTTGTGCCCCTGGTCAGACCAGTTCTCTGCTTCCCTAGTGCTGTCTCAGGTCCCGCACGCAATTGGATTGGAGCAGATGTAGTGTTCTGCTCACCAGTGATCCTAAGAGTGTGTGGGCAGTCCTCTAGGAATGGTGGGTGTGTCTGCAGACTCTGGGCCCTAGGTGCTCCGGTGCTGGCGCTGACCTGACCAGAAGGGACTTGTCCTACTTAGCTATTAAAAACAATGAATTTATGAAATTCCTCGTCAAATGGATGGATCTGGAGGGTATCATCCTGAGTGAGGTAACCCAATCACAAAAGAACTCACGTGATATGCACTCACTGATAAGTGGATATTAGCCCAGAAACTTAGAATACCCAAGGTATAATTTGCAAAGCACTTGAAACTCAAGGACATAGACCAAATTTTGGACACTTCGCCCCTTCTTAGAATTGGGAACAAAGTTCATGATCTTATTTTTTTCTTTAGAGATGAATAGTATTCTTTAGTGTATATGCATCACATTTTCATTTTCTATTCATCCCTTGAAAATTGTTTCTATTTCCTAGCTGTTGTGAATAGAGCAGCTATGAGCATGGCTGAGCAAGTATTCATGGAGTAGAATGGCAAATTATGCCAAGGTGAGTTATAGGGAAGATTTATTTTTAGGTTTCTGAGGATTTTCCACATTGGTTTTTGGAGTTGCTGGCTCACTTTGTAATCCCACTAAGAGTGAATGAGGATACTCTTTTTCCATATCCTCTCAAGCACTTACTGTCATTCGTTTTTGATCTTTACCATTCTGTTTTGGGAAACATAAAACCACTAAGTTTTTTTATTTCGATTTCCCTAACTGATAGAGGCACGCAACACTTCTTGAGATATATTTTCGCCAATTTTTAATTTCTTCTTTTGCAAATTATCTGTTGAAATCCCAGACCTATTTGTAAATGGGTCATTTGGCTTTTCTTTTTCTTTTTTTTTAAAAAACTTTTTTTTTTGAGTTCTTTATATATTCTGGACAGTAATCCTATGTCAGATGTATAGTTGACAAAGATTGTCTCTTATTCTGGACTTCTTATTCAATTGATTGCTATTCAACTTTTAAAAAGTGTTTTAGTTTTTGAAGTCCTACATGTAAGTTGTTAGTTTTAAATCTTGAGATGATTGAGTTCTGTTCTGAAGTCTTTTCCCACACCATATAGGGTCCTGCCCATATTTTCTTCTAGCTGTTCTGATGTTTCAGGTTTTGCATTTTGTCTTTGACCCATTTGGAGTTAATTGTTATGAAAGGTGGTACCTATGGTTCTAATTTCATTCTTTTGCATGTGGACAACCAGTTTGCCAAGCACCACTTGTTAAAGATGTTTTCTTTTCCCCAGCCTATGTTTTAAGCATCTTTTTCAAATATTAATTGGCTGAAATTATATGTACCCATGTTCAGTCCTTCGTTTTTCTTCCATTGCTCCACATGTCTGTTTTGTGCTAGTGCTATATTGTTTTTTATTACTGAGTCTCTGTAATATATCATGGGATCTGTAATAGTCATCCCCTAGCAGTGTTCTTTTTGTTCAGGATTATTTTGGCTACCTAGAGTCTTTTGTGGTTCCATGTGAATTTTCTGAAAGTACCAGCTAGGTATTGGGATAACTCTTGCATTTTGATATACCTTGTCAAACCAAGATCCGAGTTCAGTGGAACTGGCTTAACACTGGGATCTGTCTGTAACCGGGTCTATGGGGATTGTCCCAGCTCTAATGTCTACTAGGATAGGTCTTAATCCCACTGGGTCCGCTGGAGTAGGTTTAGGAACCTGAGCCTTCTATAGTTATCACAGACTCACTGAAGATAGCAGTTCTAATATATGTGCCTAGAGTAGTTGTCTGATTCCCCATGCTTGAGGTGTTGAACTAATATTGTGGCAAATAAAAGGCCTGGATGTTTCAGGACCAAAGTGGCTATGGCTAATCTCATCTGGATCTTGGAGTTACAGAGACTGACCTGGCACCAGGCAGTTGCAGGTCCTGTATCTAATAGTGCTGGCCTGATGAATAGAACTTTAGTGGTGTTGGAGTAGCTCCTTGGGTGCCTTCTGTGTGATGAGTTTTACCGAATCAGGCTTGATGTTGGAATCTAGAGCAAAGTCTTGTGCTCCCTTTTTTCTCCTTTCACAGAAAAAAAAATAGCATCTTTCTCCATTCTATGTTAGCTGGTGTTGAGTGAAAGATATTGGCACCAATTTGAAACTGTAATACTTATTCTCTCCAATGACACTTTTTTATTTTTGTTTTATGCTAGTTGCTATAATCTCACCCCTGATTGCCTCAGCACCTGTGAAGGTATTTTTGTATTTAGATAGCAAATTAATTTATCTGTGGGGATGTGTCTCAGATAAGATTTTACTACTGTGAACCGACACCATGAACAAGCACTATGAACAAGGCAACTCTTATAAGGACAACATATAATTGGGGCTGGCTTATAGGTTCAGAGGTTCAATCCAGTATCACCAAGGCAGGAGCATGGCAGCATCCAGGCAGGCATGGTGTAGAAGGAGCTGAGAGTTCTACATCTTCATCTGAAGGCTGCTAGAAGACCCATTCCCACATGGTTACGAGGAGGGTCTCATTGCCCATCCCCACAGGCTGGACACTTTCTCCAGTAATGCCACACCTACTCCAACAAGGCCACATCTCCAAAGAGTGCCTCTCCCTGAGCCAAGCATATTCAAACTACCACAGGATGTGAATGCTCAAAAGGCCTATTGAGCATCTTTTTCTGGTTTCTCATTTGACTAAACTTTTATATAGAACTACTATCATTTTTATAAGTAGTTCTTGCAGATTGTAGATACTTGTTTATATCTAATCTGACAGTCGACAAACATATACCAAAGATAGTAGTCTTGGGGTATGGAATTAACTTGAAGTTATGCTACAAGTATACCTCTTTCTCAACTGTAGCTGCAGTCTTCATTGCAATTTCTTCTGCTCACAGCTTTACTATATAAAGCATGGAATGAGTAGGACTAGCCAAAGATATAACTTCGTCGTGTCTATCAAAACAAACTTTGATTTATTCCTATCCAAATAGCAGAAATCTTACTTTAAGGAGCATAAAAGTTAGTAATCTTGGAGATAGGCCTTGATATTGTTTAAAGACCATGAAATCATGAATTTTCCTTGTCACTCTGGGAGAACCCAGGACAGTAGCAGTGATAGCTCTCCTGGCAAGTAGAGAATTAGCATCATTACATTGGGTAGTATACTGTAAACTCTTTCCATGAAAGTATTATAGATGCTATCAGAAGTGGGTATGTCACCATCAACCCTTGTTAAAATTGTGGTGAGTGGTTCATTGTGTTTTCAACAGCCTCACATAAATCAGCTCCTCCTCTGTTATGGAATGGCTAGTTCAGCTACCAGCAAAGATAAAGCAAACTGTGATTTTTCTGTATTTCCAGATATGGGAAGCATTGTATCTCTGTTAAACTTACTGAGACTCTTCTGAGCATCTTGCCGTGCCCCTTTGTCACTTTATCCTTGTCATTGTTGGACATCTGGACTATAGTAGGAACTTACTTCCAGGCTAGAATATTTTGAAAAAAAAAAAAAGAAAAGATTGACCAGTCTTAGCTAATTATAAACAACTAAAACTGTACTGATTTTTGTCACACACAAGGGCAACTAGGAACCTCCTATAATTACTTACTCTATGGTGTGCTAAATGACATATAAAAATAGTAGTTGAGATTCTAATTCTGTGAAGTGAAAAGCAACATACAAAATAAAGTTGTATACAATCCACAGTTCAATAAATCAAGAGGGACTTCAAGTGCTTAGAGAATGAAAATTACAGTGAGGTCCTTACAATGAACACTTCTTCTCAGAGACTTTTTAGTTTTGTTATTCCAGTTAACATCTTTCCTAAATCACACTTGCCGGATCTTACAGCATCCTCTTTCTGCTACAGTAAATAACAGATCCCTGTGAGTTTTTCACACTCTAAAATTTTCAAGTTCTTTTCAAAAATTTATATATCCTGCTTTATGCCTAATGGTACAATTTTATGTGTGTTTTAAAAAAAAAAAACAGTTCTGTGGCTGAATATTAGAAGCTTTTCTTCTATTAATTTAGTTCCCTAAATATATATAGTTTACTTTCTATGGTTTCGACCAGACTATTTAGTTTCATAAAAGCAGATTCTTATATTTCCAGGACCTACATGTAGTAACTGCTCAACAAATATCAATTAGTTAAACAAAAGTAGAATCATACCAAATTTACTTGGTCGGTGTTTGCCAAGATGCCCAAGGCAGCTGTTGCTAAGGAAAAATGAGTACACATTATCTTATTTTCACTAGTTGGTTATATGGTGATATTTTTCTTGGATTGTCTCTTCAGTACTACAGAATCTGTAAAGGTGCAATGTACAAAGTGCAGGTGTCTAATCCTACTGTTGAATAAAATGACAGTGACTTTTGCAAGCACATAGACAAAAAAAATGTTGGTTAAGAACTTTGGTTTCTATTTTATGTTTTTATTTGTGCCTATTCATTGAAGAAATTATGTGTTCCATGATGATCTTTGCATTCATGAGAAGAAATTACTTTGTTCATACCTACACCCTCCCATTACCTGCTTTTGGCCACATCTCCTTACTGTTCCCCTTCTTATTTGTAAATAGTTCCACTTCTTCCTTTCAGGTATATATGTTGCTTTTAGATCTAGATTCTATGAGAGAAAATGATGCATCTACAAACATTATATACATATTCATACACATGTATATATGTAAACATCTTTTTAAATTTAGATTTTGGGGCTGGGGAGATAGCACAATAAACACTGTGCTTGCCATACTAGCATAAAGACTCTAACACCTATGTGAAAAGCCAGTTACATGTGCTTCTCATTCTTAGTCCTGATGGGACAGAGACAAGAGAATCCCTAGATATCTCTGGCCATCTAGCTTTGCAGAATTGGCGAGTTCCAGTTTCAGTGAGAGACAGTTTCTTGAAAATTAAAGGGTTTGCAGGAGTGGTGTGTTGGTGCATACCTTTAATCCCAGGAGTCAGGGAAAAGAGTAAGGCAGAATTCTCTGAGTTCCTGATCTATATAGCAAGTTCAGGATAATCAGGGCTACGTAGAGAGACCTTGCCTTAAAAAAAGTAGCAGTGAGCAGAGATGACATCAGACAACAACATGCACATGAATGCACACAGGCAGCATAGCAACCCACCCATCCTCCACACATTAGATTCATCACCATCATTGTCCTCCTCATCTTGGTGTATTTTGATTTGTTATTTCCTGATCTCTTGAGTATCTTTTTTCATATTTTATTGCCTGTTTTACTTCTTTCTTTGAGAACTTACTGTTCAGTTCATTTGCCTTTATATTTATCAGATCATTTAATATTTTGCATGTTTATTTTTATGTCATTTGTCATTTTAAATATTAATTCCTATCTGGTTACAGTAGGCACTTAACTCTGATACTTGTTTCTTTCATTGTACAAAAGGTTTTTATATTGCATACATTCCTATTTGTGTATTCTTACTAATATCTCCTGGGTTACTAGAGTCCTTTTCTATAAGTCCTTGCTTATGTCCCTATTCTGAAGTATTTTTCCTATGTATTTCTGTAGAAATTTAAAAGTTATGTATCTTTCACTAATGCCTTTGTTGTTGTCTCTTTTTAAATTGATTTTTATGCTATGTGAAAGAGATGGAGTTTCATTCTTTAACATATACTTATTTACTTATTCGGTTTCTCCAGCTCCTTTTATTGAAGGTGTATCCTATCTCCCGTGTATGTTTTGGGTACCTCTATTGGGAATCATATAGTCATATCTGTATAAGATTATTTCTGGGTCATCTATTCTACTCCATTGTTCAGTGCATTGTGCTAGGTTCATTATTTTATCATTGCTATTGTTGTTACTAAGGCTTTTTGATAAAATTTTAGATCGGGTACTGTGGTCACCACCAGCATTGTTTGAAAAATATCATGTAAATTACTTCATCTATTTGGCATCTATCATTACTTCTATTAGACTATTAAGATTCTTTTTTAAAATTTATTTTTGGAATTTTCATGGGCAATCAATCATATTAAGTTTAAAATCAGGATTAAAACAAGGGTATACAATCTTTCCACTCTTACATTTCTTTCATAATGCATTGTTTGTATTAATATTTTAGCATTCCTTAGACCACTAACTGTTCTTATTTTGAAAGAATACACAATTATTATTATTGAAAGAGTTACACATTTATTTTTAATTGCTTTTGTTTGTACATGGTATAACATCTACTTGGATTTATTTTTTCAGTATGTTATAGAAAATAATTTTTTATATTATTATTTTATTAGATATTTTCTTCATTTACATTTCAAATGCTGTCCCGAATGTCCCCTATACCCTCCCCCCATCCTGCTCCCCTGCCCACCCACTCCCACTTCTTGGCCCTGGCATTCCCCTATATGGGGCATGTAAAGTTTGCAAGACCAAGGGGCATCTCTCCCCAACGATAGCTGACTAGGCCATCTTCTGCTATATATGCAGCTAGAGACATGAGCTCTGGGGGTACTGATTAGTTCATATTGTTGTTGTACCTGTAGGGTTGCAGACCCCTTCAGTTCCTTGGGTAATTTCTCTAGCTCCTCCATTGGGGTCTCTGTGTTCTATCCTATAGATGACTGTGGACATCCACTTCTATATTTGCCAGGCACTGGCATAGCCTTACAAGAGATAGCTATATCAGTGTCCTTTCAGCAAGATCTTTCTGGCATATGCAATGGTGTCTGCATTTGGTGGCTGATTATGGGATGGACCCCCAGGTGGGGCAGTCTCTGGATGGTCCAGAATGAACTATGAAAGTGTCAATTTGGCCTTTTGGGAGTGTTCGCCTTCTCACAGAAAGGGTTAGGATTAGCTGAATTTTTATGCTAGCTTTGGAAATTTGTCCATGATCCATAGCATCCTTTCCTTAAAAGAAAATTCATTATAGATGCACAGACATATATGAAAGCAAAACACCTCTTGACATAAAATAAATCTTAAAATTAAGACACCTAGCCTTTCTTACCTCTAAGGCTTCATGTTTAAACTGTGCGAGCTTGCCCCTTTGTTCACTTTATGGAGTAGCTCTTGTGTAGGTGGATAGAAAAATTAAAACCAGTAGTAATCTCTGAATGGAAGTTGTTTTTAGAATACTATTATGAAACATCAGTTTAATTGTAGTGGTGAATGAATACTCCCACTTTTGCAGGTGCTTCATGCTTATCCTTATCTTGTATACAAATCACAACTTCTCATTGCATCTGACATGTCAGATTCCGCACATTTGATGATACAGTACACCTCAATGCTGAAGGGCAGGAGCGACAATTCTTTTAAAATAATGCGTCTTGCTAGAGGGGAATCTCAGTAGGAAGCAGGTATAGATATATTGCCATTTGGAGCCAAATCATTTTGTTGACCACAAGGCAGAACGGCAGCAAGCTCAGATGGGAGAACTGTAGTCATTATCCAAAGGTCAGACTTGATAAGCAGACTCTGCTGATTCTTTCCCTAGCTCCCATATGTCTGGGAGGGACAGTGAGTAGCAGAGGGAGCCAGAAATTTCTCTGTCAAAAAGTAGTTAAGTAATTTTCTGCAAACAGTCCAGTTTATATTGTGTGCTGAATGACAGATTTGTATGTCTTCAAGGAGTTCTTAGTCTAAGGAAGTAAGGCAGCTGTAGGAGCTTCAGGCAGATCCAACATCTGTCATGATGTTTGCCTCAATCTTAGCATTCCATAAATGTCACTTGAATGAGTGCACGAGTGAATAGGTGGACAGACATAAAGTAAACGAACAATAACCTTTGAAAGGTAATTCCTTAGAATTAATTTTGTAGAAATCAGAAGCGGCATATTGAAAACATTTAGGAATATAACTAAGTTGTGCTTCTTTCTCCATTTAATATATGAAATCTGAACAGGGGAAATTCATATTTACTGTCAGTAATGAATTTGTTTTTCTAATTTGTATAGAAAAGAAAAACAAAACTTAAAATTAAGGGTTATATCTTTTATATAAAGTCATCCCCAATCTAATTGCTTTATTATTAAGTTATAAGTTTTACTTAATAATTCATCACAGTTTTAATCTATTTGACTTTTTTCCTGGAGGTAATGTTTCTGCTTTCTCTTTCATCACTGATGAACAACACACCAATTAAAAACCCTTATTCCACAGTTCAGGCAGCATAATGGAAGAGGGAAGCCTTTTAGCAAGAAGATTGGGCTCCAGCTCCTCTACATTTCATAGCATGCCCAAGCACAAGTTGGTGAACGCTTTCTCATCTACAACTTCCACATCAGCTAGCAATTGACAGTTATTCCTTTCTCACACAATAGAAATGCTGCAGAAGTAATTGATAAGCTCTAATGAGCTCTAATAATGTAGAGGAGAAAGGGCTCATTAGACCCCATCCTTAGTGAAGACTTACAAGCACTTAATGGTTTCTCAAGGAGGGAGGGATATATTCTTTGGAGGTGTAGACACTGGTAAGGTGCCCGTGGTTCTGCACACAACAGTAATAACCATATGAAAATCAGTAGGCTACACAGGCATGCATTCACACACACACACACACACACACACACACACACACACACACACACAAACACACAGTGGGAGGGGCAGTAGTTGATAAAGGAAATCAAGAAAAATGGGAAGGATATAAGAGAAGGTCATGGGGGGGATATGATCAAAGTGTGTTATATATGTTTCATACAAGGATATAAAACAAAACTCACCATTGAATATAATATATTAATCAAAAATATGAAAATAAAACAATTTATCATAAAAATTGTATTGAATAAACAGTTTCATAGATTGTAAGAGATTGTTTATACTCCTTAGATAACACTGCTCAGTTAAATACCTTATCTAAATTTCACTTATTAGTCCAAATGGCATATACTATGTACTGCTCTATGTTACACTGACTAAAATGGATTTGTTTCGTTGATGGGCCCTCATAGCATTTGGCAAGTGCCAAAATTATTTAAAAAGCTTTGCTGTAATATAATTTTATCTCTTACTAAACTATAAAATGAACATTTACATCTGGAGGATTAGTATCCTTATAAATATAACTCAGTTCACTACCATCCAAAATGTAACTATGTTTAAAAGCAATAGACAAGCCACATTGCTGAAAGGGAGTGTAAATGTTTCACCAAATGTTCAAATCCGATTGTCATGGAAGTACAATTCCATATCTGAGAAGAAGACAACTATTAAAAATGGGCTTTAGAAAAAGATATTTTGTAGATGTGCTAAAATAGGAAACATAAGCTGATTAGGCAAAGTTCCAAAGATTCATTAGTTTATTAAAGTAGATTGAAATGCATGTTTGAGAGATTTAAATAAATTAACCTTTAATGAGTACCCAGGGGCCACGGAAAAAGAATGATAGAGGATTAGGAGTATTTTGTCTGATTGTCACATAATGCACACTGATTAGGGTTTTTTCTGAATGCTCATTGCTGTATAACAATACTAATAAATAAAAAAGATTAAATCTAAAACATCTCTAGATTGTAATTGTTGCCTCCTCTTATGTGTACACAGATGCCGTGGTTGGCTTTAATACCAAATCAGTAAGTTTGGCAGAATGAAACAGGAATTTTTGTTCTTACATCATTACATTTTGAAATGTCTCGTATGTGAGCAATACTTTGTTCCAGTGGGGTAATTTATTCCTACTGGTCTGAACATGCTTTAGCATCTCAGCATTAGACTCTTAATATTAATTGTGGCCAGTACTATAGAGGATATATTGGTATTTAAATATCATTACATTTTTTTTCTGTGCACCTCCCAAGTTATTGCTTATAATTAGAAAAATTCCCAAGGAGGCTCCCTTTTTTGAAGCTGTATTAGAAATGCTTTGATGTTTTCCCTAATGTCTTAACTGTACTACTAGTAAATCATTAACTGACTGCTAAGTACGTTTTGTGTAGGTGGTGCTCAGGAGCCTTCTCAGTACTTCCACCTTAGCCATTTTATTGGAGTTTATTTTGGGTTTCTGCTGATGTGTTCCATGTAGCTTTTCCCCTGAAGTTCAGAACTAGGAGACCCCATTTTCCAGATAATACTTTACCTAATTTTTCTCCAACCTTTCAGTTCCTCTTCTTTTTGCCACGAACACATCTTTCTTTCCAAATGGTAAACTCTAACAGCCTCACAACTGAGGCAGGTTTAGCTTTACTGCATTCATGCCAGACAACCAATATCATTCCTTGCCTGCTGGAGGTAATGAATGAGCAAACTTCTAAGTATTTTTCTGGTTTTAATTTTAAAGGAAAATGAAAGACTAGGTAGTAAATTCCCACTTTCTGTCCTCAAACTTAAAAAGGTGTTGTCAGTTCTGTGTGTTACAAGAATTCCCTGGTGTGAATTTAAGCCTTGTCCTGATCATTTTGGTGCCTCTGTGTGTGTGTGTGTGTGTGTGTGTGTGTGTGTGTATTGCTGTTCTTCAGAAAATTCCTCAAGTAATTTTAATTTGTAGTTATGTTTAAATTAAGCTGTGTTAAGAAGTCTTAGCCTGGGAACTAAAGTCTGGGTAAATGTGAAATTGAGGACTGGATTGAAGCAAGTGAAGAGCTGGGAAAATGAAAAGATTATGTGACTTGCTTTTGTTTTTCTTTGCTTTATAAAAAAAATACACACTTGTGTGCCAAAGTTAACTATTGTCATTCAAAAGACCAAAGAAGGGGCCCTTAATAGAATGGATGTAATAAGTTTTACTCATATGGTAATGATTGGTATCATCCTAGGATCCTAGCTGTAGGGTTGGGTTCCTGAGCCTTGGGTCTTCTGATTTTATTTCCTCCATTCCCCATCATCCTAGGCAAGTGCCCAGTTTCCACAAATCTTTCCTTGTAGATGTACCTAATCTAAATCTGTTTCCAAAGATGTTTCCCTAAGTCCAAGGAGAGGACTCTTATGAAAACATAAAATGAAAATCAAAGGGAAGCTGGAGATGGCTTCTATTAAGGAGGGAATAACAATGAAAATGATCTTCAAATGCAGAGTTACACCTTGAATTTGGGGACTCACTCCCGCCCCAGTGACATTAGTTGGACTTAGGTGTTTAGCTCTGTTCACCATTGCTATTTTAAAGGCACTTTTGGAAAGTTACTGTGCTTTTTCAGTCACACTTTGTTTGGAACAATAGCTTCATATATTTAATTGAATCGATTGCTACACAGCCATCTGCTACACACTTACTGCCTCTGGGGTACCACACATTCTTAGATGTGAAAAATTTAGTCAGTGTTTAAATCATATCTCCTATGATGTAATATGATTCTAAATCCTATCCAGTTTTTTTTTTTTTTTTTTTTTTTTTGCAGAGACACTCTTAAGTTGAAAATGTTCATGGAATTGAATTCAAAGTTAGCATACTGTTTCACTCGATCTGTCACTTTGCAATCTCCTAGGAACCCCAGTTTTCTCTGTCAACTGTCTCAGAGCATCTTCCTGAAATGATTTTACTTTAAATTTAAAGATGATTATAGTGCCTCTTCTCCAGTAGACAATTATATTGCTGTATTCTTTGGCAGGAAGAAAAGCAACATAGTATTATTTTTTTCAAGTTTTCTTTGATTACCATTAAAAGAATTGTCAGTTTATTCCAGCATAGTATAATAACAAAAAGACACCTGCTATAAAAGGCGATATTTTCTAATAAGACCATTGGGAGAAGTTACTTGTGAAGAGGAGAGAAGGAAAAAAGTTGAAAAGAGAGCAAAGGAATATTATTAAATATTACTACCTTCAAAGACACCCTTGTTGGTGAATGTTACACAGAAAATAAGCTAAGTCTACAACCTATTATTAAAATGTTTTTTCTTTTCCTTAGTCCAATAGTTTATTCTGCCTCTTACAATATTATACTTTTTCTTCTGGATGAATTTATATCTTCTGACAGGCTTTGTTAGGAATACATATTAAAGGTCAAGTATAAGCCATTTGCTAGTATTTCTTGGCAGCCTTTATCCCACGGTAAATAGAGATGGAAGCAGCTCTATTTTGCAGCATAGCCATATGGATATGACTCTCAATGAAATGTACTTTTTCTCATACTGATTGCCACAAAGATTGAACTTTTTATTGTGTGTGTTTGATGTGAGCATGACACATGTCAGGGCATGCCTGCTGTGGGCAGAGGGCAACTTTCAGGATTGGGATCTTTTCTTTCCACTGTGGGTATCAGGAATTGAAGTTAGGTTATCAGCTTTCCAAATCAAGCACTTTTCCCCCTCACTGAGCCGGCTACCTTGCTAACTTAGGTTGTAATATTTCAAGATTCAAGAGTTTTTAGTAGAATTGTTTCAGATTCCTCTTTTCTCCAACCCAAGATCCAATGAGACACTACTCCCAGATAATTCTTCTTTATAAATATCTCTGAAAAACAACCCTTTCTTTCCATCCTACAGATTCCATTTTACTGAGTTCCTGCTACTGCTGTACTTCCACAGGATGGCTATTGTCTTCCTAATTTGTCTGTCTACCTTTAGTTCTTTCTAGTTTTCCTTATATCTTCCATCCTAGTATCAGATGACATAGATCAAATGTTACAGTGCCCACATAGAACACACACAAACATCCATAGTGAAGTCTCATGTCATGCTTTAAATTGTCGTGATATAAATGTTCCATGAAGAGAACCTTTGAGGTTAAGTGAAACATCACTGAAAAGGTGACATCTCTGTATGGTTTAGAAAGGCAAGTAACACTCTCCAAGTAGAGAGAAGGGAAAATTCATTTTCAAGCCGGGAATGTATATACAGTAGTACAGGGACACGAATGTGGACAGCACATTTGAGGAATTTTGAGAGTTAGATGCAAATAACACAGGGTACTTAGGGAAAGTAGGAGTTGAACTAATCCATGATTCAGGCCAGAAGCTGGCCTGCCCTTCTGCCTGTTATCTCCTTGAAGAAATCAATTATCTATCACATAGTAAACTCCTCAGAACTTGCATACCGATGGGCACATATCAGTATTGTTTTAATGAATTAGTTGAATAAGAAGGAAGATACTGGGTCCTTATTAATTCATTAACTCATCCATTCCAATACATATCAACTAGACTTCATGCCAGAACAAAACTAATTTTCTACTTCTTTTATATAACAGCAGTAGTCCTACTTACTTTAAACATAAAGTTGCTCTTTTCTACAAGCCTCTCTTAATAAAGTTATGCTGTCTTCCCAAGAGGCAGAGTCTAGCTTCTGCAGCAGTGAATTTGACTTCTGCTCTGGCAGTGACTTTACTAAAGGAGTTAATCACTTGTCAACACCCTGTATTGATGATACTCATGAGATGAAGTAGTCATAGGGGAGGTGTGGATCTCTAAAGATGCATTAGTATATTATGGGAACCTGTGTTCTTTCCTCTATGTTTACTTTCACAGTCAATAAGAGCCCTTTATCATACATATTTGAAAAATGAATCAAACGTAAGGGATGTGGAAAGCATAACTGCAGAACACCGGTGAAATGGTGTAGCAAAAGGAAAAGGGCAGAAGGAAGGAGCATGCAAATGGAGATTCACATTTTTTGAGTATGTAAATGAAGTTTTACCATATTTCTGCAGTTCTAGTTTTCGAGAATGCTAAATCACAAACTCATCATTGGTTAATTAGAAGGTAATTAAAATTGCAGCAGAGTGATTGGATAAATAGTTAATGATAGCTGAGTGAGTGAAGGAAGGAAATCTGGGGAAATTCATGTATATATTTTTGAGAAAGCAAGCATTCAGATGTTTTTCATGTAGTACATTTCTCATAAAGGATACAAATATCCCTCGAGTAATAGTTGATAAAATTAACTCTCCATAGATCAGAAGAATTCCAGCTCTCACTCTCTCTTTCACAGCGTCTTACACTGAAATACAGGTTTATCTGACAGCACATCCAAGTTTCATTCACTCCCAGCATGAGAAATGATTTTGCTGCAAGTTGTTTACAACTTATTTACTTGCATCTTAAGAATCTATTAGGGGAAATTGGTGTTCTCTGTGTATTGTAACTGTTCCTATTGAAAGGGCTGGCTTAGCCTCGGCTCCCAACCAGATCTAGCTGATGAGCTAGTTTTCAAAACCATTGACATAGGTTTTGCAGCAACTGTGCTTGCTTTTGATAATTGCCCCAGCTTTATGAAATCAATCAGCCTGAAGGTAAGAACTCATTAAAGATCTGACAAGCTAGACTCCAATTTCAATACTAAAACAACTCTTTGTCCTCAGGCTTAGAACTCTGCAATTATTTATTTTATTGTGACAGAGAAACCCATAATACATTACCTGCGAGCACATTCACAGGCAAGAACTAAACAGATAACCTAATGGTCAACAAGAATTGCAGCATGGCTTAAAGCCAACACAAAGCAGGTACTGATGAATCACCAACTTTCTCTATCAGCTCCCAAAGATGTGGTGAGAACAGGGACTGCTGTAACTGTTCCCGAGGGCTAAATTACAGCAAACTTTGGACCATTCTTCTCCATTCCTCTGAGGAATGCCAGACTTTATCCTGAAGAAAGTGATAGATTGCCCATCTACCATCTGTCACTGTGAACTGTTCTATCAAATAAAAAAAAAATTGAACCTTGTTTTCATTGAGTAATGTGATTTTGCTGTGTTTCCCCGGCATTAAATTGTATAGGGGGAAAGAGTTCTGAAGCATTTTTCTTCTTAAAGTTAGAAATCTATATTTGGTTTTCCTACTCATGAAACTTAAACACGTTAATGGCTTTAGTTCAGACATACTCAAATAATTCACCATTACCAGGCCTAGTAGATGTCATTCTGACAGGAAACACACACACACACACACACACACACACACACAGAGAGAGAGAGAGAGAGAGAGAGAGAGAGAGAGAGAGAGAGAGAGAGAGAGAGAGAGAGAGAGAGAGAGAGAGAGAGAGAGACCCAAAGTTAGGGAAAATATGGTTTTAGAGAATTGATCCTTGTTCATCACAACTCCAGTACCTCGCCAGTGTTCCAGTGCCTCTTACTACAGTGTTGGGCAGAAGGATTTCAGCTGTAATTTATTCTGCATTTTGTAAAGACAAAAGTGATAAGAGGAGTGGTCTAAAGATATTACAAGCAAAGAATAGTCACTATTTCAGTATTCTTTATTTTTATTTTATCAGATATTTTCTTTATTTACATTTCAAATGCTATCCCAAAAGTTCCCTATACCCTCCCCCTGCCCTGCTCCCCTACCCACCCACTCCCACTTCATGGCCCTGGCCTTCCCCTGTATGGGTCATATAAAGTTTGCAAGACCAAGGGCCTCTCTTCCCAATGATGGCCGATTAGGCCATCTTCTGCTACATATGCAGCTAGAGACACGAGCTCAGGGGGTACTGGTTAGTACATATTGTTGTTCCACCTATAGGGTTCCAGTATCCTTTATTAGTGATTTACTTTTATGGTTATGCATTCATTACCTGAAAAAAAATGGACTAGAAGAGTAGACAGCTAACATCTCCCAATCCTCAAATAGTCTGGAGGCTTATTGTCCGCAATATAAAATATTATAATTATTCCTAATTAATTTGTGAGACAAATTCATATAAATTCCTGATTAAGTAACTATGCTAGTTTCTTAGGCTGGCATCTAGGACTTCATAAAAAAGAGAAGGAAGCTGACTAACAGCATTCACCACTCTGCTGCCTCATGAACTGTGAGCCAAAATAAACAATTTCTTCTTTACATTGGTTTTGTTGGGTCTTTTGTCCTAGCAACACATAAAATAACTAATATAGTCCCGTTTAATTTTCTTCATGTCCCAATAAGGGAGAGGCATTGATATTCCTGTTTTTAAATTCAAAACTAGAAGAGATAAGATGACTTCTCATGCACCTTATGAAAGACACACTTAATGACTGGGACACTGGGTACCAGTGATGGATACTGGTACAAGACCATTTCTAACTATGCAATAGCAGGGTCCTTTGGTACTTTCTGTAATGATTGGGATGTTTTGTCTCTGCTATCCATTATAACACTCCATAGCTACAAATGGCTGATGAGTTCTTTAAATATGATTAGTGCTACTGTAATTTTCATGCTATTCCATTCTTAGTTCATTCAAACTTAAGTCATAATAGCTACATGTATCTTATGCCTATTGTATTAGAAAACAAATTTTTAGAATCTTTTTTAAACTATATTTTCATGAAGCACTATGATTCATGTATGAAGAAATGATTCATAAGTGCAATTTCTTTTGTGGTGTTTTGTTATATTGGAGTTTTAGACAATTGAAAGACCATTTTTGCTTGCAGAAGTAGATAATGGTGTGCAGAAAAATGGGCCACTAGTTAGTTTTCCAACACTGTGACAAAAGAACAGATAAGTAACTTGAACTGTGAAGTGATTTCTTTTTGCTCATGATTTTAGAGGTTCCAATCTGGGGGCTCTTGGTTTTGTTGTTTGTGGACCTGTGGCAACAAGCCTGTGAAACAAGGGTGCTTATGTGATAGCATCTGTAAGTAAAGGAGTTGCCACACCAACATCTACTTCAGGTGAATTCCCACAATGTTCTAGCTTCCTTTTTCTATTTATGATTACTCAGGCAATAGGTCCATTGATGCCTGGAATGAGAAACACCATTCCTGTATCAAAGAAAAGATAAAATATCAAAAGAACTATAATACAAATAATCTTTTAAAACACATAGGTAATATATAGATTAACATATAAGTAAAACTACAAGTGTTATGAATTTTAAAGAGCCTGTGTTCCTAACACTGTAGGTCATACAGCTTATAAGCAATATTAAGAACTTCATTCTGAAAGTCTCCCATTCCTTGTATCTGGGAGTAATGACTAGAAAAATAAACTATAGAACGTATGTAATTTAGGGTATAGACTATACTCTAATATACCCTAGTTGTACTGTCTAGCTTTGTGTCAAGTTGACACAGCTGGAGTTATCACAGAGAAAGGAGCTTTTGATGGGGAAATGTCCCCATGAGATCCAGCTGTAGGGCATTTTCTCAATTAGTGATCAAGGGGGAGAGGCCCCTTGTGGGTGGTGCCATCTCTGGGCTGGTAGTCTTGGTTCTATAAGAGAGTAGGCTGAGCAAGCCAGGGCAAGCAAGCCAGTAAAGAACATCCCTCCATGGCTTCTGCATCAGCTCCTGCTTTCTGGCCTGCTTGTGTTCCAGTCCTGTATCCTTTGGTGATCAACAGCAGTATGGAAATGCAAGCCGAATAAATCCTTTCCTCCCCAACTTGCTTCTTGATCATGATGTTTGTGCAGGAATAGAAACCCTGACTAAGACACTAATCAACAATAGTTTTTATTGTGGTTGTCCTCTTTCCATTGCTGTGTATATATTTGGGTATAAGCAAATAATGTATTGCACCTCCATGTAAATATAGCTAGTGAAATAAACCATAAGGGAAGACTACTATTTAAGGTTTGAGCATTACGAAGAAGACGAAGAAGAAGAAGGGGAAGGGGAAGGGAAGGAGAAGGAGAAGGAGAAGAAGAAAGAATCAGTAGCAGCAATGGAGTCTTACTGGTCACATTAACCACACTTAGAACAGGCTCCATGCCCAGCAGTAGATGGCCAGCAGAAAATGAACTCAATGGTATTTTTGTAGGCTTTTTGTCGAATATTGTCTTATCTGAACATTTTTGTCTTACTGGTCCTTTGCTTGTATATACAGTTTCGGATTTTGTAGGTTTATGGTGTGTGTGTGTCTGACTGTCTACCCCCTTTTCTTTGTGTGTGTGTGTATTTGTGTGCATACATTTTTTAAAACAATATTCTAGTTCTTCATTTCGAATTGTTTTCTTTTTTCCTGTTTGTTTTCTAAAGAGAGAGTTAAAAGGCTGTGCAATTTTTGAGGGAAGGAGAGGATCTAGAAGGAGCTGGGGGAGAGAAACTGATCAAAATATATTTTAGGAACTTTTTTCGAGAAAATATTAAAACGATCAAAAAAGGATTAGGACAGAATGGGCTGAAGATATGGAGGTATAAAAATAATGGATAAATTCATGAATGCTAGGTAGTCTCAAAGGGACTCCATACCATCATGTTCAGCAACATCCAAGAACATGTCAGAAAAGCAGGTCAAGGTTCAAACTTCTCTGTTCTGAATCCCTGATAACCATAGTCTCTGGGGAATACATGAACATGTGAAGAAATTACTGTTGGGGTAAAGTTCAAGCTGAGCATAACTTAAGCCTGAATTGGATGGGGGGGGGGGGATTTTATGGAAACTCTAGTGTCCGGGCCTTTATTGAGTAGTTTGAGGTGTCATTAAAATTTGCCAAGGGATAATCTTTTATGAAAATTGGCTAGGTAACTGTGTTGTACTTTTGGGGAAAGTTGAGTTTAATATAAATTTTCCTCTAAAAGTTATATCTGTTACAATTCAAGCAAAACATTTATTTACAACAGAAAGTTTTGTATGCATGTATATCTGTGTGTGGGTATGGGAATGTGAGTGCAGATCCCTTATGAGCCATCCCACATGGATGCTGGGAATCAAAGAGCACAGTGTGCTCTTCTCAATGTGCTGTTTTGGAAGCTCTTCAAGGAACTCCTTTGCAGTGGACATCTGTCCTTTTTTTTCAGTCTCTGCCCCCATTATCTTTACTCACCAATTATTCATTAGCATCCCCTCTATTTTCAGCTAAAACATATACACAATGTATTAATTTCATATAATTGAAAAATAAGTTTTATTTATTTGCTATCAGTAAAGCTATGGTTCTGAGAAATGTTCAGCTGTTTTGACTGCTACCCCTTTGACTGAAGAATGATCTTAAAATACAACCATTTTCACACTGTGAATAATTCTTCAGAATTATTGGTTATAATAACAGGGTGTCATAGGATATCAAATGTGGAGTCTGTGATTTTGTGACCTATGAAAGACAGAGAATGAATATGTGAAGGGGATCCCAGAGATGAGAACTATTACAAGAGGACCTGCCAGTTTATTTATGGCCTAGCCATTGTTTGGCAAAAGTTTAAAATTAAAAATTAACTTATACAGACCAAACACATTATGTTTAGGAATATATGTATACACATATATTCATGCAATGACAATTAAAAATAGGTCATGAATTTGGAGGATGGCAAGGAGGAATAAATACATGGTTTTGAAGGAAGGGAAGGAGAGGGAGAAATACTGTAATTCTAGTATAATTTCAAACCATTCCACACTATTTTTTTTTTTGCTAGATGTGATAACATGCAACTGGCGTGTGATTTCAGCACTTGAGAGACAGAAACAGGAGGATCAAGAATTTGTTTGAGGATAAAATATGTAATGAGTTTTCCATCTCAACAGTCACATGCTAAGGATGGGACCCTTAAGTAGAGTACTTAACAGAGCCCCATATGAGAAATAAGGAAAAGAAAGCCACATAATTTTGAGGACTCCCTGTCAACTGCCATAGTGTCGTATAGTATAACTGATTTTAAACTGAAGTCATCTGGAAAATAGAAAAGATTGAACATGACATTCCTGTGGCCAAAAATCTGTTTGTTTCAACATTAATTTCTGTATGAAGACTGCTACCTTCAATTACTAGATTTTTCAGACTGTAAATTATTTTCATTTAAAATGAACTTGTCCAGAGGAGGTATTTAAGCTCATCTAATCTATGAGCCACAGCTTTAAACATCCACTGAAAATGTTCAAATACATTATAAAGGGTGTTTATAACTTGACCTGATAGTAGAATACTCGATTCAGTTTATATATTGCACAGAATGAACTTAACACCCTCAAAAGTTTCTTCTGACTACATATTTTCCAGTTCATCATGTCTACTTGAAAGTGGAATGAATTGCTTTCATAAAAGATTTGAAAATAAATTCCATAGTTTCATTGAGAGTTGCAATATAGTCCCTGCTAATATTTTTATTGATGTCATCATTGAAATTTACCAGGAAGTCCTGGCATTAAAGTGAGTGTTTTCTTTTTAATATTCAAATAATTTTGATGGAACCTTTTAATTTAAAATACCTTTTGAAATAAGTCACATAGACATAGCACAGAAAAAATAACCTATAGGAACTCATTGATTTATTACAGATTTATTGGTGTATTTGATGCGTCTTTGGAGAAGAATGAAGCAACACAATAAAAATAGCTAGGAATCACTAGTGTCTTAGGATTTCACTAGCTCCATAACTCTTGCTCTCAAGCTACAAATCTTTGAAGATTATATTGGGTCCTAGATAATATAAAATGTGGATTTGTATTCAGTGATTTGCCTTACTGTGTGAGATGTCTCTCTCTTCGGCTTGAGATCTTTCACTATTTAAAAAAAGACCTTAGGTACTGCACTATATTTTCAGGTATCTGGATCTTATAAGATGTCAATTCACACAAAACTCTTGAAATCTCTTATTCGGTGTCAAAAAGATCTGTACATTCATATGAGGCATACAATATCCACATTTCTGAAGTTATTGTCTGGAACCAAATATAACAAATAGAATTTTGACCAAATTGTTAAGACTGTAGACCTTTAATTCACTTTTACTTGCTAGACTACTTCAACTTTTAAAGAACATGAAAACAGATACACTGAATCTAATAGAAGAGAAAGTGAGAAATAGCCTTGAACTCATTGGCACAGGGGGAAATTTCCTAAACAGAACTCCAATGGATAATGCTCTAAGATCAACAATTGATAAATGGGACCTCATGAAACTGGAAAGATTCTGTAAGGCAAAGGACATAGTCAATAAGACAAATTGGCAATCTACAGATTGATAAAAAATAAATCTTCACTAACCCCACATCAGATAGAGGGCTAGTATCCAAAATAGATAAAGAACGCAAGAAGTTGATCACCAAAAAAAACCAAACAACTCAATCAAAAAAATAGGGTATAGAACTAAACCAAGAATTCAAAACTGAGGAATCTCAAATGGCTGAGAAGCACCTAAAGAAATATCAAAGTCCTTAGTGATCAGAGAAATGCAAATCAAAACAACCCTGAGATTTCACCTTACACTAGTCAGAATGGCTACGATCAAAACCTCAGGTGATAACAAAAGTTGGAGAGGATGTGGAGAAAGAGGAACACTCCTCCATTGCTGGTGGGATTGCAAACTAGTACAACCACTCTGGAAATCAATCTGGAGGTTCATCAGAAAATTGGAAATAGATCTACCTGAAGACCCAGCTATACCACTCTTGGGAATATACCCAAAAGATGGCCCACCATGCCACAGGGGCACGTGTTCCACTATGTTCATAGTGGCCTTATTTATGATAGCCAGAAGCTGGAAACAACCTAGATGTCCCATGACAGAAGAATGGATACAGAAAATGTGGTTCATTTTCACAATGGAATATTACTCAGCTATTAAGAACAAGTACATCCTGAATTTTGCAGGCAAATGGATGGAACTACAAAATATCATTCTGAGTGAGGTAACTCAGACCCAAAAGGATGTGCATTGTATGTACTTACTAATAAGTGGAGATTAGGCAAAAAAAATGTACAGACTACCCAAGAGACAGTAAACAGAACTCAAAAAGTTCAACAAGCTGAAGTCCCCAAGTGAGGATGCCTTAGTCCTACTTGGGGAGAGACAAGAAAGCAATCACAAGTGGGGAGGGAGCACGGGACCAGGGAGTCAAAGTGAATGGGGTGAATGGGAGTAAGGGGGAGAGGGGAACCTGATCTGGTGTTGGGTGAAGGAAAAGGACTGAAACCCCGAGGGCCAGTAGAAAAAATTGAAACAGGCAATCTCAAGAAATGGGAGGTTGGGGGGATCCCCCAGAATGCACCAGAGACCTGGAAGGTGAGAGACTCCCAGGATTCAAAGGGAGAGACCTTAGATGAAATGCTGGTCAGTAGGGAGAGGGAACTTTTAGAGCCCACCTCCAGCAGGAAGACAGGACATCAACTGAGGGATGGCATTGCCATCCCACAGTCAGATCTCTAACCTATAATTGTTCCTGTCTGAAACAATTACAGGAATGGAACTGGAGACTAGCCTGAGGAAATTCTGGTCAAGCGACAGGCCCAAAGTGGGTTCCAGCTCAAGGGGAGGTCCTAAGGCCTGACACTATTACTGAGGCTATGGAGCACTCACAAAAACAGACCTCGCATGACTGGCCTCTGAAAGACCCAACAAGCAGCTGAAAGAGTCAGATGCAGATATTTACACCCAACAATGGACAGAAGCAGCTGACCCCTGTTCTTGAATTAGGGAAGGCTGAAAGAAGCTGAGGAGTTACAGAGAAAAGGTGTGGAGCATACATTGAAGGAATGATCATCCAGAGACTGCCCCACCTGGGGATCCTTCCCATATACCACCATCAAACCCAGACACTATTGCAGATGCCAACAAGTGCTTGCTGACAGGAGCCTGATATAGCTGTCTCCTAAGAGGTTCTCCCAGTGCCTGACAAATACAGAGGTGTATGCTTACAGCCAACCATTGTATTGAGCATAGGGTTCCCAATGAAGGAGCTAGAGAAAGGACCCAATGAGCTGAAGTGGTTTGCAGCCCCATAGGAGGAACATCAATATGAACTAATGAGTACCCCCCAGAGCTCCCAGGGACTAAACCACTAACCAAAGAAAACACATAGTGGGACTCATGGCTCCAGCTGCATATGTAGCAAAGGATGGCCCAGTCGTTCATCAATGGGAGGAGAGACCCTTGGTCCTGTGAAAGCTCTGTGCCTCAGTACAGGGGAATGTCAGGGCCAGGAAGCAGGAAGTGGGTGGGCTGGTGAGCAGGGGGGGTGAGGGAATAGGGGGTTTTCAGAGGGGAAACCAGGAAAGGGGGTAACATTTAAAATATAAATAAAGAAAATATCTAATAAAAAGAAGAAGAAAAAACTAAAGAGAAGGGCAATTCTGTAGGAGGACCAGTAGTCTTATTTAATCTGGACCCCCTCTATCTTTCAAACACTGGACCACCAAACAGATAGTATACACCAGCTGATATGAGGCCCCCCAACACACATACAGCAGAGGACTTCCAGGTCTGTGTTCAGATGATGCACCTAACCCTCAAGAGACTGGAGGTCCCAGGGAGTTTAGAGGTCAGGTGGGGTGGGGGATAGGGACATCCACATGGAGATAGGGGGTGGGGAGGAGGTGTGGGATGTGGAGCAGTCAGAGTGTGGATGGTGAGTGCGGGGAATGGAATATGAAGTGTAAAAATAAATAAAAAACAAAAAATTAAAATACAAAACATGAAAACAGGAACGAGAAAGGTGAGTGAGGAAGGCAGTCTGTGGTTTGGGATCAGGTCACATTTACATCAACTTCCTCAGCTTACATTTCCTCAATATAAGAGATTTAAAATTTGAAACCAACATTATAATAGTTTCAGTCAAGTTTTATTGACCTTACCATGTCCATTTAGTCTCACCACAGAAGTCATACCCTTGACATTTCACCTGCTCTGTCCAGGAGGAAATAGAAAGTGTGCTGACCTGGGCAGAAGCAAAGAGTGGGAAAGCAGTGCCATAGATCAGACAATTCAAGAATATATTATACATAAATACATACACATGTACATGTAACTATATGTGTATGTATATATAGACATATATAGATATATAGATATATAGATATATATTCACAACATATATTTTGTTTATTGAGCATTAACTATGTCAGATGTGATCCAGAATGTCTCACCTACATGATCTGGTTTTACATTTTTACCAGTCCTGGGAGTTGGGTGTTCTTACTAGCTTCCATTTGTATATCATGGCTCAGAGGTTCTGTCAACAACTTTGCCATCTACTTCATAAACATGGAAATGGACTAATGTATTATTCTTAAAATTATCAAAGACAAGGCAAAATAATAAAGAATCTTATGATTAACAGCCACTAATCAGAGCATCCTAATCTCTGAGAATTTCTTTTAATCAGTATTTTACCCATCCTGTAGGATATTACTCAAATGATGGAGTTGCATTTAAAATCTAATTATTTTAAGTAATGTTGCTTCAATCCGCATTAGAACTTTTCAGTTGTGGTGTTAACTCATGATTATCACCTGCCAAGGCTTTAATCACATGGCTTAATATAATGAACTACCTGCCTCCACTTGTTGAGGGTAAATGAATCCATTCAATGTTCACTGTGTATTACTGTGCTAGCTATAAAGGGGTACAATTGTGGAATACAGAGTCCTCATCAGAAGAACTTGTAATTTTAAAAGGAAAATCTTTCATTCATTTATAATTAAATAATTGCCACACATACCTATTTTTTTTTAATCTCTGCAACAACCTTGTGCAGTGTTATCACTCCCTTTGTGCAGATTTCGAGACTAGGGCTAAGAGATTGGATGGCTTGCCAGTCCTATCTAACTAGCGAAGGAAACCAAGGATTTGCACTCTCAGAACATCCTGTTTCCCTTGGAACTTGATCTGACCAGAACTCTAATGCAGAATGAAATGCTAAGAAAACTGTAGGAATCATACAGTCACTTCAGTGTGATTGCACACCCACACTACTGCATCCACAGTTTGTTTCTCTTTTTTTCTATGATTTTTCATTCTAGTCATAATGCATAACTAATAGGACATAAAGAGGATGTAGTAAATAATTGACTTAAGGCATAGAAGCAAGTTGGATTGTTTCATATAGTTACTTACATGTTGTAAATGAAGAATGTTTGGCAAGTCCCAAAGGACACTTAATGGAATTCTTCCTAATGTAGTCTAGTTGTCAGGGCAATAAACATTACCTTTTATATGGTCTGAAATCATTAACAAAAAGATATTTATTAGAAACAATAATGTAAAAGTATTTTACTGAGATTTTTGCTGACCTTTAGCTGACTATCTTCCAACATATTTTTTTTTGTTACTATGTTTTACAACATTGTCTCAAGAATTGTACAATGATGGGTCAAGAAATATTTAGAGGTTAAAAACAATTAACAAAATCACACCATCCTGATTTCCCTTTTGATAGGTAATAGTGGATAAAAGGCTTGTAAGCAATATATTTACTTAGGGCCTTGGCAAAGCTTTTCTTCCCATATTTCATGAAATTTTAATTGAAGTGTACTGCTGCTGGAGTTAGAACTTGTCTCTACCCGCCCCCTCCACTTTAGAAGTGTCTAACCAGAAGGTTCTAATGCTTCTATCTGCATCATTTCAACAAACCTCATAACAAAATAATAGAAAAGATGTTACTGGATAATTAAAAAATTCAAAGCTAACCCTTTTCAAAGAAAAGTGAACCCTACTATAGAAACATCTTTTTTTAAAAAAAAAAAGGTTTTTGTTTGTTTGTTTGTTTGTTTGTTTCAGATGAAGTTTTCCTATGTAGTCTAGGTGGCGTCAAATTTCTGTATTTCTATGATATTCTTACCTCCATGTCCGAGTAGCTCGGTGTATAGGCAGAGACCACTGCATCCAGGTAGTCCTGCAGTTTTAATGGAAGTACAAAAGTGAGAGGATTCTAACATGACAGACAAATCACTATTTTATATTGTAATTCTGATCTTGTCAACAAATCTGGAAAAATCAGAGGGCAGCTCTCTTTAAGGATTTACCTTTTTACACCAAGACTCTTAAAACTTAAATAGTCCCCCTGGGGGGCTCATGTCCTGAAGCCTGGGGATATGATCCCAGTCCTGATAGAGTCTGGACTTTGGATTTCTTTTTCTCCTTTAGGATTGAATCAGCTGCCCTTTGACCCTGCCAACAACAACGAACCCCTGCAGTTTGGTAGTGCCAGTGGCCCTCTGGTTCCAGAAGGCCTCATTGAGAATGGAGGGGAATCAAGCAAGAAAAGAAAGAGAACAAATCCTCCTTCAGGTAAGCTAGGTAATGCACTCTTCTGAGTCAGTACTACTGAGTCATTTGCCCATTGTGCCATAGGTTGTGGACACTATGCTAGGCCTTGTACAAATTTCAGAACTAAGTCAGAGTCCCTTGCCCTTTTCATCTGAGGAGGAGTCACACACTAATATTATCATGAGTGTTGTTATGGCAAATGTGTGCAAGAGAGAAAAGCATAAATAAGGGATGTTTTGATGAACCTTCAGAGACTAAGGTTAGGTTTTACAGCACAAGTGACATCTTTGCCAGATATTTGAAGAATTGGTAGATTTGAAGCAGGAGGAGGTAACGAATTGTGACTTTAATAGAAAAGGGATCATATACTTGGACAGCTATTTCCCTACCCACTTGCCTTTTTATGAACATGGGACAGGATACTGTAACTTTATTTCTAAATTAGATAATTACATATATATATCAATATATCCAATCCAACACCTCTCCAATGTACATTACGTTGATGTGTCTACTGTTATTTTGAGACCATATTTCACTGTGTGGCACAAGCTAGCTTCAAAATGATCTTCCTGCCTCAATGACTGAGTTGTATGATTAGGAGGTTGCACCTTCTTACCAGGCCTGACATGTCTATTTATTCCCTTAGCATTCCTTAGAATGCCTGGGGAACAGATATTCCAAATCCATTACAACAGCACAATGTATTATTAGCATTTCCTGCAATCCTTTCCTCATTCCTCTTTCTCACTGGCATATCATCTGAAATTTCTCTAAACACAACGAGAGAACAACAGGAAAAAAAACAATATTAACTGACCATTTGCTATGTCAGGTTTCATCATTTTATTGCTTCGTTATTCATTTGAAAGTGGGTCAGACATCTACCGAAGATATTGGGGTGGGCCTCATGGGAATGTTCATAGGTTTATTTTTATCTAATTTTTTTACTATTTTATTTTCAGCTTGTGAAACCAAGTATGTTTGTAAACACAGTATCATTTTCTGTCTCTTAGATCATAGTCAAGTTGTTTGCTAAATATATGTTTGGAAAATAAAAGCACAGCATAAATATTGCATGTGTGGAACCCTTAATAAAGGACAGAGTTCTTTTTTTTTTTTTTTTTGTAGAGCCCAGGTGGCTTCTAACTCTGAATGTAATAGCTCGCACCTCTCTCTCCCTCCCCTCTCTCCCTCTCTCTCCCTCTTCCTCCCTGCCTCCCTCTTCCTTCCTCTCCCTCTCCCTCTTCCTCCCTCTCCCTTTCCTTCTCTCCCTCTCTCCCTCTCTCTCTCCATCTCCCTCTCTCTCTCCCTCCCTCCCTGCCTCCCTCTCTCCTTTGTTCCTCTCACTTGAGTGTGATTTCCTTAGCCTCGCTTAGTTTCCCTTTGCTTCACATGAAGCAGAACTGATACTAAAGCCTACTTTAAGGGATTGTTAGATAAAGTAGTTGAGATGATGTGGATGGCATTTAATTTCATATCTACACATAATAGCACTTTAATAAAATGCTATTATTTTCTTATATGATATGACCTTCATCTTTTATAGCATCAATATATTTCACTTTTCAAGGTTATATATTGTAGATACAAATTATGCCTCTCTTTGTGTATGAGTGCTTGTGAACTTATTTGCCATTTTGAAACATGGTCAACATAATTTAAATTTTCTTGATCATTTAGGGACATCATCAGTTATTTCCTGCAATTTAATATTTCTATTAAAGTTTTCAAAGTTTACTAGGAATGATTATACAACTTTTACCTCTATACTAACTTAGTCTGGGTTATATTAAATTTCTAGTTATTACAGCTTCATTTATAGAAGGCCTGTTTCTTTTCTGCTATCTGCAGACACTTATTTCTTTCAGCGTTCCTTTAGCAACTCTTTGTCTAGTTACTTGCTGAACTTTGAAACAAACAAAAATTCTTTAACAAACTACCCAGCTGTCTAAGTTCATTTGTCACATGTATATGTTAAATAAGCGCAAAATTGTCTGTCAGTGAAACCTGCCATGGAGAGTGTCCTCATGATTTAGAGCATCAACTTGAAAACGTGGCTCTTGGCTGCTCTGGGGCTTTTTGATCATTAGTTCGGTTTTGCACTGTGATCTTAAGTGATGGTTTAGTCTCAGGCAATGCCATCCTAACTGTGGTGAACTCATGGAGGTGGGGATGGGGAGTATGTATTAATCTGAGTTGTGAACCAGCTTTAAAGAATTGACATTTTATTTCTAATGAGCATATTCAATGAGAGCCAAGATAACTGTTGCAGATAAAGGATTTTAACAGTAGATTACACTAATCTATAATTAGCAGAATCAATTTGCATTCAAATAATGAATATTCTGAAGTTCCTTAAAAAACAGTGTGTTCTTTAAAATAGATGGAATAAGCTCCTGCAAAGGTAAATTAACTTCCTTGAAATCCTGTTCACACTATCTGCTTAGTGAGCCCTTTCTTTGTTAAGTAGCACAAAGGTAACACTAACCTGTTTAAATGACCACAAATTCCAAATTAGTGCCGTCTAAATTAATGAGGTTTTGCTATCGAAGGAGTCTAAGTTTTCAGCTGGCAATGCTGTGACATTACAAATGGGTGGATTGCTTCATAATATTCTTTCTGTCATCTGTAGTCCTAGACAAAAGGACAAGGGAAGGTAGTTTGTCAACACTCACTACAACTTGACAAAGAGGGAAGCTGGGATTCAAGGTTCTCATAGGAGCTTCCAGACATTTCAGGTATGAGCCCCTACATGTCCATCTACCTGGATCTTTCTCCTTCAGTTTAAATGCAGTGAACCTGCAAATCATCAGCAGCTCCCCTTCCTCATTACACATCCTCTGTCCTTCTTTTCTCACTCCCACTGTTTCCCCTCTTGAGCAAACTGCTTGCCTCCTTTTGTACTAAAGCTAATTTCTTGAACATTACTGATAATTTCTGCTGTCGTTTTATTCTCCCAAAGGTTCCTGTGCTTTATTCCCTCAATTGTTCTTATGCTAGAAGCTTGGTGCCAAATAAGGACCATTGAGGAGATAAAACTTTAAGAGCTGGGCCCTAGTGAAAAGTATTTAGGTTATGAGAGCTGCCCCTAACCCCAGTAAAGAGATCATTGCTGGTCTCTGAGTGGGTTTGGTCCTGCGGACATATATTGATTTTCCCAAAACTACATTTTGATAGAAGAGCATGCCTGGCCTCGTCTTTTTTCTTGCTTTCTTGTTTACACATAATCCTTCTCTACATGGCTGGTTCACTTTTTCCTCTGTGAGATGTATTGATATAGTCAGATGGAGGCACAGTGGTTTTTAGACTTTTGAACCACCAGAATTAACCAAATAAAGTGCTCAGCCTTAATTATTTTGATATTATGATACAAAATGAGCAGAGACAACCTCAAGCATTGTAATTAGTACTAATAGCTTCCACCAGCTTAGCCAGAATGCCTCTGTCTTCCAAATTAACCTATGTGAAGGCAACAGTGGTGCATGCCTTCCTCTGGCCCAACCATCCCAGCCTGGCCTTCCCCCTTGATGGTGCAGCAGGGTACCTTCATTTTGTGATATAGGGTAAGAAGACCACTAGGTCACAGGAATCTACATCATGTGTGATCACCACCAACCTAGCCTTCCTGCTCTCCAGTAAGTTAGTGACAGTTTAGACACTGCTGGGAGGGCAGGTAGTCTCTTAGTGTGGGCATCCCCTGTGTCAGAAGTTATTTTTGCCCAGCCTATGCCAATAGCATCTGTTTTTCTCTTGCTTTGCCTCTGGCCTCCTCTTGTAGTCAAGCATAAACAGCTGTGAATCTACTAGTTCAAGACCTCAGGGAACTGCTTAACCACAAGGGGCACTTTTAGCCACTTGCAGAGGAAAACCTTTGCAGCAATGGCTGGGTAGGGGTAGACGATCTGGTATTTGACAAAGCAGTTGAGGTCCCTTTTGGTCTGGATGTACTATTCCAATGCCAAATATGTAACCTTTCCTCAGAGGATTCAGCACCACTTTGGTTTCTTGTTTCATGACCATGGAATCTGGGGCCAACTTCTTTCTCTTGATCCTCATTATTTTTACTTGACTGACAGGCAAATTGTAACCATCTTTATCTCTTTATTTAATTTGATACAATGAAATTTTTTTCTTGAATTGTCCTTCCTTTTCCATTCCTTAGTTCCCATTTGCTAAGAAATCCATACATTCTTTGTACCTTTTTTCTCCCTCCGTCTTGAGTATATTATTGTAAGCCTTTATAAAAAAGAAATATGTACACGTTAAATAGGTTTACCTAAGAGTGAATAGGTAGTGAACGACTTATTGAAGGCTCTAACTCCAAAGCCTATTTCTAACTACTATGCTGTAATTACTATGTCTGTCAATAATGGGACCTCATACTCATTACTGAAGTATGAGGTCCCATTATTGACAGACATAGTAATGTTTAACATGACGTGTTAAACATCAGTGGTAGACTAGGGAAAGCTGTATTTGAAAGTAAGTATGACAGAATAAGATGGGCAGAGCTTGAATTTCATCTTCTCCGTGGATCTTTTCAAGTTCTGAGATGCTATATTTTTTTCTTTACAGTTTCCTTTCCTGCTACTCCCCCAAATAAGTCTTCTATTTTAGGCAAGTTAGTGAGCTTCTTTCTTCCAAGGCACTACCTTACCTACCCCTTCATTCACTTGCATCGCCTCACATTCAGTTCCTTGTGAGAGCACAGTTCTTGAACAACCACAAAGATTTTCAAAAGAAGAATAAGTGTCCCTAACGGAGTCCTTGTCACATTACCAGGCGATTGTCTTAAGTGCCTAAAAGACACTTATGGGTGGAGTTTTAGTGTTCTACTACCGGTGTCAGTGAAGTAGATTAGCAATTGTGATTCAATATTTTTGCCACATTTGACCCCCAAAAATTCTTAAGTATCTGACTGCTTTGTATCTTTTATCATAATGGGGTTAAAAATCTTCAGACTGTGCTTGCTTTCACATTATAAGTTTATACCTGTAGAAATATTTCCTCGGTCATGCTCCAGTTACATAAATTGCTAAGATAACAATGAAGTAATTTATTTCAAATGGCATTTTATGTCAAATAAATTTGTTAAACCATGGAAGATTATAATTCCAAGTTCCGTTCTATAAGATGACACTGTTGCTAGAATTGATAACTATGGAGTTTTTTAAGGATAGCTATCAAGCACTAAAGTGGACGAATACATGAGTCTATGTGGCAAACTGAATAATGACTAAAATGGAATGGATTACATTGTTCACTAGTATTCACAGAAAGTATCAACACTCTATATGACTAGGCAAGTAAGCCATTAATTGGGAATAATTAGACCATACTAGTGAATGCCCATGCATTGATATGGTCCTATTTCCATTGTCTTTTCTATAGGCCTGTATTGAAAGTATGCTTGCATTTAAATATCTGATGCTAAGCTGGGGGCTTATTGATTAGTGGTAGTTTATGTACCTAGAATGTGTAAGGTCTCAGGTTTGCTTCCCAGTATTACAATAAACAAACAAATAAAAAAAACCTGAGATAGCTAATACTTAGTGGTAGTGCCCAAGGTGATGTGAGAGAGAGAGAGAGAGAGAGAGAGAGAGAGAGAGAGAGAGAGAGAGAGAGAGAGATCTTTACCCATTTTTCATTTGTAATAATGATTCAAATCCCAAGAGTCAGTTCCTTCAGGAAAACAGTTTATTACTCATCCACATAAGCACAGTGATTCTCTTAAAGAACTTTCATATTTGTTAGTATATAGATGAGATACTAATAATCAGAGATGAAAGCAAACTTTGACCAATATATATGAGCATCACTGGGAATATTTAATTAAGATTAGGACCCCCAAGAATATATCTAATCCTGGTCATATCCTAGCTATTCTAGTTTGCTGTGATAAACACTATAACCATAAGCATCTTCAGGGGAGGAAAGGGTTTGTTTGACTTACATTTCCATATCATTGTTTATTGTTTGGGGAAATTAGGGCACGAACTGGACCAGGAACATGGTGGTTGGAACTGAAGCAGAAACCAGGAAGGAATCCTAATTACTGACTTACTCTCAGGTTCACATTCACCTACCTTTCTTATATAGCCCCAGGCCACTTACCTAGCATTGCCACTTGACACAGTGGGCTGGGCTTTCCTTTGGCCTTACAGATATGCCCATAGGCCAATCTGATCCAGGCCATTATTCAAACAAAGCCCCTTCTTCTCAGTATGTCAAGTTGAAAACCAAGACTACTCATCACACTGACTTATTATTAAAAATTTCTGTTACAATTTCTGACAATCAAAGCAAGTGACAACAATGTAAAGACAGTGAACATTTCCACCAATGCCAAGAATATAATAATACAAGGAAGTGAGCCTGCAGAGCAGCCAGAAAGCAGTTTGGTCAGATATAAAGAAGAACTGTATTGGAATGAGTTATCAAGCTCAAGCTCACTTGGGAAGGGAAATACAAAATTAGGTGAGAGCAGTCATCTCTGCCTGGAGTGTTTTCCTTTCCGTTCTTATCTATACAAAGGGCAACAAACCAGGGAACTCTCTGTGACACTTGAGGCCCTTTGACTTACCTCAGACTTACAGGGCTGAGACTTTTATTTCACATATACTTTGAAGTCTACAAATGAAAGCATTGATTGTTTTTAAGGAGAAAGAATGCCACCATTTTTTTGTCTTGGTGTGTGGTATTTCTGGCATGTCAGCTGAATTATTATATTGCCAAAGGCAAGAAGAGCCTATTGTTCCTTCTGGTGGAATTAAAATAAGAAAAAGAATAGACTAATCACCCAGCTCAGTTTCTTTAGTCCTTTGGACATTTTTATCTGATAATAGTTTCAAAAAGTAAAACTATTATCTTGATAACAGAAGGGATCAAAAAGTAACCAGACGACTTTCTTTCTCAGGTCTAATAGAATCTCAATGTGCAACGTTTTGTCTTCAGTGACTATCTTGAGAAGGGGAGAACAGGGATGGCTCGGAAAAGGCAGGGTAGACATATTCAAATTGTTCTCTTAAATGTCCTCAATTATAATATAGTTTTAAAATGATTCTGTAAATTCATTGCACCAAGGCCTGTAGGAGTTAGCTTAGCAGCCAGGGGGTGTAAAGTCAGCCTTATAGGTTGGTGATAAAGAGGATTGGGGAAGAAACTGGATCATAATATTTCAAACTTGGAAACAAATCTGTCTGACTACAACATTTTTAGAAGTAAAGAAACTGAGACCAGGAGAAGGGATTTATCTGAGGTCACATGATTAATTCTGAGACCTGGATGTAATTATGGCCAAACCTGTGTAAACATTTCAATTTAGCTAAATTGTGTGATTGACTTGTGATAGAAAATGTGAAGTGTTAACTTCCCCTATACTAATAACATTATATGATTTGTAGCAAACTAACCTACTGGCATATGAGACTTCTGCTTCCCAGGGCAAAGCTCTTTGATGTTCAGATGAGAGAAAGTCTTTGTTATTGGGAAGCAACACATTTGTGAGGGAATTACTTCTGGTGAATTGTACACATGCAGCTTAGCAATTATAGAAAAAATTCTTCATGATATCTTCTTACTTTTGATTCCTCACTACCAACCCACCCTTAAGTCCACTTCATCCATTTAAAAACATTTATAAGTATGATTTATCTGTGATTTGAACTTTTGTATAATATCGGGGTTATTTGTCTCTTGGCTTTTTAATTTAATTTTTCTTGACAATTTTGTACTCATAAATATTACTTATTTACAGTTCTCCCTCTCTCCCCTCCAACTTATTTTATCTCTCCCAAATTCATGATCCTGTCTTTAATTACTGTAATATATTATATATATATATATATATATATATATATATATTATGTTTGCTATATATTATATATCATATGCTATATATTATACATGCATATCTCTCTATAAAAACAGCTTTATGATTTTGTTTAGTGGTGTTCATATGTATATATGTTTGTGGTTGACTGGAAGTGGATAACTTGTGATTGTGTTCCTTCCTGGAGAAGACTGATTGACCCTCTCTAAATGTTAATTAACTGTAGCTCTTCATCTAGGCCTAGGACCTTATGAGTGTCTGCCTATCCACCTTGGCGTATCATTGTGCAGGTCTCACTTAAGCCCTGGTCTCTTGTTTGTTGTAGTCTTTCTGGTCTCTATTTTGCAATTGTTCCCTGAGCATTAGACTTAGACGCTGTGTTATGGATGGATCAACTAGGGATGGGCATTCCAAACCAGTTGTTGTCTTCATTTTGAACCAATTGTAGCTTTTGTAAATGGTCTTTGTCTGTTGTAGAATGAAAACCTTTGATGAAGGTGAGAACTACCCTTACCTGTGGGTTTAAGGATAGAACTTAGTGCATAGAGGCCCACTCAATATGAGGAAATCCGTGTATCCTACACAGAAGCAGCCATTTCTATGTGTTGGTTTTCAAACGTATTTAACATGAAAAGCATTTGTAAACCTGTCAAATACTACTTTTGTGATTAATGCACTGAACATTTGGGTTTCAAAGCGTGAATGTACCGTATTGCTTTCTCTGTTTTTTTGTTTATTTGTTTGATTGTTTTTTTTAATGAATTAAACCAAGGAAAACAAATAAAAAAAAACTTCCTAATGAACAAAATACAACAGTAGTCTCATTTTACAGGAAACCATTCTGAGGAATGTAACTTAAGGCTCTAGCTCTAGCTCTAAATGCATCTTCCAGTAAAATTTGATGTCTGTGTCACTGATATCACACTTGAGAGGCTAGACATTAAGTGCAAGGAGGTCCTACAAGAGTCTTCTGTCACATCATAGAGCAGATCCTCTAGGAAAGCAGTGTAGGGTACATGGCTCAGGTCGATACTGGGTTCCCAAGCAGCCCAAGGAGCAGTGGGAAGGATAGAAAGGTCAATTGGAAGGGCCCTGTGCACATCATCATCATTAGTGTACCACGCTGTTGACACATCTCCTTCCAGATCTTCTGTGTCATCAGCCCAGCTGACTGGTTTGAGGATGTAGGTGCTTCCTCCACCAGGTCCCCCATCTTCAGCTAGAAAGTCTGTGAGGGAGATGGTCTTCCCCGTCTTATTCTTGGTTTTTGTTGAGGCTGCCATGTTGGAAGAGGCAGAGCGAACACAAAAGAAGCAAGATTTCATTTTTGTGAATTTCAAATACAGAACATTTCTGATGCATTTTCAACATGTTCACTTATATGAGGCTGCCAATTTTAAAATTTTATCACCTCTAGCATATAACAATGAAAATCCTTTTTAGGGAGCTGATGAGATGGCTCAGCAGGTAAAATCACCTGCTGCCAAGCTTGAGGACCCGTGTTTGATCCCCAGGATCTGGCACCACTCTAGAGGGAGTGGGACTTTTGAAAGGGAGCCAGAAAATGAGGTAGACTAGAATCTCATACAGTAGGCAACTTTATTTAGAGCTTCAGACAATTTCTATTCTGAGGGTTAAAGACATGTGGGTAAAGGTCTCATGGGTTTAGACTGTATACAGTCACAAGGACAAGCCACGCATGACAAAAAAAATCACATTTTCCCATAGAGGCATATTAAAGGATAGTTCAAACATTTAATTGATTAACAGCAGTAAATAATAATGAATTATTTGAAGTAAACACACTACTACCCACTACACCTAGGAAGAGAATCTAAGGCCACAAGGCTCTTGTCTTGTTTTCTTGGAGTGTTCTAACAAGCACACAGAATTCTCACATGACTCCATTCCTGGACTATGTTCCAACAAGGACCTACACAGTGAAAATAGAAGAGCAGTTGCTGCTAGTGTTGTCTCTGACCTCCCCTCCTGCACCATGTCTTTAGCTAAGTGCATATTAACTAGAGACCTTTTCAAAAGCCATATGAAAATCCAGTACCATAGAAACTTCCTTATCAATACATATGCATGTACCTGTACCAAAAATGAGTTTAAGTGGTTACCCAATAGGAGGGAAACAGTGCTTCTTCCAGACACTGAAAGCTCTCACATAAAAAACCCTGTGATGTAGCTAGACGTGGTGGCACATGCCTTTAATCCCAGCACTCGGGAGGCAGAGGCAGGCAGATTTCTGAGTTCGAGGCCAGCCTGGTCTACAAAGTGAGTTCCAGG
>NC_034613.1:39871385-39886553 GCF_900095145.1 Mus pahari | reverse complement strand
GGTAGTACTATGTCTAATTTTCTGAGGAACCGCCAGACTGATTTCCAGAGTGGTTGAACAATAAACAGCACATTTTTATCACACCTCTTCCCCCATGGTGGTGAAATGTCATTCCGAAAGAGATGATTGAAATACTACAAGAGCAAGAGGTAGTAGATGTCTGCAAGCTAAACCATATTTGCCAGACATGACATTGTTCTTATATACACGAACTCACACCAACTTTGAATACATGGACAATTCCTGTAAAAATTAAAGCCAGCCAGAATACTAGAATACCAACATGTATTAGAGAGAGGTTCTTGAAAGTTGGGTAAGGAAAGTCCATTTTCTTCAGGGATGTGGGTACTGATGTACTAGCCAGCTCCAGTAGATTGTCCTGCACGTGCTCACGTACAGGTAGCTCTAAGCAGTCTCTAGGGTTTGGGTTTTTACTTTTTAAAAAGAAAAGCACATGAGGCTATAGAAATTGTTCAGTGCATATTGCTCTCACAGTGAGTCAGAGTTCAGCTCCCAGCACCCTCATCAATTGGCTGACACGCACTTGTAACTCCCACTCCAGGACATTCTATAGCTGTGTCTTTTAAGAGCAGCCAGACAAATGTACACATACCCGCATCAGGCACACACATAAATAACACATAACTAAAAATAATAAAGAATATTTTGTGTTAAGCAATAATGTTGATTAGGAAATATGATATAATAATAATAACTCTAAAAAGAAAAGAATATATGGAGTTCATAGGGAAAGTCATGTGGAGGTAGAGTAGCAATTAGGAGGAAGTGATTGGGGTAGATTGACCAAATATATCATATGTATCTTTGAAATTTTCAATCAATAAACAAAAGAAGAACATTAGCAATATACACTGTTCTGTGACTGGATATGTCTAGAATGTCCTGTTTGAATCTAAGGTGACAGAAAACCAAAATATGGCAAATAAAGCAGTTACATAAATGTTGACATTTCTGTGTATGTGAATACAGAAGGAAGAGACCTCCTTATTTGCGATTTTTCTTTCTCTGCTCTATTTCACGATATACACTTATTTGCTGAAATCCATGAAGATCAAAAATCCCCGTGGTTATGAGCAAGAGGACCTTCTTAATTTTGTGCACTCTTGAATTTTGTTTATAGTGTAAACTGTTTAGTTTAATATTTATAACCTAAGATAATCCTCATTTGGACAATTTGTTGTATGAAAGAAGTAATTTTAAGATAATCTTTATATTTCATATTTTATTTTGAACAACACGATATCTTCTGTGCAAGTTGTATTATAAAAGACTCAGGCTTGATGGAAGTTGCACACATATCCAGTAGAAACATGCAGAACCAAGTGTACGAAATTGCAGGGTCGGGGCAGTACTTAGTAGCTAGCCTCCCCTCACTATGGTCACTTTTCTGAAAACTGGCTTTAATGATAACAGTAACAGCAGCAGTAGCAGTAGCTTTTATTAAATATTGATTGTATGCCAACTACTCTGACCAAGTGCCTCACACATAGAAACGCAAGCAGTCTTTACAACAAATCTATAAGACAGACATTCGTTCCTTTCTTTTAGTGTATTTTTAAAAATTGAGGCTTGGACAATTTGAAACCTTCTCAAGCTACAAGTGGTAAGTTATAGAATAGGTCTTATTGAGAGAAGCAGAGTAAGTTATTAGCACATGTTCAGGGTCTTGGCTCTGACCTTAGACAAGTTACTGCCACCCTGTCAACCTCAGTTTCCTTATGAAATGCAGGTTGTATTTTTGGTTGTGAGCCTAGCCTTTAACAGCTAAGTCATCTCTTCATCCTGACTCCTGATACAAATTTGCCAGAGCCTGACAAATACAGAGGCAGATGCTCACAGCCAAACATTGGACTGAGCACGGGGTCCCCAATGTTGGAGTTAAAAGACTAATGGAGCTGAAGGGGTTTGTAACCCCAGAGGAAGAACAACAATATCAACCAACCAGATCCCCCAAGAGCTACCAGGGACTAAATCACCAACTAAAAAATACACAAGGAGGGACCCATGGTTCCAGCCGCATATGTAGCAGAGGATGACCTTGTCAAACATCAGTGGGAGGAGAAGCCCTTGACCCTGTGAAGGCTTGATGCCCCAGTGTAGGGGGTGTGAGGGCAAGGAGGCAGGAGTGGGTGGGTGGTTGGTGGAACACCCTCAGAGAAGCAGGGGCAGCGGGGGGATGGGATAGGGGGTTTCTGGGCAGGAAACTGGGGGAGAGGATAACATTTGAAATGTAAATAAAGAAAATACCCAATAAAAAAGATTCAAAAAAAAAAGAAATACAGGTTATAATACTAAATATGAAGCTGTTTTAGAATTCATTCAGAAATTAAGTGAAGAGTACATTGCAGTTTTGTTCAATTAATATTTATTTAGTCTTAATAAGTCTTAATCATTTTGGTAGGCATTAAGCTATTACAATAAGCTGTGAATAAGACAGACATTGACCCTTGCCTTGTGACAAAGCCTAATGAGAAAGACAGCCATTAAGCAAATAACTAATTATTTGCTCTTATGCTAAGTGCTATATAAGAGGGACTGCTGGAATAAATGCACAATAAATAAGAGTAAATATTTACTGAGTATGTATGATATGCTGGGAACTATGCCAGGTAAAGAATTGAGTATAAGAACATCATCAAAATGAAGAGGGCCCACGGTTTCATGACCTTGTATATTGGTTTAAAATGGGCTTCGAGAAGCCTGTCATCCAGTCAGCCAAGGAAACTTTGAGAGAAGGAAGTCAAATCTATGAAGATGTTTGGTTCAAATCATTGGAAAGAGAAGAAACAAGTTGTAAATGTGTTTTCTCTCTGCAAGATTAATTCCTGAAGGTCCTGGAAGCCTTGAAATATAAGGGACATTCCCCAGTTTGAGAGTACAGGAGAGGAATTTAGGAAAACTTGTGTGACTTGCCATAGGCACTAGGCATTCCTTCTGCAATGAATGCTAGGAGTTGCCTTTGCATCAGAATTTGGCATAAAGGCTTTGAAAGTGACAAGTCACAGCTATCCACTGTTTTCAGATTATTATTTAAATGTCATTTCATACAAATATAGTGGTTCTTCTGGCAAGCTGTTTTCTAATCTTGCTGTTTTTATTCTCCTTCATAATTACCCTGATGTACTATGAACAGCCTGAGAAACATTGACTAATGCATCTGGAATTATCTCAGCAGGGTAACCACAAGATTTCAGCTTCTCCTGAGATTGGGCCAGGTCCCTGTTAAGCTGCTCTTCTCACTTTAGGTATGTGAAGGGAGGAGTCCAGATCATTCAGGCTGGGGCTTGCCATCAATTAAGACTGTTGTTCTTTGCTGTGGGGTGCCACTCTCTGTGGCAAGAGCTACAGGGAAGGAAAGGACTTTACTTTCTCTTCTCCTGTCAAATGACCCATTGGTTGATTGGGAAGCTGTGTGTTGCTGCTCAGATGGCTTAGAAGTGGTTTCTGCCTTGATTGGTATGAGTCAAGTAGTAATAGTTGAAGAACTTGATTCTTTTTTTCTCCCTAGGACCCTAGCTAGCAAAGTGAAGTGTGGTTTAGGACTTCACATACCAACAGGTGAAAGGTTTTTTTTTGTTTTTTTGTTTTTCTGTTTTTTATCAGGAGTCTTTGAAAGTCTTGTTATTATAGTTGATCCTTTACGTTGCAAATCCTTGGATTCAAACAACCAGGAATCAAAGATATTGGCAAAAGTATGTGGGACTGGGAATATAGTTCGGTGTTAGAATGCTTGACTAACTAGCCTATGTGAGGCCCTAAGTTGAATTCCTAGTACCATACATATAAAATACTATTTGTACTGAATAAGGACAAATGACTTATTATTCTCTAAGCCATACACTATAACAACTATTTACATTGTATTAGACTCTTAAAATAACCTACCAATGTCTTAAGTATATATGAGGACATGTATAAGTCATATTCTAATACATTTTATGAGGAAATAGGACATATTTTGGTGTCAGTAAGGATCCTAGAACTAATTGCCCCGCAGATACCAAGAGATGATATAGTATTGCCATTTTACACATGCAGTGAGGACACAAAGGCTGATGGAGGAATAGGAAAACAGTAACCTCTTCAAATCCAGGGTTTATAGTTCCTATGTGCACTTCATTGTGCCCTATTGCTTTCCAAAGAACACGATGATGTAGACCTAAGCGGTACTTTCAGAGAATATCCTAAACTATAAATAATTTTCAAAGGGAAAATCTAGTGGCACTGGTTTCTTCTGGTCTGGACTGGAGCCCTGAGCAGACCTTGAATGTGAACTCTGAAAGCAGTCCCACAACACCCAGAGGAAGCTCCACTCCCAGGTGCTCCAACAAGCCCAGGACCACAGGATCCCAGGATCCCAGGAACTTGCTCACACCAGGATCTCAAGGTCCCAGCAGCAGCTTGACTCCCAGGAGCTCTGACACACCCAGGATCTCAGGATCATATGATCTCAGAATCACAGGATAACAGAGACAGCTGGACTCTGAGGAGTTCTGACACAACCAGAATCACAGGAAGGACAGACTCCAAACAGACACAGTGAGAGCAGGTAGCACTAGAGATAATCAGATGGTGGGAGGTAAGCATAAGAACATAAACAACAGTCAGGATGTGGTGGTGCACGGCTTTAATCCCAGCACTTGAGAGGCAGAGGCAGGCAGATTACTGGATTTGAGGCCAGCCTGGTCTACAAAGTGAGTTCCAGGACAGCCAGGGCTATACAGAGAAACCCTGTCTCAAAAAAACAAAACAAAACAAAAACAACAACAACAAAAAAAAACATAAGCAACAGAAACCAAGGTTCCTTGTCATCATCAGAACCCAATTTTCCCAACATAGAAAGTCCTTCCTGGATACGCCATCACACCAGAAAAGCAAGATTCTGATCTAAAATCACTTCTCATAATAATGATAGAGGACTTTAAGAATAGCATAAATATTTCCATTGAAGAAATGCAGGAAAACACAGGTAAACATGTAGAAGCCCTTAAAGACTAAACACAATATCCGTTAAAGAATCACAGGAAAACAATCAAACAAGCAAAGGAAATGAACAAAACCTTCCAAGAGCTAAAAATATAAATAGAAACAATAGAGAAATTACAAAGGGAGACAACCCTGGATATAGAAATCCTAGGAAAGAGATCAGGAGTCATAGATGCAAGCATCACCAACAAAATACAAGAGATAGAAGCAAGAATCTGAGGTGTAGAAGATACCATAGAAAACATTGACACAATAGTCAAAGAAAATGCAAAAGGCAAAAAGATCCTAACCCAAAACATCCAGGAAATCCAGGACACAATGAGAAGACCAAACCTAAGGATAATAGATATAGATGAGAATAAAGATTTTCAGCTTAAAGAGCCAGCAAATATCTTCAACAAAATTATAGAAGAAAACTTCCCTACTCTAAAGAAAGAGATTCTTATGAACATACAAGAAGCCTACAGAACTACAAAAAGACTGGACCAGAAAAGAAACAATATTAAAAACAGTAAGGGAAAGCGGTCAACAAACATATAAAGGCAGACACTATCAGAATTACACCAGACTTCTCACCAGAGACTATGAAAGCCAGAAGATCCAATGTCATACAGACCCTAACAGAACACAAATGCCAACACAGGCTACTATACCCAGTAAAACTCTCAATTACCATAGATGGAGAAACCAAGAAGTTCCATGACAAAATCAAATTTACACTATATATTTCCACAGATCCATCCCTACAAAGAATAATAAATGGAAAATACCAACACAAGGAGGGAAATACACCTTAGAAAATGCAAGAAAGTAATCTTTCAACAAACCCAAAAGAAGATAGCCACAGAAACATAATCCCACCTCTAACAACAAAAGTAACAGGCAGTAACAATCACTTTTCCTTAATATCTCTTAATATCATTGGACTCAGTTCCCCAATAAACAGACATAGACTAACAGACTGGTTCAGTAAATAGGACCCAGCGCTTTGCTGCATACAGGAAACACACCTCAGTGACAAAGACGGACACTACCTCAGAGTCAAAGATTGGAAAACAATTTTCCAAGCAAATGGTCCCAAGAAACAAGCAAGAGTAGCCATTCTAATATCGAACAAAATTGACTCAATAGAAACAGATGTATGAAAGTTGGGGTCATAGACAGATGCACTTAGCATTTAAAACAAGCAGAATGCATAGAAACAAACACTTATCTAGGACTAATTGGCTATTCTGGGTCTTCTGTTCCACGTCAAATTGAGGGTTTTCTTTCTATTTATATGAAGAATGAGATGAAGATGTTGATTGTGATTTCATTGAATTAGTAAATTGTTTTTGTAGATATGAGTCTTTTTCACAATGTTAATTCTACCAAGCTATACACTTGGGAGATCTTCCAACTCTAGTATGTTTCTTAATCTCTTTCTTCACACATTTAAAGTTTTTATTGTAGAGGGTTTTTTCTTTTTTACCTCTTTTGGTATGTGTATTCTAAATANTTTATTTTATTTGAGAAACTGGGAAGAGGAGTGTGTCCATGATCTCTTTCTCAGCAGGCTTGTTACTCATATGTATTAAGAGTGGTCAGTTTTGTAAGTCAATTACTTTGCTGAATTTATTGATATTTTCTATAATTTTTCTAGGCAAATTTTGGGAACATTGGATATAAGATAATATAATCTTCAATTGAAAATAATCTGACTTAATTTATTCCCATTTATATCCCTTCTTGTGCCTTATTTTTCCAGCTAATGCTTCAAATCACATTATGGATGAACACTAGGGATAGTGGGCAGTTCTCTCCCATTCCTGATTTTAATGGGGCTTATTAATGTTTTTATTCACTTAGGTTGATATTGGCCATGGGTTTGTCATATATAACCTTTACAATGTTGGAAAGTTTCCTACAGTCCTACTTGTTCTAGGGCTTTTATTAAGAAGGCATGTTGAATCTTATCAAAGACTTTTTCTTGTTTTGTCTTGTACTGTCTTGTCTTGGCTTGGCTTTGCTTTGCTTCCATTGAGATGATCATGTGATTTTTGTATTTTTTTGCTCATGTATTTGGTTTATTACATTTATTTCTTATATATGTTAAAAAATCAAAAATAAAATCAGTGAAAAAGAAAGTTTGAACCCTGAGGTTCCTACCCAAAGAATAAAATTGGGAAAAAAAATGTTTTCTGCCTTTTGTGTTTCTGTTAGAAATCATTTGTGATCTCCTTCTTTTTCATTTTCTTCAGTTTTTTGGTTGTTAAATTTGTAGGCTTGTAAAAGTTCTTTTTAATCTCATATTAGTACTTTTTCTGTTAAATGTGTTTCCAAAGTTATCTCATTGTTTGCTTGCTTGTTTGTTTGTTTTTGTCACTGTTTATGCTGTATGCCATCATATCAGGTCCAGATCTTTTATTGTACCCTCAGTGTCACATACTCTATCCCATTGAGCGCAGAAGTATAAATACATAGATCAAATTATGTTTTCCCTGCTGTTGAGTCATCTGGCCTATGGTAGTTGGCAGAGAAGCTCTTGTTTTGTTTACTAGATTGGTTCCAGATGCTCTTTGAGAGAAAAAAATAGGGTAGCAGGACACACCTGCCTTTAAAGCTTTGGAATTTGGTATGTGTTAAAGGGAATGTGAACAGTCATTCTAACATCATATACCCAGCTGTTTTGTGCTATGCTACTCAGATAGTTTAGGCAATTTGGAATGTTTAATTGCTACTTGAAAGTGTTTGGTTACAGAGAATGAGGTGTGGAAATGTCCTGTCTATAAAGAGACCTGAATGTCTTTTGGTAAAGGGGGAAGCTATCCTAAATTCTTGTCCATATTCTTAAGGAATACAAGATTATGTGCAATTAGTATATTATATATACTCATAAAAATAGTCATAGCTAATACATAAAAACATTTACTAATAAAAATTAAGCCTGTCAGGATAATATTAGCTACGTATATGAACAGTTTGGAAGTATTTGTGGAAGAAGGCAGTTAAAATCAAATACTATGCTTATATTTGTATGTGGTCACCATTTATTGTATACCTCCTGTGTGTCAAGTAGTGCCTCATAGAAGGATAGATGAATCTGGGTGATTGTGAACAGCAATCAAGAGATGAACAAGATCTGGCCACTGTATTCAAGGTATTTACACTTAGTAAAGGGAAACTATCCTCTGTTTTTGATGAAAAGTCCTTCCCTAGAAATTCTAAAGGACCCATATTTATTAGTGTGAAGTTTGAATTAGTGAAGTTGCATAAGAATAATAAAAGTAAATGCTGCCTTTAATCAGTACCAGTATGTTATGCCTGTGCTTTTGCTCTTGGGCAGCCCATTAGTATGCTATTTTCAGGAAAAGTCAATGTGAACATTTAAGTAAGCAAAAAGGATGCCACTTCCCTTTTCAGAATTTCCTTTGACCACGGCGTAGTGACACTTGTAATATATGAAAGGGAAAGTGATGTTCATTTGGGTTGATGTGTGTTCATATGGTAAAAAGATGAAAGCTGTTGTGGGTTTGAATACCCTGTGGGGAAGGTCTAAAAGTGAGACCATCAAAAAGAGCTTCATAATTCAGACTTCCAACTTCTGTGCACCCTGTTTCCAGCCCCCTCCACCTACATATTTCTCACAAACATTCTTTGAAAGGATCAGGCTGTTCTGGCTTCCTAGTGAACCCCAGAGTTATTTTTGCAAGTTAGCACTGGCATGGTAATTCTATCTCCTTCTTTGTGGAGCAGGTGCTCAAGTCTTTCAAATTTCATTGGCCACTAGTGGTCAGTTTTCTTCCATGGCAAGACTTTATAACTCTGAGTACCTCCAGAAGGTCCAAGTATTTCCCCAGAGACTCTCAGTATTAAACTGAAAGCTTATCCGAGCACGCAGAAAGAGCCAAAACATATGAAATGGTTCTGTAAGGGGTAGGACAGGGTAGTGGGAAAGAGAGATCACTTTGAGATCATCTTTCAATGATTTAGATCCACCATGGCAAGAGGTGTAGTGAGTATATGAATATTTTTATTATAGATTGATCCAACAGTGCTGGCAAAAGTGCCTAAAGCAGAGACTCTTATTGGAGGAGTTTATAAAAAGGATTTCCAAAGACTTGTGTGTATGTACTGTTGCAAAACTACCCTTCCCTCAGCATTAACTGATCAGAGTCCAAATATCATGTAGCTGCAAAACTGATTTAACCCCATATCTTTGAGTCCTTATAAACAGTTGTTTACTGTTATAAGTGAAGAAGGATGAGAAAGGAAGTAATGGGCAAAAAGAAAAAGAAAATACACCATTAGCATTTGAAATGTAAATAAAGAAAATAATAAAAAAAAAAGAAAAAGAAAATACACCCTTTGCAGGAAACTTTAGAAAGCCTAATTATTGGATCAAATATTTACTGAATTAATTTTAGAGAAAAAAGAACAACTCTATATTTTTCATAATCTAGGAGAAAATTTTCTTCTTAAACCATGGCCCTTCAGCAGCAGGAAGCTATCACCCATAAAGAGTTTCTCAGTGACAAATATTAATCTCATCTCAGCCTTTTTATTTTTATCATTTGCATATGCTGCAATCCACTTGAACATCATCTCTCCTTTCATATTTTTTAAATTAATTATTTTATTTATTTGAATCCCAAATATTGCTCCCCTTGCAGAGTTCCTTTTTCATACCCCCATCCTTCACCTCTGAGATGGTAACCTCCCCCAGTATCCCCCCTTCATGGAGCACCAAATTTCTACAGAATTAGGTGCATCATCTCACACTGAGACCAAACAAGGCAGTCCTCTGCTACATATGTAGCAGGGGTCTTAGATCAGTCTGTGTATGGTTGGTGGCTTAGCTCTGGGAGCTCTGAGGTGTCCATGTTAGTTGATACTGTTGGTCTTCCTATGGGGTGCCATCCTCTTCAGCTCCTTCAGTCCTTCTCCTAAATCTTTACAGTGCTCAAAGGTACAATACTGGATACCTTGCCTGAAAAATCTCATATGCTTTCAGTTCAGTCTGTATAAAATTTTCCTATATTCAAATTCACATTTTCCCTATTACTGCATATATTGTAGACATTTATATGCACAAGTAAATCCCAACCATACTGTTTATTGTGAACATCTTCACAATATAGTGTTAATTAAGGTAAATAAAAGCCTTCAGAATCTAATGAAGTTCTAAGAACTAGACTCATGTATGTATGAAACTCTTTTACAAAACAGAAGTAACATATAAGAATAATGGAAAACATAAAGGGTATTTAATAAGTAGATGTGTGAAATGGGTTATTTAGTAACAGTTCTTAGGAATAGGAAGTGCAGAATCTGGGCTGTATCTGGTGTGGGCCTTCTTAATAGTTCACCATCAAGCAGAAGCCACAAGAGAAAGGGGGGAGGACAGAAAGATAAGAAGCCAGGCTGAATTGATCTATATGTTTAGGAACTTGATCCCACTAACCCACTCCTAAAATAGCATTAATTCATTCATGATTTAGTTACCTTCTTAAAATCCCTAACTTCAAATAATGTTGCAATTCAGCATGACTTCTAAATGGAATTCAAACAATATCAAGCACAAAATTCAAAAGCTAAATTTTAAAACCTTCAGTAGAAAATGTCATTGAACATCTTACTAACCTTGGAAAGTTGAATATGATTTAAGACACAAGACCAAGTGTATTAAACAGTTCTGTAAAGGGCAGCAAAATGGTTCAGTGGGCAAAGCCCTAGGATCTAAGTTCAATCTTTGGGGCCCAAACAGTGGAAGGACAGAATTGATTCCTGAAGGCTGCCTTCTGAACACCAAGGGTGCACCATGGCTTGCACATACCAACACACATACAAACACACACACACACACACACACACACACATATTTATTTTTGTCATTAAAGATTTGTTCATCATATGTCTCATTATACCTTAAACTATATAAAAAATACAAGATATAGACTAAGAAAACGAATCTGGTGAAGGGATAATATAGAGTATATGTAAAGAAATTATAGCAATTATTAAGAAAGCATAAACTGGAAGCTGCAGAGATAGCTCAGTGGTAAAGTGTGCTTTCTTATTCTTGCAAAGGACTAGAATATGATTTACAGCACCCATATTGGGTGTCTCACAACTGCCTACAGCTCCAGTTGCAGAACGATTGGTGTGGCCTTTGCTGGCACATGCACTCAGGTGCACATATCCACATATACACACACACATACATACCCATGAATTAAAATAAAATAGTAAAAATAGATTTTTTTTTAAGCACAGACCATTCCACAGGAAAATGAACACAAAATGCAGACATTCCACAGAAATGTATACACATATGGCTAATTAACTTCTGAAGAGAGATTCAACATCATTACTAATCAGAAAAATATACTTTAAATGATATTAAAACATTATTTTTAACAAATTGGTTAAAATAATGAATAAGAAGTGAAAGTATACGACGACAGCCTTTCAACTGTGACTCATGGCAAAAACAGTTAATGCCCGGTAGAATCTACTCTTTAGACAGTGGTAGCGTCTGTGTGTATCTAAAATGGTACCAGCTACTTTCTACCACTGAGAAAATTGAAGAAATAGTCATTCATGTAATTTTCTGAGTTTTATGTTTCAGAGGAAATAATTCAGCTGAGAAAGGCAAATATTGAGCCTGTACAGTTTTTTTTTAAATGATGTATGTATCCTCAAAATGAGGTGCTGTGTGTGTGTGTGTGTGTGTGTGTGTGTGTGTGTGTGTGTGTTGGTAGAAAACTTGTACATTGCTGCAAAACCTTTATAATAAATTTTGGAATTATCTCTGAAAGCTTAGCATTCATATCCCAAGATCTAAATATTTTGTTTCTTCATATATAGAGATCAGAAGATATAGAGATATAGAGAAGATATAGAGCATTATATTTACAGTAACCCAGTTCACAATACAATCACCTAAATTCTCATCATTATTAATCTATGTTTTATGTAATGGCATACTGTATAGCTTTATACTATGTCCGCACATAAAAATATTAATTAATCATAACAGTATAACATTCTATGAAAAACTAAGTCCTAAAAGATCGCATAGAGCATGTTACAGTTTTATAAACTTGAAATCTGTGATACAAGTAGGAAGATAAGAGCCCCAAGGTTGAGCTTAGCTTGGGGTATATACTGAGTACCAAGACAGCATGGGCCACAGAGTGAGAGAACCTATATGAGAAACCCTAAACCAAAGCAGTCGAAACATAATTTTGATGGATACATATAGGTTCAGTGGAACTATATAATAAGAAAGGGGATGTAAAGCAAATGAGGGCTTTATACAATGATTACCTTGTCTATAGGAAAGGCTATGTAGGATTAGAGAGGAGGAAACCTTATGGTTTGATGTCAGTTATTGATTGTTCAAATCTTTGCTTTCATTTTGTATTGTTGGCTTTTGGGTCCTTACTACCTTATTAAAAACAGCTAAAGCAGGAACCAGTGATGAGGTCACAAAGAAAGTATCCTGTTCCATGTACTTGAATAACAAAAGTGTTCTTGATAAAAGTCAGGCTAGGTAAATGACAGTTTTCACTACTAGCTTTTTCTCTGTTCCTACTCTTTTATTTCTTTTGCTCAGTCATTTGTTATCTTTCTATTGTGTCTGAGAATTAATTATTCTGAGAGGTTTTAATTTGCCTGACAAAGTCCGAAAGAACTAAGAACTGGGTTTAAATTTTAATATGTTCTGAATTATCAACAATTAGTAAAGGCCATTAAACCTCCTTAACTGAGGTCTTTTCAATTATAAAAGTACCCTGCACACATACTTTTAAAATCTTGCACCATCAAAAGCTTTAACCACTGCGTATTATGACTGTAGTACTCAAAGTCAGAAATAGTGTGTTAGTCTAATAGTGGTAGATGGTACTGAATTAGTGCACTCAGCTAGATTATGGCATGTTAAATGGGGGGGGTGTGTGAAAGAAAAAACCCTATGCTCTTAGCCCAAATCTGAAAGTCTGCTAAGTTTAGTTTTTAGACCTTACTTAGTACGTCGTTCATTCTCTGCTACAAATATTCCTCTATCTTCACCATCAAAGAACTAAAGTATACCTATTTGAAAAAACAAATTTTTCCAAGTCTCAACGGGAGATGAATTAGAGGTAGTTATCTTATTTTAGTGTACTATTTTGTTGTTGAGCTTCAATGTATAAAAAAAAGAGAGAGAGAGAGAAAACTAAATGACTAGGAGAAGAGGAAATCAAAGACCATAGATGTGCCATCAAGTATGAGCATCTTAAAAATTGACACATTTGAGAAAACTTCTGTTCTCAGGTGAAGGCAGTTGTTTATGTGCCTTTATTTATTTTTAATTTTTTACTTATATTAATCTAAATATGAACAATACATGCATGACATTTTTAAAACAAATTAATATTTTGAGATCTGTATTATTTACATATGGAATAAAACAGGTGTCACTGAGAAGCCCACATAGGTGCTTATTTTTTTTAATCCATTCAAATTGGAATGCTGTATACAGTCTCCACGACCCATAGTATTGGAACTGTGTTACTTCTTCCAGTGGCCAGGATGATGATCTAATGAATCATGGTTGTGTCATGCTAAAAGGTATGATATTCTAAAGTGTTTACCAATGGTTCTTAATGCCCGGGGGTTAAGGAACACCTATCTAATAGGACTTAAGACCTGCTCAATAGGAGGGAATTTCTGCTGACTCTAACCACAGCCCACTACCTATGCTTGGTGTAGGCAAGGAACCTATATGAGAGCCTAGGGCTGCTTCCACTTACAATTTATTCTGAGTACAATTAAAATCCTGGGGTATAATATATTGAAATGTAGAATAAAACTGAGACGTTCAGAGAAACCAGGCTATCTAATGACCTCAGAATATGAAGAGACATATGACAGCAAGTTCCTTAGGATTTCTTTTGCCTCGTATCGCTCATGTTTACTGTTGAAAAAAAAAATGTGGTAATCAAGAAAATCTAATGTGTGCAAACATAATTAGTGCCCAATGAATACCTGATCTCTCTACCCAAAGAAACATGAAAGGACAGCCTAGGAAAATCAGAAGAGTTAAACTGTGTGTCACAGGAAAACAGCACAGACATAGCTGTAGCTCGATTCCAAGGAGTTCTAACCCAAGTTGGAAATCTGGGGTTCTATTATGAAGCTTCAATGAAGCACATCAACACTTTACCTTGGACATTCTGTAGGGTAATATAGTTGAATGCGAAGTTCAAAGCTGGAAATTTCATCCTGACTGGTCATCAATTCAGCAGTCATTCTTTATCTCACTGCCAGGAAATACTATCTGAAGAGCCTAGCCTTCTATTCTTCTGCCATAACTGATAGTTATGAAACTACCCTATCCACTAAACTGGAGTCAGAGGAGACCTAATAGATACTCGTAACTGCCTTTGTTGTCCAGAATAACAAGGCCACTGCTACACATTGTTATTGGAGACCACTAGAGTGCTGGAACTCACCACTGTCCATCAGTGGTGAAGATCCTACCACACAGAGATGTTAGCAAAAGTCAAGTATGGGATTTGAACTTCTGCATCCACCTCACAGCAGTGAGGCAGCACTACCCCTCCTCTGCTAGAGTAATGCTGAATAATGCCAGCTAAAATAAAAGGCTTAAAATCCATCATATCATAATACCACCGTTGCCAATGTTTTACATAAAAAATAATTCATTATTTCAAGAGCCCAGAAGGCTTCAAACTGAATGAAAAGTTATTATGGACAAATACTGAGACATCGTTGACAGAAGTGTTAAAAATGATGAGAAAGTGATTACAAAGATGGCATGATTCAAATTCTTCCATAAGTAAATAGGAGCACATGGGAAGCAAATGAAAATAAAACCCGAGTAATGAAAAACTTCAGTAAGTATGTGGACATATAAACAAGAAAAAAAAGATAATTTTAAACAGAAAAGTACAATGCTGAACAAAATAAAATGCTCTGTGAATGAGATCAATAATGGAATGGAGAAAATTGGGAACAGTTAGTGAAATAGAATTTAAAATATTGGACATTATCTAACCTGAACAATAAAGAGAACATAGTCTTGTTAATGACAAATTAAGATTAAGACATCTGTTGTCCCGCGCTACCTTCCCGCCAGCAAGAAATGACGCGGCACACAAACAGGATCCTTCT
>NC_034613.1:39853064-39864280 GCF_900095145.1 Mus pahari | reverse complement strand
AGAGAGAGAGAGAGAGAGAGAGAGAGAGAGAGAGAGAGAGAGAGAGAGAGAGAAGAAAGGAGAAAGGAGGATAGAAGAGGGAAGGGAAGGGAAGGGGAAGGGGAAAGGGAAGGGAAGGACACATCCAATTTAAAAATAGGTAAAAAAGACAGACATTTCTAGGAAGAGCATATACTAATAGCATCTAATTACTTTAAAGTACCTTCTCTATTAGTAACCACTAAGAAACTGTAAATTAAAATCACAAGACATCACCCATAAGAATGGATGGATACCTATATCTATGTCTTTATCTATAGCTATATCATCTATATCTATATATGGTACCAAATGTTGACAAATTAGCTATTTATTAAAAAGTAAAACCTCATTAATAGTGTTGCAGGTTGGCTCACTCCCATCAGATGGTCTCAAGTTGGGCAGTCATTGGTTGCCCATTCCCTCACTCTCTACTTCATTTTTGCCTCTGCAGTTCCTGTAGGCAGGACAGATTTGGAGTTGGATGGGTTGGTATTATTGCACCACTGTGTGTTCTTTGGTTGTTGGCTCAGTCTCTGAGAGATCCCAGAGGTCCAGGTTAGTTGATTCTGTTGGTCCTCTTGTGGGGTGCCCACCCCCTTCAGGCCCTTCAATCCTTCCCCCAACTCTTCCTTAAGGACAGATGTCCAGTGTTTGGCTGTGGGTATCTGCATCTGTTTTAGTCAGCTACTGGGTAGTTTGTCTCAGAGGACAGTTGCGCTAGACTTCTATCTGTAAGCATAACAGAGTATCATTAATAGTGTCGGGGATTAGGTCTGGTTTACCTCATTCAGGATAATATTCTCAAGTTCCATCCATTGGCCTGTAGAGCTCATGATGTCTTTGTTTTTAATAACTGAGTAGTATTCACAATATATTTTGTATAATTATAATATAAATGTAACTGAGCCTCCATTCTGAAAGGCAATATTAAGATAAGTGTAACAGTGGGAGTTAGCCAGAACTGCTTCTTGATTGGGAGACTTTTAACTTCCTTTCTTACCATTCAAGACACACACATGTATATGTGTGTGCATATGCATGTACAATCACACACATCTATCCACACCCATACATATATCACCACCACCACCACCAAAAACAACAACAACGATAAGAACAACAAAACTCAACAACAACTGTTTTCTCTGATGCCTGTCAAGCCTTATTGTAGATAGTGTAAAAATGCAGGAAAGGAGTAGGCTATTTCTTGGAAACACACTACATACATTCTGGCGGGGGGGGGGGGCTGCCCCTATTTCTTAGTTATATAACCTTGATTTGTTACCTGTCCTGCTAGGGCAAAATATATTGTGAATGGTTCCAATGTGAGAACATAAATTTGCAAGGAAGCAAGCATGTACAAAGGCACCCTGATCCTATTAAAATCAGGAGAGCAAGGACAGGACAGGCATTACACATATATTTCCAATCCCCACAGTTTGATGTCCTTATTCCAAAGAAAATATTGAAGTAAAGAAACCAAAGAGTAATTAAGAACAGAATTCTCATGACTTGTGTAAATTGGCAATTTTGTCATAGAATATATTCTAATGTTTAATATTTAGCATTGTGCTTCTAAAGGTACAACTCTATTTACCATAGAGAAGTATACATTATGCTAAGATATGTGGAAATAACGGCTTTTGCTTGAATAAATACCCTTTGTATTTCCACAGATTTCATCTTTCTTAAAGGTAATCCCTGCCATCAGCCCAGCCAACTGATGAGACTGAATTTTTACACTATGAGCCATGCTCAAACTGCTGATCCACATTTCTTTTCCCTTAATCAGTCTAATATTTAATTGATCCATTCAAAAAAGAAGAACATGCTAAGAGACTATATGAACTCTGGGTATGTGTGAGTATGTGTGCAAGTGTGTGTGTGTGTGTGTGTGTGTGTGTGTGTGTGTGTGTGTGTGTGTGACTCTTCATGTTCCTGTTTGTGCAGGTGCACATGTGGATGTCTGATCCTGCAAATGAATAACAGAGGACAACTGACAAAAATCATTTATGTGCCGTGTACCTTTTGTGTTCTCTTATGAGACAGTACTGCTCACTGGCTTTAAACTCAATAACAATGTTAGACGAGCTTGTCAGAGAGCCTTAGGAATCCTTTTGTCTACACGTCCCAGTACTGGGGCTATAATTACTTCACATCGTGGCCAGCATTTCTAGTGGTACGTCTCAAGTCCTCGTGTTTGGATACCAAGCACTTTACTAACAGCTGCCTCCCCAGCCATGGTAGACATCTAGGTTATATTCAACAGTGTAGACAGTCCCTGCAGGATTTATAGCAGGCTGGGAAATGATATGTGAAGAGACAAAACTCAAAGTGATTTCCATACATGTGCTGGGCCAAGGCTATAAGTGTCTGACCACTGGTTCATTTAAGTTAGCCATATTTAAGCACAGCACAATTTTGGAAAAAGTTTTTTGATAACAATTGACTTATTCCCATGAATATAAGAATGCTTAAGACATGTTTATGTCCTGGAGATGCCCCCCTGAAGGAGGGGGGCAGGGTATGTATGGTGATGACCCCAGCCGAGACTCCTAACAGTGGGATATATGGATCCTCAAGTGGCCATTTCCTGTAGCCAGGCATGATTCCCAGTGGAGGGATAAGGACAGCTTCCCACCCACAAAGCCTCCAAACTGTGTCCTAACTGCAAGATGTGCAGGAACAAAGCCTGAGCAGAGACAGAGGGAATGGCCAACCAGTGACTAGCCCAAATTGAAACCCATCCCATGGACAAGCACTAATCCCTGACACTATTATTTACTCTGTTATGCTTGCAGACAGGAACCTAGCATAACTGTCCTCTGAGAGGCTCCATTTAGCAGCTGACTGAAACAGATGCAGAGACCCGCAGGCAAGCAATGGACAGAGCTCACGAAGTCTTATAGAAGAGTTGGGAGAAGGGTTGAGGGACCCAGAGAGGATAGTACCTCCACAGAAAGACCAACAGAGTCAACTAACCTGGACCCTTCAGGGATCCCACAGACTGAACTACCAACTAAAGAGCTGGCATGGACTGTGCATAAGCCCCCTTCACATATGAGGCATATGTGCATCCTGGTCTTCATGTGGGTCCCCCAACAACTGGACAGGGGATTTGTCTCTTAATTTGTTGCCTGCTTTTGGATCCCATTACCCTAACTGGGTTGCCTTGTCTGACATCAGTGGGAGAGGATACACCTAGTCCTGGTGTGTATATAGGGATGATACCCAGGGGGATCTCCCTTCTCAGAGGGGAAGGTAGGGGAAAATGGTAGTAGGATCTGTAGAAGGGGATGTGAGGAGGAAAAGGACTGAGATTGGAATGAAAAATTAATAAATACGTAAATTTATATATATATATATATATATATATATATATATACTTTTAAAAATATATGTTCACATTGAAGCTCTGCACAAAATGCTTATGGTTCCTCTGAAAGTTGGATTCTTGTCAGCTTAGAAACAATGCTCAAGATAAGGGTTTGAGGAGAATTCAGGTAAACATGGTCCCTGTGGGCTGCCCCTAAAATAATGTGGAAGTCACTTGGGCTGCTGTAAAGTACAAATGACTTCTCTCATAAGGATGAGTTTTATGACCTAGAAGTACTTCTTGAGGTTTTAGGGGAAAAGTCTATGTTAAACAAAAAATATTCTGGGGGAATCCAGGTACAGCCTGGATGTACAGGTAGCAAGGATTACTAGGTATAAACTACATCCATGCTCAGCATGACAGTAGGAGAACAGGTTAAATCTCACCTTCATTTGAAGGATGCCTATGTGCTTAATTTTCTCAACTTCTCCAGTGCTTACCTGTATGCACAAGGATGTTTTGTCCTCTGTACCAGTTTCAGCATCATATCTATTCAGTCTGTAGAAAGTATTAATCAGTTTGCCAGTAGTCCATGCTCACACAGAAAATTACCAGAAACCTGTTTGACAGTGGCCATTGTAAGATGTACAGGAGAACAGCTTTGAGGATAAAACAAAGTTTTAAAGGTTTAACAAATACTATTGAAGCTTTCCTCAGATAAGGAGATGATTTCATTTCAACGAGCATCCAAATTAAAAATGTGTACCATGGTGTGCTTGTGGAGCTGAGAGAACTATTGAGGGAGTTAGTTCTCTCCTTCTGTTATGTGATTCCTATTCATTAATCTCAGAATTGCCCCTTTCCTTTGGTTCCTGCTTTGTGATTAAAAAAAAAATGAAAGTAGACAACTTCTGGGGGTTTTGTTTTATTTTGGTTTGGTTTGGGTTTTGTTTTGTTTTGTTTGTTTGTTTCTGTTTTTGTTGTTTTATTCCAGGACTTGATAGCAAGTAACATTACCCTTTAAGCTGTCTTTCTGGCCTAACATCTCTTTTTAAAAACTGAGGCATGTTAGCTTATCATAGTTCTAACTCCAAGATATGTGTGTGTGTGTGTGTGTGTGTGTATGTGTGTGTGTAAATATTTACTACCTTAACAACATGTTAACAACAGTGTTGACAATATTGGAGAAAACAAGTTAGAATGAAAGTTCTTCTAAAAAACTTTTTCACCCTATAAGAGATACATAAATCAAGAGGACAAAAAAGTTATACATATCAAGTTTGCTTCACAAGTTGTTGAAAATCTGACACTTTTCTTTCCATTGTAATTTTCAAGTCAGATATCCTATGAAAAATGAGAAATGAACCATGAAATTCATCTCAAATATGATCTCATGAGTCTAGACAACCACAGTCACATGGAATTCTAAAACCATAGAACCATAAAGACCTTAGTAGTACACCTTCATTCTTTAGACAGGAAAACTGTATGGACATATTTGACCAGAGCCACAGGTTCCTTGATTCCCACTCCAATGCACAATATAGACAAATGTCTTATAACAATGGGTATATATTTTATTGTTGTTTATTTTGTTTTATTTTGAAATATCTGGTTGCTATGTAGTTCAGACTGGCTTTGAACTAAAAATCTTCCCGACTCAGCCTCATGAATACTGGGATTAGAGGCATGTGCCACCATAGACTTTTATTTGGAAATATGCTTTGAGATGTTGAGTTTGTCTATTTTGTATGAACATGATTGAGTGTGCTCAACGCTATCTAAGATGGATACAATGTCTTATACTACCACTGTTATGTGTCCTTTGTCCTTGATGTAAACATTATAATGTAGTGCATGATTACCATAACTTAACATTAGTTCAGGGGTCTGCTTCTGTGCACCATAGTGTAGTGTAGTATTCTGAAAACTTTGCACGGATGTCTTATATAACCCTTATAACAACTGCATGAGTTCATATATTGTCATAAGCTCCAAACTGTGGACAAAGCAACTGAGACACACAGAAATTTAATGACTCTGTTCCATAGTAAATGTTTCTTTGTTTTTGACAACTTGAGGCATAAGATTACTGATCTGGATTGTCAGGCAAAAGCCTGAGAATATTCTAAATCAATATGAAAAATTCTTGTTTACATGGTGTTTCAGTGATGATATAAATTTTAAATACAATCCTTTCACCATCTATATTGTAAGTAGCCCACTCTTAATTCCTATTTCCTTTAGAACCGTTTCTCAATCTTGACTCACTTCTGGAAGCTTATTTAAGGAATAAACCCAGTGAAAGGTTTACAATGTATATTTTTTCCACTAATGGACAGCAGAATAGCCATATGTGAAACATTAAAGTTTGTTTATATCCATGTTTTAAAGTATCCAGATGATCTATTAGATTTGTAGTTCTGCATCAATATACTCCATTAGTTTTTGGCAAGCCAAGGATTGTCATTCCATTCTCTGAGATGCATATGTTTAGCTGTCACAGGTTAGGAAGACATTTACAGTTCAGCTGTTATAAAATGCCAGTGTCGTTCAGATTAGTTGCTATAGGACTCCTACTACCCCCTCATACTTTTTTTATAGAGTTAGAAACAGACAGACATATGGCCACAGGGAGATAGACAAACAGATATAGAAGATGGGATGGACCATATGTACAGGGTCAAGAATAGGAAAACAGATAAACATAGACTTTGAATAAGAGACAAATAGGCAGATGGACGGAAAGAAAGAGAGAAAAACAGATATATAAATAGATTGGGCCAACAAGGACCTAGAAAGCTAGAAGCGTGTCAAGAGAGATAACAAGACATAAAATAGAGACTGCCAGGCAGGTAGACAGGTGCATTGCCACAGAGACAGTAAAAAAAAAAAAAAAAAAAAAAAAAAGAAAGGGTGTAGACATAGAACAATAAGAGGTTGGATTGTAATTGCTAGTCTTGGTTGTCAACTTCACTACGTCTTGAATCAAGTGAGACACAGCTGTTTGGGCATACCTGTGAAGAATTGTCTTGAACAGATTATTTGAAACATGAAAGCCCACCCTAAATGTATGCAGCATCTTCTGTTGGCAGCCTAGGTAAAAGGACACGGAAGAAAACTTGGCTTTTTATCTGCTAGCCCACACTCTATCTGGCAAGTCCATCTGTCACCTGTTGTGTCATTATTTTGCTAGTATCAGAACCAGATTTGTCAGAATTCTAATACCAACTGAAGACTAGCAGCAGTCCAGGAATCCTCTAGGAATCCAGTACCATATTGGGACTTCCAAGCCATCCAGCCTTATGTGCAGAATAGCTATCAGATTTTCAGCCTTTCCATTATGAGACAGCCCTTTCGGACTGCCCAGACTACATTCTGTATTTTATATATATTCAGTCTGTCAGTTTTATTCCTTTAGAGAACTCTGACTAATATGGGTTACAGCAAGGCATAGACAATCAGGAGGAGTAGCCCAAAATGCAAGGACCTGAAATAGAGATAAATGAGTATAAAGGAAATGAGATACAGAGTCTCTGGTAGCTCAAAATCTATAGAGAGACCTAAGAGATAGAAACTGAGGTGGGGAACTGGAGAAGCAATGGGAAGAAGATATAGAAATGGAGATATTTTTGGAAAAAAATACATTCAGATGACTAATAAGGACATAAAGATGTACCCAATGTCATTGATCATTAACAAAGTTGAGATAATATTTATTATACTTACCACAATGGCTACTATCTAAAACACAAAACAGCTGTTTTGAAGGATATAGAAAAATTAAAACACTACTAAATTTCTATTTTTTCCTAATCTGGAAAATTATAAGTAAGTCTAAGATAAGGAATATTGATTTTGCTCAAATTGACTTTTTTATTTTTTTATTTAAACAATTTTTATTAGATATTTTCTTCATTTACAATTCAAATGCTATCCCGAAAGTCCCTTATATCCTCCCCCCACCATGCTCCCCAACCCACCCACTCCTGCTTCCTGGCCCTGGCATTCCCCTGTATTTTCTAATATAAAATGTTTTAGTCATTTGTAAAACAGTTTAATGCTTCCTTTAAAAAATGGACTTAGAATTGCCACATGACTTAGTAATTCTACTCCTGTATATCTAACCAAAAGAAAAGAAACTGAAAACAGGTTCTCAGACAGGAAAATATGAATGTGTGTTTACAGCTGCACTATTTCCAATAGCCAGATTGGAACAGCCCTAATGTCTGTGAATGGATGAACAGATGATAAAGTCATGTATCCATACAATGCATATTATTTGGCCATAAAAAGAAATGAAATATTGACACATGCTACATGACAAACAAACCTTATAAAATATAATTCTAAGTTATATAGCATCCAGACGCACAGTTGTACATTCTATATGATTTCATTTTTTATGAAATAGCCAGAATCAGTAAATCTTTAAAAAAAAAAGAAGATTGGTGGTTGCCAGTAGTTGGGAACAGGAAGGGAGGAACAACTGCTTAAAGAATGCAAGCAGACATTCTCTTGAGAGTGATAAAAATGTTCAAGAACTAGTGAGAGGGGATGGCTGCTCAACCTTGAGAATATACAAAATACCACCGAACTGACCACTTTAAACTGCCCCGTTTTATTCATGCGAATGAGAGAGGGAGATGATCAAACAGAGGAGGAAGAGGGAGAAATTGATGGGCAAGCTAGCAAGCTGACAGTGAAACAAGGGAAACTGGAAAACCAAACACACTGACACTGAGATCTAACAAGAAATGCAGCCTGATAGATCAATTGCACAATAAATGGAGAGTCCCCCCCCCATCCTCAGGTTAACTCTTGCCACCACTACCACTACAACTGCCCAACTGCCCTTGCTTTCTGAGCTCTGGCTGAGGGACAGAGGGAATTATTTTAGCACTTATACATGGATCATGGAAGATATTTGAGGGAAAGTGGAGTCTGACAAATTTGTTCAGATCATGCTGGACAAACACTGAGTCTGAATGCCTTTGCTGTTTGGAAATATTACAGAGCCCATGTGCTGTTTTGTAGGAGAGTGCTTATCCTATGTCAATACTATGAGTCTTTGTCCCTTGTCAATACTGTAAGGCTTGGTTGTTATTATTTTGGTTTCTAAGTAAACACTTTTGAAATCTCTCAGAAGTCTATTGTTTGCAGAATTCCCATCATGCTCCCTTCTTCCCTAGAGGAAACCCCTTTGCTTGCTTGGTAAAGCAGACATACTACTTTTCTTTTTTATAGTCTTCTATTTGGTGTCTTATTTTATAGTTGAGAATTCATATAGCTCTCAGGCAAGGGTCTCTAAGATGTTTCTATTTAATATTCAGCTGTAGCACAAAGGAGTTTATCATTGTTTCCATTTTTAAAAAATAAAAATCTGGGGAAATGTCTCTTCCTGTAGGCACATTGTGTTAATGTTGTCAAGGGTCTGCTAGTTTTTAAAAATTATGTTTGGCACCCAATATTCGCTACCCCTTACTATACAAAAATATGTAAATAAATTAAAACATGACTCCATAGGCTTCTCAAGTGCTCAGAGTTTCAAGTGGTTATTGGCAGGCCAGGTCCTGCCCACGGATAGAATCTAAAGCAGTGGGGCATTTCTTATTTGTCCTTAGGAAAGTAAAAAAATGAGAGTGAGTCTCCAGTCTTTGGATTTGGAAGGGCAGGGCCTCCTGTCCTGCCAAGTTTTCCAGTATGCTTTGTAGAGGTTGTTCCCATCCTAAAAAGGCGGGATAGTAAAGTCAGTACCTCAGAGCCTCAAGAAACTCACATTTTCAAGAAAAACACAGCCTGTCAAGAATAGAGAGAGGGGGAAAAAAAGAATCTAGCGATAATTCTGTCTGCCGTCTATCCACACTTGCATAAAGAAAGCAAGCCAGCCCTGCCTCTTTAGGGAATTATCATTATTTTAGAACTAGAGAGTTAGGAGAGTATTCAGCCTAAAAGTATTGACAGTAAGTAAGAAATGAAAGAAGCAGAAAACTCATTTAATAAATTGTATAAACTACAAAATCAGGAACACAAAACTGAAAAATGAATTCAGCTTCTGTATTGCCCATGTTACACTAGGCCCATGTCTAGCCTCTCTGTGAAGAGATAACACTTACAATGGTTGTAAAGAAATAAGGGAGACAACGAGACAATGTCATGACATAATTTCTGATGCATGACTAGGAGTTTAACATGTCATGTTTTGTTATCTAAGGAAGAAGTGACTTGGAGTTCTGGCCTCTTGCTTGCTGGTCCAATTCTCCTTGGAAACCAAGATCTGCTGACTGTAGCAAAGCTGCCTTTGAAGAGCAGACCTCCTCTGCCCTTCCTTGTTGTTTTTCTGAATTTGCATAACTTTGGGAGAAACAAGAGCCTAATGAGCCTTTTCCTCAAACCATATCTCTCCACATTGGCTACTAATCTTTGTTATTGTCTGCAGGCTGCCTTCAATGGTGGTGTCAGCCTGAGCTACAATCTGAATTGCCCACAGGCCTCTGCATGTTGAATAAACACATCTGTCCCAAGACACCAAAGACCACAAATTCCCTCCTCAGTAATGCTGAAAATCTGGTATGCAGTGCTGCAAGTCCTTATTTCTGTAGCACACATAGGCTGAGGAACTGTTTGTCTACTGGTTGAGCCTAATTACTGTGTGCAAAGAGCTTGCTCAGCAGAGCAGCTCTTTGAAAGGCCCTATTTTAGGGGCACAATGCCCATACTTCAGGCCTGCTTTGTGCCTGAAAACAGGTCTTGTGCACACAGTATCTGGAGTCACCTAAGAAATAACATTCCAGCGCCAAGCCAGGGATGTAGTGATCAATTCCCCACACAAAGCCGAAGGCTCTGAGGGTTCTTTTATCTACAGTGATAATTACAAAGTTCAACTGGGGAATTAAAGTATGAAAATAAGTTGAAACTATTGATATTGAAAGGGTCTTAAGCTGAATAATTGATCCTGAATTCTTTTTATCATTCAGTTATTTTCATTTGAAAGGCCATTGCCTCCATAAAGAGGATTATGGGAAATCAAAGCTTTTATTTACTGCTAATTTCCATCTTCGGTATATGGAAAAAAAAGACAAACTTTCCTCCTGTCTTCTAGGAGACTGCTAAAACCTCACTCAGCATCCATTGGCTTCATTTGCATGTCTTTTTAAAGTGACACTTCATGTATTCTTTATGACTTGATCCCCCTGTCTCCCCATGCAAACCAAGAGTCTCAAATTACCCTTCAACCTAAACTTCAAATTTGTGTTTGATGGCTCTAGCTGCCACCATAAAACAATTTGAATTGACTCTATGCATGTTTCAGGCCTCTTTATCACATTTCAGTTAGTATCTCAGAGTGGGAAATAAACAAATAACCCTCATTGCCCATTTTCATTGTTTATAGCCTATGCTACACTCTTAATAGCATTTGTGTGTGTGTGTGTGTGTGTGTGTGTGCGCGCGCACACACACACACACACACACGCGCACACGTGCGCGTGTGTGTAGATAGGCAGACAAATACACTTACATGTGTCTCTATAAAAATCTAGAATCCACAAATGAGACAAAGCATGTAATATTTGTTTCTAAATCTAGCATATATTACTTTTCATCAACTCCAGTAGGATACTTTTTCTGTAAATGATATAACTTTCTTCTTTATGGCTGAACAGAACTTTATTCTGTATATATACTTTTTCTTTCCTGATTCATCTGCTGATAAATACCTAGGTTGATGCATAAGTTGACTATTCCAAATAGTACTTTCAGTATATGTTTGGAATCTTAATTTAATTCCTTAGCTTAAACTGACTTTCTGGGCTCCAGATGTTTTTTTTTCTTTGACATGAACATGGCTGTGTCTCTCCTCTTCCTCTTCCTCTTCCTC
>NC_034613.1:39821292-39853034 GCF_900095145.1 Mus pahari | reverse complement strand
TTGGAATCTTAATTTAATTCCTTAGCTTAAACTGACTTTCTGGGCTCCAGATGTTTTTTTTTCTTTGACATGAACATGGCTGTGTCTCTCCTCTTTCTCTTCCTCTCTCTCTTCCTCTCTCTCTTTCTCTCTCTCTCTCTCTCTCTCTCTCTCTCTCTCTCTCTCTCTCTTTCTCTCTCTCTCTGTTATTTTTTCTTTTTTTCCTTTTTTATTGGATATTTTCTTTATTTACATTTCAAATGTTATCGCCTTTCTCTGTTCCTCGCCCCCTGGCATTCCCATACACTGGGGCATCAAGCCTTCACAGGATCAAGGGCCTCTCCTCCCAATGATGCCCAACAAGGCCATCCTCTGCTACATAAGCTGATGGAGCCATGGGTTCCTCCATGTGTACTCTTTGGTTGGTAGTTTAGTCCCTGGGAGCTCTGAGGGATCTGGTTTGTTGATACTGTTGTTCTTCCTATGGGGTTGCAAACCCCTTCTGCTCCTTCAGTTCTTTCTCTAACTCCTCCATTGGGGACCCCATGCTCAGTCCAGTGGTCGGCTGCAAGCATCTGCCTCTGTACTTTTCAGGCTCTAGGAGAATGGCTGTTCTCTTGAAGATAGGAGAAGATCCTTTTTGCATCCCTGTTTCTGGCTGTTACTAGCTACTGGGTACAGACACAACCAAACTACTTGGTTTGAGGCTAGAGATAGAAGACCAAAATGTAACCATCTTTTTCATGCTTTCTTGATTAAATAATAGATTCACTTCCACAGCCCTCATTATGGGATATGGGATTGCTTTGTGCTTAGGACTAGCTTGATTCTTTGATCATTCTCTTTCAGAAGGTAGTTTGGCAATAGAAAGTGATGTTAAAAGGAAATAGAGATCCCTAGTCAATATCAACTTGAAGATGAATGCAAGGATATTTACAAAATGGTACCAATTAAGGCTTCTTCTAAACACATAGAACTGTTTTGTACCTCCTGTATTACTACCCTCCTACTTAAAACAAGGAAAATATCAACCCAAGCATAAAAGAGAACACAAAGCAAGGAACACAAATATATGGAAGTGTGAGGCTGTTAAGCTTATGTCAGTGTATTGTCAATGAAGCAGTGACACAGTAATACTCCAGAGAAAAGAAGCTGTGCTGGGCAACAAATGTGGCCAGAGTTCAATGATATTAAAATTGTTCAAGTGTCCTATCTGGATTAGACAAATGGTGAGCACAAGCAGAGGGTTCTTGCAAGATCATTGCTACAGGGGAGCTTCAGAAGAATATGGACACTATGACAATGTACTGGCCATTCATCCAGCATTCAAGTTATCACAGAAGCAATTTCTGTTTACACTATGCATAGAATTTCAGAAATGAGAACTTGTGATCTGTTTGATTGAAAGGCTATGTAATTCTTCCCAGCTATGGGGAAAATATGTCATGTTCTGACCAACAATTTAATATTTCAAGTGGCTTACCAAAAACTTCTTGTCAGTATTTAGTACTTCATTATCAACTTTTGTCTTTTCTTCTTTCAATTCTTTTATTTTCACTGTTTTCTTCTTTTTAAAATATGTTTAATTATTTTAGAATTTCACACAAAGTATTTTGATTATATTCAACCCCTTCTCCAACTTCTCCCAGATTCACCCTTTGTCCCTCCCAACTTCTTGTACATACTGCCACAGCCACCATGGGTAAGGTGAAGCTGCCCTGTTGTGTTCAATTAAATACTGTAGTCATCCACTATCTTTTTTTTTTAACAATCTTTCTTCCACCACCCCTTCCTCAGTAGCCCAAGCTTTGTGTGTGATATAGATGTCCCTTTTCTATTATTCTCTGCATATTGACCCATTGGGCATCTATGTTCATTGCCATCTACTACCAAAAGTTTCTTTCAGGAGGACTGCAAGATACACCAATCAATTGATATAGCTGTAAGTCATTAGGTGTCATTTTAATACTATGCACATTTAGTAGCTTATTTAGTCTCTAAACTATTTATTCACAGGTTCTTGGCCAAGATAAAGGTACCAGGCATGGATTCTATCATGTGGTAAGGTCTTAAGTCCAATCATAAAAGTATTTGGTTACTCCTATAACATTCATGCCACTATTACACAAGTGGGCATGTATAATCAGGGCAATTGATTTATGTAATTTAAAGGGTTTGCAGCTAGGTAAGCTCGATGATTACTTTTCTCTTTCCATTATCCTATAATGAGGGGACAATACCCCTACTAGGCACAACATGCTAGCAAGTATTCCTCCAGTACCAGGAATAAGTTACTGTTTTTTTTAGTTTGATTAACCATTGTGGTACCATAGACCCAAAAATGCATTCCAGACAATTGCTATTGCTCTCTGTAACCCTCTGGAACCTGGTAGTAAGATCCTGTAATAAAACATGGGAGAAATCAAGCTGTCACTGACCTGACTAATCTCCTTAGCTTGCTTTCATAGCTCACCTTTAAATTCTTAACCAAGACCCAGGAAGAAGGTAGAGTGGAGATGACCATTGATGATAACAGAACTGTCCTGTCAGCAGATCTTAGACTGCTCAGAAAACTCCTATCAGTGCTTTCCTGCCTTCACTAGAGGTGCACCTCATCTGAGAGCTCACCCATGGTAAAAAGCTAGATCTACTTCCTTCTCCATCCAAATTTTCCTAAAGAACTATTTCAGGGTTCTACACGTGGTGAGCAAATCATGGGTGATATCACACTTCTTTGGTCTCATCTCTTGACAATTTCGAATCTTGATTGCGAAAACAATGGAAGTCCTATTTCTCTGCCTTCATCATGCAGTATTTCTTCAAAAATGTTCTTTTGTTGCTACAGCTGTGCTTATATGAGGCCAGGAATCTTCAATTATATCACTATATGTGCTAAAAAGCTTAGGCTTTTTTAAGAATTATTAATTTTTAGAGGTTTGGAAACATAGCAGCTAAGAAAACACTGGTATATCTCAACTTTGTGAACTTTGATTAGTTACGTCTCTTTGTGCATGATTCCAGAACTGTACAAGGAAATGGTATCTTTGTACTGAGCTTCTAAACTTGCAAAGATCACATGTGGTAATAAACTTCAATATTGTAGCATAGCAGATACCAAGTTGGAATTAATTATAAATTAATTATGCCTATTATTTGTAAATTATTATGTCTATGTACTTCAAAAAGCAGAATCATCACTCTGTGATTCAGCCATTAAAATGAAGTGATTTTGAAATTTACATTCCCTAAACTTTTCTTGACTGATGTATATTATTTCTGATCAGTAAAAACAAGTCTCATACTATTGTGTAATTTCTCACTAATACATTATTGCTAAGATTCAAAATTATTGTTAGCTTTCACATAGCCAGAAGATACCTTCATCTATCTTTTTTATCCTTGGGGTGTGTGTGTGTGTGTGTGTGTGTGTGTGTGCAAAAGAAATTTTTGTGCATGTTTGTATGTGTTTGCATATGCCTAGATATGAAAAAACAAGAGTTAAAAATTATATCTTTGGAGCATCCTCATTGAACACTGTTTAATGTTATAAATTTAAAAACAAGCAAAAGAGGATGTATTACATCTTATATTAATGGGAGTCATAATTCATTTAATTCAACTCCACCATCATCTCACTATAAAATTCCTTATGGCATATTTGAATAAGGTATTCATCTAGCATGTGTCCAAGTATTTCATGTAACTTTAAGACCACTGTTTGCAGTAAACTACTCCCATCTCTATGGCCTTCACGTAATTGGGGGATTCCCACGAACTGCTATATTTACAGTTTACCATAGTTCTCACCATTAAGTAAACATTCACTAAATTCAACCTGTTATACTTATCATTCAGTGGTTGTACTTTTTATTAAAAATCTGTTTTTTATACTGTGCTGGATAGTTTTATTAACTTGACATAACCATTTGAGAAGAGGGAACCTCTCTCTATTGAGTAAAATGCCTCCACTAAATTGGCCAATATAGAACGTATTCTTGATTTATGATTGATGTGAGAAGGCCCAGCTCACTTTTAGTGATGCTACCCCTGGGCTGGTGGTTTTGGTGCTATATGAAAGCAGAATGAACAAGCTATGAGGGAAAAACAAGCCAGTAACCATTGTTCCTCCATAGCCTCTGCTTCAGTTAATACCAATAGGTTCCTTCCCTGTTTGAATCCCTGCTCTGAATTCCTTCAGTGATGAACTGTTAGATGAAAGTATCAGCTAAATATACCCCTGCCTTCCCATGTTGCTTTTAGTCATAGTATTTTATCACAGAAATATAAACCTTAGCAAAGGCATATACTTAACCATAAACTGCTGCTAGGCCTCCTAGGTCCAAGCACCATAATATAAAACATATCAAAACGAGTCTAATCTTTTTTTTTTTTTAACCTGGTGGACCTTGAAATATACAACTCCCACAAACTCACGTTTTCTCCTACAGAAGCTAAATATTCTGTTAACTTTAAATGGACCACATAGGAAATAGTTTTTAAACACTTCTCCATGGTTACTTTTCTCTAGTGTGTTCATATTGCTCTTTTTGCTGCCTTCCACAAAAGAATCCAGTAGCCAGGTTCTGGGGTTTACTTCTTTAGGTGTTTGTTTATTTATTTATTTATTTATTTGTCTTAATTTTTTAAAGCTTGAGGATGGTGTTAGTAGAGTTTAAGAAGAGAAAAACAGATCAAACAAGATGTAAATCTCAGCAACTACCCAAAGGAGGCGAATGGAAATTCAAAAGAGGAAAGGCCATGTCATTTGAGTTAATACAGGATGGAGGTCAGCCACATGGCAGGGAGAGAAGCATTAGGGAAGGAGTGAAAAAGCCCAGAGTATCATAGCAAGCACAGTTAGGCTCTGGCCAGCATCTGAAAGCACTTAGTGATTTTATTAATATAGCCCGAGTTGTACCTGATTTTAAAAGCAGTTTCGTAATGCTGGCTCCTATTAACTTTGCAAACTAAACTACCTATGTCTATATAACACAGGCTACTGTAATGTCATATTTTCTTCATTTCATTCTTGGATGATCTGTATTATTTTTCATTTTCATAGTTTCAGGCCCATTAGTTCTGCCATTCTGCCTCATAAAAATAGAGATATAATAATAAACCAGAAAATCACAGTATTCGCTGTCCTCTTGCTCAGATTATTTTTAGTATGTCATTAGTCCATGTGCTGGTGTACTCCATCACCTTAGCTTCACTCTGATCTTCAAGGAAAACAGGTAACCAACCTGATTGCATGTGGACTCATCCTCTTTGTTTCCCATAACCTCCAGCCTCTGCTCAGTTCTGCTGAATCTTCAGGAGAAAGTATATGGCTGTTTAGATAAAAAAAATTATTTACTCTAGATTTTTTTCTTTTATTGAACATAGATATTTTTTCTCACATAGTATATCCTGATTATGGTTTTATCTTGTCTACTCCTTCCAGCTCCTCCCCATGCCCCTCCTATCCAGACCCACCCGCTTTCTGTCTCTCATTGGAAAACAGGCTTCTTTTTTTTCCTCCTTGAATTGCCTTGCCTATCCTCAATATAGGAGCTTGTGTTACTGAATCTTGTTTTGTCCTAGTTGGCTGTCATCTCTTGGAAGCCTGAAGAAGAAATAAAGGAGGACTAGATCTGGGGGAGGAAAGAGGTGGGGGGGGCTGTGAGGAGTGGAGGAGGAAGAAAATGTGGTGAAGATGTATTGTATGAGAGAAGAATATACTTTCAATAAAAAGAAAACTCAGAGTTCTAAGGGATAAAAAAACTTAAGTAGATCATTGCTAATGATTATACAATAAAACAAAGTAAAAAAGATAAATAATAAGATAAAACAACGAACACATTGGAATTGGATCAAGCAGACAGAAGGAAACAGAACATAGGAAAAGGCATGCGAGACAAAGACCTACTGTTCTCACACTCAGGAATCCCATACAAACACTAAACTGAAAGCCATAATATATACACAAAGTATCTACAGGGTGAAAAGAAAGAAGAAGAAAACATAAATAAGATACTTTTTTAAAAAAAATGAGAAAGTGCTCTGTCACAATATTAATGAGACAAGAATTCTTCAAAACTGCCCTTGAGTTCATTTTCTGTTGGCATCTACTGCTGAGCATGCAGCTATCCTTGGAGGAAACTAAGTTTTTTATTTGCAAGTGGTTATCAATTGGAGGTTGTTTCTGGGTTAGGGACATTGGGGAGGGGAAGTATCCACTTCTCCTTTCAGTTCTAGGTTCCCAAGTGGTACAGACCTGTGCAGGCCCTGTGCATGCTGCCTCAGTCTCTGAGAGTTCATATGTGTGTCAATCTTGTTGGTTTAAATAGTTTTGGGTTTTTTTGGTGTCCAAAATCTCTTCTGACTCTTACACTTTATCCAATATCTGATTTACGATTGAGTATTTCAAGCTCTCCCATTCTCTGTATTCATTTCCATCTGCTGCAGGAGGAAGCTTCTCTACTGATGAATGAGCAAGGCACTGATCTATGAGGATAGCAGAATGTAATTAGGAGTCACTTTATTACTTTACCGGGGAGGTAATTTTTTGTTTGTTTGTTTTCTAGAACAGTAGTATTTAGTTTAGCCCTAGGTCCCTGGGCTATCTAGTCTCAGGTTCTTGGTCACCTGAGCAGTGTTGGGTATGAGTTCTAGCTTGTGAAGTGGGCCTTAAGTTGAACCAGGTGTCTTAGTCAGTGTTCTGTTACATCTGAAGAGACACAGTTGACCACTGCAGCTTTTACAAAGGAAAACATTTAATTGGGATTGGCTTACAGATTCAGAGGTTTAGCCTATTGTTATGACAGGAAGCATGCAGGCAGACATGATACTGGAGAAGGAGCTGAGAATTCTACATCTGGATCTGTAGGAGGGAGGGGAGAAAGAGAGAGACAGAGGGGGAGGGGGAAGACTGAGCCAGGCTGGAGCCCTAGAAACCTCAAAGCCTTCCCAATCTCCACTCCCTGTGACACACTTCCTCAAAGAATGACACACCTATTTCTACAAGGCTACATCTGCTAATCCCCTACTCCCTAATGATCAAGTGTTCAAATACATGAGCCTATAGGGGCCATTCTTTTCCACACAAACTTTGTGCCACCATTGTACTACCTTATCTTATAGGCAGGATACCCGCCTCCAACCACTGCCTTGTGGCTGAAGTAGTGTTGATGTTTCTCCTTTGGTAGCATGTAGAATACCAAAATGCTAGCACATATGGGTAAGGGCTCTGTGTAGGCACCAGCCTGATTTCTCCATGCTCAATGAGTTGTGTAGGTGTTGTCCTCAGCACTGTGGCCCTGCTGTCAGTTCGTGGAGAGAAATATAATCTTAGCAACACCCTGGCTTGTTTGGGGGTTCTCATAGAATCTTTTGGCCAATAACTCATTAGATGACTTATTCTAGACTTTATAGATGGTTAGAACTATAGGACTTGGAACAACATGATTTTCTTATTCACAGTCTGTCTCTCTTGAGTTCCTGCCATTTGAATGTTATATTGTTCATTGTCCCTTACCTCTTCTAATTAGTGTATGCATCTGTTTATCTAGTACCAGAGGGAGGCTCATTGGTTGGTAATTACAGCATTGTCTCTGGACTCCTATTTTTAAAATGTGTTCCACATTCATGACCTTCCAGACTCAGGTAACAGCTGCTCTTTTCTGGAATTCTGTTGCCTATCATTGTTGGTACATATTATTTCCTTCAGTTTCCTTCATGTCAGGGATTAACTTCCTTGGAATTTCTCACACACTCCTTAGGATATGTGACTCTTTGCTTGAATGTTTCTGACCTCTTAGGAATAAGTGATCATACCCGGGCCTTGAGGACAAAATGTTAATTGGAACTTCTCATCAGTTAGGAAGTATATGGGGGGAAGGCTGGTGTACCAAGCATGGCATACCTTTAAGAAATGCTCCTTTGCAAAGCTGAGTGCCCAGTGGAGGCAGATAAGGATGAACAGTTTTCAGGCTTGGGCCACTTTTGCTAGCAAATTGTTAAGTTCCCTTCAGCAGATTCCTGTGATTCTTTCTCTGTAGTTGGAAGGCATATGTTTTCCCTGTGAGACAGTCTCCTCAGAACAACCATGAAGGTTCTGCAAAATCTGACCTTAACTTTCCTTGTCAACACTTTCAGCAACTCTGTTCCAGCTACTGTGATTATTGTAGGGTTTTCTTTCATCAGAATGTGAATAAAAGGAATGGTTGGACCTTTTTAAATTTTATTTTTTAGTTTATCCATATAAAAAGGCTTAAAGGTATAAAAACACAAAGTATCATCTAAAAAATTACCTCATTATATTTCAGATCTAATGACTACTTACCATGTATTAGTTCTTTGCTCAGTTTTTACTGAGATCATATCATAGGCTCCACATTACAGTCCCATTTTACAGGGAAGGAAACTATAGTGTTTTGAATACATTTGACCCCTATAGACTCATATGTTTGAATATGCTTGTCCCAGAGAGTGACACTTTTGAGAGGTATGGCCTTGTTTGAGTAAATGTGCCTCTCTTGGGATGTACTGTGAGACCCTCATCCTAGCTGCCTAGAAGACAGTCTTCTCCTGACTGCCTTTGGATCAAGATGTAGAACTCTGGCTACTTCTCCAGCCCCATGTCTGCCTGGACAATGCCATTCTTCCCCCATGATGATAATGGACTGAACCTCTGACCATGTAAGCTAGCCCCAATTAAATGTTGTCCCTTATAAGAGTTGCCTTGGTCGTGGTGATGGTTTGTATATGCTTGGCCATGATGTGTCTTCACAGCAGTAAAACCCTAAGACAGAAACTAATCTCCCAAGGACCCATTCATCCAGAGAGTTAGTAGTATTCCTAGTACTCAATCCCATCTCAGTCTGATTTCATATCCTAGGCTCTTAACCATTGTTATGCATACCTTCAGTATCAAAAGAAAGCCTTCCTCCTGAGCACTTATGTCAATCATGGCCTGGCCAGACACTTTCCCACAGTCACATCACTTTCCTCAGAGATGCCGAGGTTTTATCTGGGTTTTATTTCACAATTCTCCCTGAGCACTCCCCGCTTGCCTTTTCTACTGAATCTCTCTTCTTCCTCTGACAATTAAGTTCACCCCTGCCTTCAGTGCTGAATCTAATTCCATTATTCCATGAACACTTCTATTACTGATTTCTCTCCTTCCCATGACACTAACATTGGTTGTTATGACTGAAATATATAATTTCACCATACGATGTTTGGTACTTACACTTTCTTTGAGGTCAAGAACAAGGTTTTATATTTTTGCAAATCTCCAATACATTTGTACAGAATCAGTTAAATGGATGCCCTGTGAATATTTGCTTTGACTTTTTTTTTATATATGTGTAATGATCGATTTAAATTTAAGTCATCAAGCAATACATATTTTCTAGAGTCTTCCTGGCCAGTGAATATAATATGAGAAAATAATAAGCAAATGTAAAAGCCCTTGAAATGAATGTAAAATTCTTTTCACTATCTAGATCTAGCACTTAAAACCTCTCATTCCCAACTGGCATTCTTGGACAACTGGGAAAATGTATTGGTGAATTAGCCAAACCAATTAAAATGTGGGTGCTAGTCTCATTAAACTTGAAACATGTTATTTACTTCTCTAAGCCTTAGTTTCCTTGTCTGGTAAATGTAGATATATCTGTTCTAACTTTAGTGGATTCTTAAGAAAATATAATGAGCAAATACATTTTTTGGCACATGTTATAAAATATATAGCACTATGCAAATCGGGTTATTATACTTAGTATATTTTCTAAGCACTTTAACACTCTAGAAAAAAGAACCATGTTTATCAATTATTTAGGAATAATTCTATCATTCTCCTCTGAAAGGGGCTCCAGCATAGTCCTCAAAGCCAGGGTTAGATTGGGCACAGCATTTTGCTGAGTTGACTGAAATTCTTTCAGTAATAGAATCTTATCTATAAGGTGACCAGTGCCAGCACAAACAGGAAGCCACTTTGTTTTCAGTAGGGTATAGGGCAGCTCTCTCTGGATACACAGTTGGGGCCTTTTGTAATCATACTCACTTGCTGGGCTTCCCATGGGGTGAGTTAATGAACCACTAGAGAGCTGTTCTGAATTTAAAAGGTCACACCTGACATGAGCCATTTCAGTTCCAACATCCTGTTCTTTTCCCCTCTTCAAGGGGAAATTTTTATTTAAGGCCATCTGCAATTTGCCAAAAACTTAAATCATGTGAGTGGCAAGATGGCCCTTGCAAATAAATGTCAAGAAAGAAAATGTGCCAGGAATTATAGCATCATAAAATATTAGAGGCAAAAGATCACTTTGAGTGTAGAGAGTAAACTCTCATCTAATAGGTGAAGATGCTAATGTCCAAAGAAAGGAAGTGACCTAGTCAGGAACATGCTATAGGTTTTGTGTCAGAGCTGAAGCTTGAAAACAAGTTTCCCTAGGTTCTCAGGCTTCTTGGTGAGTAGGCTTTCCTGCATCAGTTTGTTTAGGTTACACATTTGAAGTGCTGTAAGTGGATATATCAGTTTTACTCTCATGCTCTAAAATGGCAAGACTTCCTCGAATCCATTAACTCGAAAGAGTTAGAATTTCACACCTCCATTCATTCAGAATCTGGCACTTACAGGTTTTAAAGCTGTCAGTTTGTCTATCTTAACCATTTCTGCCATCTTCACAAAGAAGTAATCTATCCCCATCAGTCAACATCTTTACACTGTACAATGTTTCCAGACAGTGTTCATTGGTTCTCAACCTGTGAGTATCCTACATATCAGATAATCACATTATGATTTATAACAGTAGCCAAATTACAGTTATGAAGGAGCAACAAAATAACTTTATGGTTACCACAATATAAGGAGCTGTATTAAAGGGTTGCAGCATTAGGAAGGTTGAAAAGCACTGGTTTAAATTGTCAGGAAAATGAGTAGGTTCCAGCTTCATGAACAGTTGGGTAGCATTGGGGGATATGACATTACAATAGAAGCTGAAGGAGTAAATTTACGTCTCAAGACAAATGCTGAAAGGAACCCCAACAAAGCTCCTTAGGTTACTATATTAGCCAGTCATGAGACAGCCATTGTTGGTCTACATGGACCATAGTCATTCCCTTGGTTCTATATCATAGAGAACCCTGAGTAATATAGACCTTCTTACATCTGGGCTGGCATCAGAAGTTGCTACCCACATTTACAACAGTCTCCCTAAATCGGTTAACCTAATCAAGCTAAGAGGCTTGTCTCTTAGTTGATTCCAGATCCAATCAAGTTGACAACCAATTCATCATAATTGTCATCTACAATAAAATTAAAAGTGATAAAAGTAGAAAGGGGACTAGATGGAAGAGGACTGGTGAGAATCCGCAGGAATGGGGTGTACCCATCCTTGTGAGCTGCAAAAAAAAAGAAAGAAAGAAAGAAAGAAAGAAAGAAAGAAAGAAAGAAAGAAAGAAAGAAAGAGAAAAGAGAAGAGAAGAGAAGAGAAGAGAAGAGAAGAGAAGAGAAGAGAAGAGAAGAGAAGAGAAGAGAAGAGAAAAAAAAGACTGACATTCTTCTTTACATTCAGTTTCTAGCTAAGGTCATTCTGGTCAGATTTTGGGTTTTTTGACCCTTTTGAGTTATTATGACTTCTGTCACCAGAGTTTAATCTGTAGGTATAGGTAAGTTTGCTTTGGTAGGAAAGATTGTCCTAGAAAGATGATGATGATGCAGTATGAAGTTAGACTATTCTCATTTCAAGTAGAAATTAAAAGTGTGACATATCATATCTTTAGCCATTTTGGTTTCAACTCAGGAAAGAAGTAATTAGTAATGTTTCCTATGTTGACCCAAGAAACCCAAGGAAATAAGCTTGGTTCTCAAGACGCCTGGGATATCAGCCTCCTTTGCTTAACATTACAGCACAAGTAAGCAAACTACAGTCTTTGGTTGAAATCACAGACTTTTTTCTTTTCTTCTTTTTTAAAAAAGTTCACATGGAACTTTAATAATATATGCAATTAATACAGGCCAATTGAATATGAAGAAATTAAAACCTCAATGACAACTTATCTATAATTCTTGATACAGAGTCAGGAATACCTCTGGCCGCATTTGAGTATCTGAATCTTTACGAAGAAGTAAAAGCTCGAACACCAAAGTCCTATGTGTCACATTCTTCCTGTCCACATCCGCTGTTGCAGTATAAACCATCAAAGTGTTCTGAAGCAATATCCTTTTACCCACTCCACATTTTGACTTCGTCTATATGAAATGAAGGAAGAAAAAAAAAAAGCAGTGGAGATTTCCTAGACCTTGGACTAGAGTCAAGATTAGACTGAACTCCTCTACTAGAGGAGAAACAGAAGCTATAGTTACAATAAATTTCTGGAACTCCAGTGGGTTAGTGTTGTAGGACAGAAGTACTATTCAAAATAGTTCTGAGTTCTCTCCTTGATCTGCGCTGATCAGGATCTTCATTTGCACACAAAAACCCATGTTTTCCATGATCCAGAGAACCAAGGAAGTCTCTAAGACTATCAGTATTTATAGGGACTCTGTCTAAACACCCTTTAGTGGAAGGTGCTATTGCTTTCTAATGCAGCTGTTCTTACTGTTCATGGGTTATGTAGTAGAAACATCCCAGTGAATGAGCAGTCTGATTAACTATGAAGCTTTCTGTGTGTTTATATTTGATCTGTGCCAATATTTCCTAAATAGTTCAGAGATTGATTTGTGTCACATATAGAGAACATTTTAGTTGATTACCAAACCTTGATATTTACATTTCCTTATTCATATCTATTTATCTAAATTCTTCCATTCATCGTTTGTTATATAAGCTAGTCAGAACAGGGAGACATAAAAAATATAAAAGTAGAAACTTAGTGGTTAATTACCAAGTGTTTTGGGAAACATTTTATGCAAAAATGAACTCAGCTGTACAAATCCATGAGTAATATGAAAATTATGATGGCATTCTGTCACTGATGCAAACCATTTCTCCTTATAATTCTTGCACTCGGCCAGCTCTGCCTGCCGACTCCGCCGGCTCTGCCTGCAGACTCTGAGCCTAAGTTCAGCTGAAACTTCAGGAGTGTTTCGTTTTATTCAGCAAGACTCTTTCTGTTGTCTAAACATTGGTACATGGTTCTAAGTGAAGGTAAGGTGGGAAAAAAGTGAGCGGAATTGATCGCTTGATTGGAGGGAATGTGATGAGCCTTCAGCTTTGAAGAGGGGTCCTGTCCGTCACCAAAAATTCTGAATTTGGTATTGGTTATTTTACTAAGGCTAGCAATAATTTTAGGCTGTCATGACAAATATTTATGTGCTGTAGAAAACCTGGCCTGTGTAACTACAAGTATTTCTACAATTGAATTGAAAGGGATCATAAACCACCTGAGTGATCTGGTCCGTGGCTTCCTCAGACTCCACTCTACTTCCTGTCTGACTAGTTTTGTTTTGTTTTGTTTTGTTTTTTAAATCTGCATTGAACAAGTTCCAGCATCCAAGAAAGCACACATGTTGTAACTACTTTATTTTCTTAGAAATAACAAACAAGTAATCCCCAGCCCCTCCCAGGGCAGGGGATGAGACACTGAGTTCCTTATTTCTTCTTTGGACCTCATCTCTAGGAGCATATCACCCTCCCAGTCCACACTGTCTCCCAGGTGCATCTCTGCCTTGAGAATAATGAACACTGAGAGGGAGGGGAAGGAATTCATTACATTGGCCTGTGAAAAATCAGTAGAGAAACCACACAGAGTGATACAAATAACACAAGTTCACCATAAACATTAGCTGCAACAGGATTACCTATTAAGAAGCAAAAGTATCTACAAACAGTACACTATTAACATATAAGGCACAACTATTGTGACAGTTGAGCTACAAGATGTAGGGTAAAACTTTCCCCCTGTGTTAAGATCTAGATCTTACAAGAAAGGGCCCAGTCAAGGCTCAATGATGGGCAGCAGAACTGCTGTAGCACAGCTTTAGCAAGACATTTTGGAATTCTGCACTGTAAGACTTCTGAGAAATCCCTCCTCCACATGCTATGAGAAGCTGGTCTCATGGGGGGGGGGGCTTTATCCCACTATAAGTACTCTAATACTAACCCTTCTGATTGGAGAGTCCTAGAAAAAGCATTTGGCCACTGGGTGCCCTGATAACCATCATTACAGGAGCTGCATTCTTGAAAAGTTTCATGCCCTGCAGAAATCAGTACTTTTTGAGCTGTTGAAACTGCCTACTGAAGATACTGAGTGCCTCCATTACAGAAACTAAAAAGAAATCTTTTCCTACTGAAGAGAATCTTTCTAGTACCCTCTACTGACAAAACTTAAAGTTCTGCCAGACAGTAAAGGGAATGTATTTAAGGGCCCATAATGGTTTTTCACAGAGCAGTCGGGGTGAATTTGGAGATGAGAGCAACAGTACTGAGATAAAAGTAAGCCTCGTATATTGTATTATTCTACTAGCTCTGGCATATGTTCTGAATGATCTCCCATCCTCTTGTAGATTTGGGACAAAGGGATAGATGCTAGTCACTTCTTTTCTCCCTGTATCTTTTGCTAACCTTTCTATAGCCTGTAACATTAGAGAAAATAGGATGTAATTCCTACTCAACTGTACAGGCTTTCATGTTCTTAATGAAAAAATATCCACAAAAATAAACACAAGCTTGGATTTTAATCCTCTGACACTTACTTCTACGTAAGAATAAGTTACTTTACCTCCTAGAATCAATATCTATCTATGTATCTATCTACTTATCTACCTTGCATACATATGCACATTTACATACATGCTTGCATGTGCATGCTCTCTCTCTCTCTCTTTCCCTCTCTCTCTCTCTCACACACACACATACACACACACACACACACACACACACACACACACATGCACACACTACCTATAAATAGAAATGACGTATACATACAACTGAAGAGTGCTGTGAGACTTCGGCATAACTAATCTACCAAACACAATTCTTGACACACAGGGTCCAAATGACAGTACTGACTTTACAGTGTTCCCATCTGTTACTAGTTTTGGAGCCACTGATAAGATTACTTAATTTTGAGAGACCTGGTTTGCTTCTCAATAAAATGAGAATCATAGTATTATCTAACTTATAAGGTTGCCAGAATGGTTAGATGCATACAGAATGCTTAGCACCATAATAAGCACATAGCAAGTACTTGGTAAGTTGTAGCTAGTATGTAGAGGTATGCACATCAGGTATTTTGACATATACTTTGGATCTGTATGTTTTTTATAATCTTATTTTAATTGTCTTCCCTTTGCCCACTCTAGCCTCCCTAATGTAGTGCTTTTATCTAATGAGTAGAACATAAGAATTACTCTTAGCCCAATGTCTGCCTGCTGGTTTAGTGTGCAATCCTACCAACCATCAGAAACTCCTGTCAACCCAGAGGCCTGTATCATGGGATGGAGTTAGAGGACTTAGTTCTTCATTCTGGTATCCGAGAAAAGGTCTTCATCCCTTTGAAAAGAATTAATTTCCTCTGTAATTATACAGTTGCTTCTTTGAAGTATGTTGCATGCCAAGGAAAGAAAGAAAGACCACTCACAGACTTCTAAATCACCATCAAATGAATCTTATTCTACTACCAGTCATTAGAGAGGATCTGGGAAAAAAGTGGGAATGAGACTAAACTGTTGAAAATAATGTTTTTCAACTGTCAGCAGCATGAAATACCCCTGACCTTCAGACTTGAAAGATAGAACTTCTCCTTTCTTGAAAAGGTCATTTGTACACGTGCAGGCATTCCACTGCTCTGTTGCATTTGGGTGAAATCTCCAGTATGACATCTTCTCACTTGAAGCTGAGGCAACATAGCAAGAGACAGAAAGAGACATGAAAAGTGGAGATTCCTTTAACTTACTTCCCTATCATCCTCTTCATTAGCCATGCATGTCAGAGCTCTTCTGTGCCATGAATGCCCCAGCCACACTTTCAGTGTAAATTCTGGAGCATTGATCCTGCACAGAAAACCCCAGCTTCATGAGGAAATCCCATCGGGAAAAAGCTTTGCTTTGTGGACATTCTTTTATTGCAGTTGATGAAGGGTAAAGAGGTTATTTCTGGAGTATTTTCTTGAAACTAACAAAGACTTCTGGTGGGTCTTCTTTCTCTGCACTATTCTGTGGCATGCCATTTGAAACTATTAATTACTGCATCCTCTGGCTTCTTTTGTGTGTGAAGCTTGCAACCTAGGTATCCTATGTGGTAAGATGTATGTGATGCTTCTGAGCTTTTCTTTAATATACACATGATAATTACTACATTTTAAAAAATTCACCCTTTTTTATTTCTTTGATGACTTTATGAGTATTGTACATCATTTCTACCTGTCTCCTCCCCACGATAATTATTTCTGTGCCACCCTCCCTCTCAAATTCATGACCTCTTCTGTAATCATCACAGTTACACACACACACACACACACACACACACACACACACACATGAATTGAAAAGAATAAATTTCAATGGCACAGCTTCCCTGTCATATCTAGAACACACTGTCTCTCAGTAAGCATTCTTGTCCTATGGCTTTTAAAATTGTTGCCCCCCCCCCCCCGTTCCTTGAACCTTTGGTGTTGGAAATGTGCTGTAGATATGTCTGTTGGGGGTTGGGCACCATGGCCAATTGTTCTCTTCATTTTGACTGGTTTGTGGATCTCTGTAATGGTCCCTCTTTGCTGCAGTAAGAAGCTTTTCTTTGATGAGTAGTAAGAGATATAATTATCTGTTGGTACAATAATAAATACTTATAATGCAGTTAAACGGTACATTGCTTTAGGCAACTAGTAGTTCTCCTCTGGGGCCTGTCATATCTTCAGTCATAGGTGATTGCCAAGGTTTATAGTACTAGGTATGAATCTTTGTATTGAATAGGCCTGAAATTCACTTAAATAGCTATTGGTTACAACCAAGATGAAAGTGCCACTACTATACTATTGGATGTCTGTCCAGGCCTGTCATTATTGTGTCTGTACGCTTTACAGACACAATAATCGGCAAGACTATTTGTTGCTGTAAATTCCAACCCCAGTGAGCCCGTATAAAAACACGCAATCCAGTTATTATAATTATAAGCTATAAGTCGAGATTGGGCAGATCTAGCACTACACTAACTTATTCCCCAGTTGTAAGACCCCTTGCTACTTGCAGTTGCTCCTGACCATGTAGTTCTGCTCCATCATGGCTCCATCATGGCTTCCTCCTCCTCTTCTTCTGTCCTCTCTCCATGCTTTACCCCTTTTGGATTGTCCTCAGGGAGGAAGCTACAGGATCTGTCCCAACTCAATTCCTCCAGGTCCTGTGTCCAAACTGCGTTGTATCTTCAGCAATAGGGTCTTCTCTCAATTGCTGGGAGCTAAGCAAGTGTATTGACAACAGCCTGTATTACTTGTTGAGTCTCTTAGCCTCGCCCCCCCCCCACATACTCAGAGAGATGGCCAAATGGTTATAAACACATGCTGCTCTTCTACAGGCCCTGAGTTTGCTTTCTAGCACTCACATCTGCCAGCTCCCAGTCTCATGTAACTCCAGCTCCAGGAATCCAGCTGTCCTTGGGGGCACCTGCACTCACATGTACTACTCATCTGCATAAATTAGAAAGAAATAATAAAAGAACTCTTTAAATATATTGAAATAATTTCGATACTGGTTGGTAAGGAGGCATTTTTAGAAGATCTTTAAATAATCCCTTGTCACAAGTACACCCTGCTATTTCTCCAGGTTGTTTCATGTTGCAATGCTGTCATAGCAAGATTATCTTCCAGAACTGTCTCCAATGATAAAGTGTGTCTGTTTATGTTTGTTTGCCAATGTCATGCTGATGTTTGAGTATTTTAAACTATATTCCTGACCTCTGAGGTATTACCCATAGTGATTTGCAAACATGTTTTAGGCAAAATCAACCAGCTGGCCAGAAGAGTCCTCATGATTTATTAATTCTTATATTAACTATGTATAATTAGTGGTGGAAGAAATAATCATGGAAAATAGTAGTAAGATTAACTTGAAGAATATATATAAAAATTTCACAACAAAATTTGTTGTCTAATTTAAAAGACAACAAATCGTGAGACCCACAGTTATGGTCAGGCATTATCATGTAGTCAAGAGTGTTATGTTGAAAAGGAAAAATATGATAAAGTTGCAATGCCTTTTTGATCATTGTATGATGGGAGGGGTTGCATAATTGAAGTGTATTACATACCTTCCCTGCCATTAGGACTTTTCACAACCTAGCAAGGGAAATCTTTCAGTTACCTACTTGACTATTCATAGAAGACAAAATTCCATTTTCCATTAAAGAGTCACACTAATGGTAAAAGTCTCTTAGAAAGGTACAAAATCAGCAGTGTTTCTGGGCTACAAAAGTGCTCTCAGGCTGAGAAATGTTCAGTTCCTGGAGAACAAATGAGGAGGGTCCCTTACTCAAAACTGAACTATCTCTGTGATGTTAAATGTGTACTTATTCTGTGATGAGAAATGAAATTGAATGCCATAAACTTTAGCTATTAAAAAATAACCTTACTGACATGAATAGAGTAATGCAAAAACAGACCATTGCATTGAAGGATTCTTCTATGCCTATGATGGAAACAAATTGGATAATTTTTAATCCCGTATCATCCTCTAGGAATTATATTTGCTAATGGAATGTAAATATCATTGGTGAAGAAACCGTAGAGATGAATCATTATAATGAATGTTCAAATAAAGAGCATCAGATTTTAAAAGCTACATTATTCTATTGCCTAAATCGAGTCAAGCAGGCTTTCCTTCTCTGCATGTAGTCATAGGCCTTTGAGTGCAGTGATTGGAATGCTAATCCCTCCTGGGTAGTGCTTAGTTGGTACTACTGTTACAGAGGCTTTCTGGAAACCCAACAGGGTTCTCCTGTGGAGGTTCTCTTAGCCCATTTGAGGAAGATTCATCCTTCCCTATATGTTATTATCCCTTGTGTTGTTTGGTTTTTTTAATAAGAGACTCCTGCTACAGACTCACTAACACCAGTTGGCATAGGAAAAAATAATGCAGAGGAGTGCCATGATTGTGCAGTCCCCATCCAGTGCACCTTCTATTCTCACCCTGAACTCTGATACTTGCCAAATATTCGACATATGTAGGAAACTTATAAGCTTGAAGTTTTGTCTGTATGTGGTAGGGAAGAGCTTGGCTAGTTATCAGACATTCATTCACCTCACTCATTAGCCTCATTCCATAAATCAGTTCTTGATAGGTGCTTATTATATATCAAACATATATAGTACATGCTGTCTGTTATACTTCATTCCTAGAAGTCTAGCTCCATTCCCACATAGTTCGACCAATGTACTGGTATCTTGAAATACATCGACCTCAATTCTCCTCTCTGATGAGCTTAACTGGACTTTAATAATCCCTGCTAAATTGCTTTGTGACTTTGTCATTGAATAAAGACTACAGACTCTATGTTAGACTGTAAGCATCAAATTAATTTTATTGCAAAGGTCAGGCTGCTCTCCTAGTGTTCTGTTGTGCTTGAAGGTTAGTACTTGCATGCTTGGCCAGAACTTTCCTGTCTGGGTTGTATTCAAAACAGATTTCAAGATATAGCCAGATTGAAAACCAGACATTTGGGGATAAAAGGCTCTGGACTCTGACCCCTTGGAAATAACAAGCAGCTACAGTGATACCATCTACGTATATTATATAGCATAATCTCCCGGAGATGATGGGCATTATGCTCAGCACCTTTTGCTCCCAAAGCAAATGCCTGTTCATCTTTTCCACCTAGCTGCTCATGTCAGAGTTAAGAAATATTTCTTACCAAATGACTTCTAAGCTTCCTTGTCTCTGAGAAGTGACGCCCCTGGGAAAGCAAGACCTATCAATGGAGTCTGACTCATAAAAAAGATATAATCACATTCAGATAACCAGATACCTCCATCCTGATTCCATTTAACTTTCACCTTCCCAAGTTAACACAGGCTTAGCCTTAACAACTCACCTGCTCCGGCCAGTCCTATTATGAGTCCATGTACTCCTGACATATGTTTTTAATATACTCATCCATTCAAGTTCTACAAGAAGCATTCATGTAATTACTTGTCATATATACATCCTAAAATATCTACCTGGGCTTTTTATGGAATCTTATTTGGCCTTTACTTTGTGCAAGAATTTTCCTACTCCTACTTTATAAGTTCCCCTAGAGAAGGACTTCATTCTTCAGAGAGTTTTCTGCTTTTCTCATGTCTCTCAGCCACTAGAAAACAGTGCTATAGTGTCTCAATAAGTATATGTCAGTAGTACTACCGGAGGATCCTGCTATACCTCTTCTGGGCATATACCCAAAAGATCTTCCAACTGGTAATAAGGACACATGCTCCACTATGTTCATAGCAGCCTTATTTATAATAGCCAGAAGCTGGAAAGAACCCAGATGTCCCTCAATAGAGGAATGGATACAGAAACTGTGGTACATTTACACAATGGAGTACTACTCAGCCATAAAAAACAATGAATTTATGAAATTCTTGGGCAAATGGATGTATTTGGAGGATATCATCCTTAGTGAGGTAACCCAATCACAAAAGAAGTCACTAGATATGTACTCACTGATAAGCGGATATTAGCCCAGAAACTTGGAATATCCAAGACACATTATGGAAAACAGAAGAAAATCAAGAAGGATGAACATTTGTGGATACTTCATTCCTCCTTAGAATGAGGAACATAACTCCCATGAAAAATTATAGGTACAGCGACAAAGTTTGGAGCTGGGATGAAGGGATGGACTATCCAGAGAGGACCCCAATCGGAGTCCATCCCATCATCAGCCACCAAACCTAGATACTAATGCTCATGCTCATGCCGGCAAGATACTGCTGAAGGGTCCCTGATATTGTGGCCTCTTGTGAGACTACGCCAGTGCCTGGTAAACACCGAAATGGATGATCACAGCCAGCTACTGGATGGAACACAGGGTCCCCAATGCAGGAACTAGAGAAAGTACCCAAGTACCTGAAGGGGGTTGCAACCCTGTAGGTGGAACAACAACAGGAACTAACTAGTACCCCCTGGGTTTGTGTTTCTAGCTGCATTTGTAGCAGAAGATGACCTAATCGGCCAACAGTGGGAATAGAGGCTCCTTGGTCTCCCAAACTCCATATGACCTAGCACAAGGCAAGGCCGGGGCCAAGTAGTGGGAGTGGGTGGGTAGGGGAACAGAGGTGGGGGGAGGGGTATGGGAATCTTTCGGGATAGCATTTGAAATGTAAATAAAGAAAATAATAAAAAAAAAAAATAAGTATATGTCAGGTTTTTTGTAACTAGAGAACAGTCCAAATTGATTATACTGGTTTCATAACTCAGGTATATCATTCTCTTCTTACAAGTAAAATTTTATCTTTGAGGTTATATTGTACCCTTCAGAAGTAAAAACACTTCCACAGTTCTGTGCTAGAAGCTACAATACATTTGCCAAGTGCAATGGTTATGGACTATATGCCTTTCACTGTAGTTGAGAGGGAACTGAAAACCAGGACTCACTGCATTCCCTAAATGATCCCTCTTGAAATCACAGCCCCAAAGCCCCTATGTCAGCTCTCTTTATAACCCAAATCCTGTTCTGTGATGGTGGTGCCAGCTCTCCTTATTTTCGCTTAAACTCTTTAAACTCTCCCTGCCTTTCCATTTCCCTCAGCAGAGCTCATCAATATCGATCTGCTTTCCAGGGATGTTTTGAGGACAATGCTGATAAGAAAACACTCTATGAGGGAATATTGATGACGTTTGTTTTGTAGGCACAAAGAAGAGGGCACTCAGTAGTAATTGGGAGCCATGTTTAGCTACCCAACCACCCATTATCATTAGTATTTAGATCGAATCTAGTATGTCATAATAATGCAGCATGGGCTACACATGGAGACTGGGAATTTATTCTTATGTGTCAATTGCTAGCCACGACAAGCTGTTTGAACATATTCCAGATAGAGTTGTATGCATGTCTTTTGTTTTTCCTCCTTTCTTTGTTTGGAAATCTAATATTTACCCGTTGCTTCTCCTATTTTCTCCTTTTATACTGCATGTTAAAATATTGTTTTTATTCCTTCTTAAGCTTTACTTCTAAATGAACATCTAGGCCACAGACAATGTATTTAGAACAGTTAAAGTGGCTGAAAAAAAAAAAGAACAGTTAAAGTAGCAAAGTCCAATTTACGAATGGTGGCAGATTTTATCACTGGGCTTTATTAATGGACCTCATCCTGGCTGCATTGTACTTTTTTCCCTATGCATTTGTATAAAAGCCCTTGCCTACCTCATTAACCTCTTTGACTGGTGTTAACTCATTCCTGAGCATTTGTTGCCATAATTGCAGCTGTCACTCAGCTGGAACCCCATGCTGGCTCCTCTATGGGCCATATGGGGCTGGCTTATTTGTTCCAGGCATCAGCTGTTAGGCGGAGGGCAAGAGACTAACAACTCTGAGGTCAAACAGCCAGCCTGTCCTCTTTGCTTTAGTCCTATTTTTCTGTTTATCTGTTTATATATTTATTTATCTGCCTATCTATATATCTATCTATGTACATATTGCAGCAGATGGACCTGTGGCTATCGGGCCCAAGGGCTGGGAAACATGTGTGGGTACATGAGTGCTCTTCATCCTCTCTCATCCACTCCAGGCACCAAAGCAGGTACCCTAACTCCATGTTCAAAACTATGATCAATAACTCCACTCCGTTGTCTGAATCTCTTCCTTCAACACCCAAGGCTGCTGTAGGGAATTGTGTGAAACGTCTGTCTGTTCACAGAAACAGTTTCCAGCAGTTTTAGGGAACAGCTCTTGTGTGTGTTTCTGCCCATTTGCAGATTTGATTATAGCCTTTGCAGAAAGGTAAAGAGCAGCTGACCCCCGCTTGCTTGTTTTCTCATAGATCTTTCAGGAGACACTTCTCCTTTAAAAACAAATTGGAAATGCTAGACAAATGGCTATGTCCTATCATACAGGCAAAAGTCAGGTCTTGCAGAAGGTTCCTCAGGCACAAAGTGATCAAGTGATAAGCACATCTTACATTCATCTCTGTTTCAGACAGCAGCATTGCCCTAGTACTTATATAGACCAGAGCCAAAACAGCATGCACATACACAGACTGAGCAAGAATAGTAGCTAGTAAATGAAGTATAAAAGTGGAAAATTTCCACATAGACCAGAAACATAGCATAAGAGGAGACATTTTAAGTTTACCCATGTTATTGCCAGTTTTGCTTTAAGAAGCCCACAAAGACTAATATGCAAATTAGGCCTGTGCTCTTAAAATTCCTGAATAGCCTTTACCTTGACTGTAATAGAATCGATATTGTCAATGCCATTAACAGTAGCAGAACAGCAGCACAACTGATAACTAACATTCCCATGGTACTTTACAGCTTTCCAAATCTGTTTATGGTTGACATCCCCTATTTAACTATCTCAGCAACCCTATAAGATTGTTGTAATTGTTGTCTGTGCTTTTATGTTTAAAAAAAAAACCTAGACCCAGAGACATAGTCATTAGTGACTTGCTCAAGATTACATGAGTACTAAATGATACTGTCTTCTGACTCCAATCTTCTAAGGTACTCACATTAGGCAATACACTCTGTCCTGTCATCATGCAATCCAGCCCACTGCTACCTATGTTCCCAAATCTCCCCTGGAATTCTGGGTAAATGAATTCACACGCTGCTGGAATTCACTTGAAAAGCAAAAGGAAAGTAACCACATTACTAGGGAATTAGTGCCTTCACATGTGGATTTACTGCTAAATGATATCTTTGGCACTTCTGTTTGTTCCTAGATCGCAAACTACTGATCTAGCTGAGAAAGAAGGGTTGGAGAGTGAAGAAGCAGACAGAGTGAGAGCAAAGTAACTGTGCTGACTAGTTTTCTGTCAACTTGACTCAGGCTAGTCGTTTAGAGACCAAGAACCTCACTTGAGAAACTTTCCCTATTAAATTGGCCTGTAGACAAGCCTGTCGTGCATTTTCTTTATTGATGATTGATGTGGGAGAACCCAGCTCACTGCAGGTGGTGCCACTACAGGCTGGTTTTCCTGGGTGCTATAAGCAAGCAATCTCAGCAAGACATAAGCAATATGTTAGTAAGCAGCACTCCTCTATTGCTTCTGCTAAAATTGCGGACTCCAGGTTCCTGCCCTGCTTGAGTTCCTATGCTAACTTCCTTTAATTAAAGGACCTGTAATGTGGACCTGTAAGCTGAAATAAACCCCTTCCTCCACAAGTTGCTGTTGGCCACGGTCTTTATTTGAAGCAATAGAAACCCTAAAACGAGCAGTAAGCACTTAACAGTTAAAGAATCCTTTAGGAATTAAGATAAAATATTTCCGAAGTGATACCATTGAGATATGTAATAGAACTATGAAGATAAGCAAAGAATGACTAGCACAATATCCAAACCAGTGGTCATCTTTGAGGATGCAAAGAGTCAAGGAGGGACATGTGGTGAACTTGAACAAAATAGAACACATTTTTTTTTAAACGACATGACTATACAGTCTTCACTTTATTTTATTCCTTTATAACTATTCAACCTTTATAACTATTCAATGTTTACTTAAAAGAAGTCAGCACCAGTGTACTCAGTGGGTTTAAGTTGGGAGGGAACCATTGGAAGGAGTCGGAGAAGAGAGTGGTAGTGGATATGATCTAAATAATTATATTCACATACCAAAGAATAGGTAATAAAAAGAGAAATTACCAAAAACAGAAAAAGACAATGTATGCCAGTAGAAAAATAGGATTTTATATATGGAAATAGCTTTACTACTCTTAAAAATGAGATGCATGTTGATTAAAGAAAAACCTTGACCAGTTTACTCTGGCGGTGTCTACAGTAACATACCAGTTAGTGATCTCACTTGGTTAGTCATCATAGCTCACGGTGTTCACAATTGGGTAAGGTTATTGGTGACTTTTCTCTTACAGCAGCCTACACAGCACCTTTGGTCCTATTAAAAACTGGCCAGGAAGAAGGAAGCTTCACAACCAGTTTCAGCTTGATTTTTGTATGTCCTGTGACCAAATTATGGGGTATTTCCAGCAATAGGGTCTTACTATCAAAATCTGGCATGCTACCGAAGGCAAACACTGTAGATGCATATATAGGTATTTTTCCTTGAGTCAGGGTTATCTGGAGATCCTCCAAACAATTCACATTTAAGAATTTTCTAGTTGTGCTGACCAATTGCATGCTGGTAGCTGATAAAAAGATAACAGTTTTCAGAAAAACCAAATGAGTTCTTTTGAAACATGAAAGGTGATGAGGGTAATGTGAAAACTCTGTATAGTAAAGGCTATCATTTTCAGATTGTTTTTAAATGGGAATAAAGTTCAGAAATTCTGTTTCTGCTGTTCATGGAGGTAAAAGGTAAGAAGAAATTCAGAAGGAGCCAGGGCTACTAGGCCAACACAGAGCCTGCCATTATCCACTGCCTCCCAAGGCTATTTGTGTATATATAGCATCGTCCTTAATATTTGAGAATGACCCTGCTGAGGCAGCTAATTCTGAAGCCAAAGTTCCCATTATCACTAGGATTTAACACTTGACTTGTTTATAGTTATCATGGCCAAGGTCCCACCTCCCTGACCTAGACCATAGCCCTGTATTTAGTGGCCTTGCCCAGCATGTGAACAGTATAATCTCAGAGACCAACCAACTGAAGAAGAGAAAATAGCTCCAGAGGCTCAACACTCTACTTTTAGGATAGAAGCATAGATTCAGGTATGGGAATTCACCCATGTTATCTTCAGTACAACCCCATGAAAGGGATGATATCAGTGTTATTCTTAGATGAAGAAATTGAAGCTCTGTGACTCTCAGATTTGTAGTAGGCTACTTGATCACAAGGCAGATTCTCCATTACCACCCAAATGAAGATCTCAGCGATGGATCCTAGAAATCTGCCTGTTTAGTCCCACTCCAAGTGAACAGAATTACATGGTTGGAAGGCAAAGCAATTTGACAAACACAAGGGCAATGACTGCCTAGAGAGCACAGGGCAAAGCAGAGTTCAGACAAGCCCTTTTAAATCCACCTGGAGTTCATGCTGTTCATCTTTTGTTCTGCTCTATGTCCTATGGCAAAGAAGTTCACATGAACATGTTAGGAAGATTTCAGAAACCATAAAGCAAAGCATTTTGTGGATTAACTACAGGACTGTCTTTTTCTTTTTTGTTCAAGAGAGCTTGCAAGACTTTCAACTGTATAACAGCAGGCTGTCAAATACCATTATGCAGCCTACCTTTGGAAAGGGTGGACAACAGAGTTTTAGGATGTTACTCAGATTATGTTGCTACTTTTCCATGTCTCTTTCCTCAACTCTAGCCACCACCACTGTCAGCTGCACCATTATCACAATGAGTATATTCAGTACCTGACTTGTTAAATACAAAGACTCTGGTTAAAAAAAAATACCTACAAAAGAACTGATTCCAGTAATAAGTAATAAGACAAGTTTTCTAGTAATCGTTACAGTTAGTGTTGTGGTGGTAGTGAGAAGGGACACCACAGATTTTGGCCCACACTCATTCAGGAACCCATAGTATACATCCTATATTCATGACTTTGTCTCTATCAAAATTGGGGTATGCAATGAGTTGCTTAATAAGAAACTAGGGGAGCTGTTGAAGGAGCTTTGATAAGTAGTCTTTTTAGAGCACATTTATTCATATTGGCGTTCTCCATAAATAGTAAGTGAAGAGATATTGAATAAAGGTGATGACGCCATTCTAAAGACTAGAAGGTCACAGTGAAGCATTTGTTCTACCTGGTCCAAGACTGTATTAGTAACTTATACCTCAGACAGTTCAGAAGTCAAGTGTTTATCAGGTATTGACTGTAGTCCAGAAAAACCCTAAACCATGTGCTCCTCTCTACAGCGGAGCTTGGTGAGTTCTCAGGTCCTCTGTACACAACGTCAACTTAGTCTCCTGGCTAACACTCTCTAAATAACCTTCTATAACAAGCAATATACCTGGGAGTCTTTAAATGTACCCCAAAACAACAAGGGGAGCTCTGTTTCTACCTGAGAAGTGTGTAAGAAGACCCACCCCCACAGGGCAGCTAATGGTTTCTTTCTCAGCAAGAAGGAAAGGAAATATGAAGGGAGTTGAGTGAAGTACAAGATGGCTGCTTCTTCAGTCTCGGATAGATTAGAGTCAACATTGTTAATAGGCTGAAGTTCCTGTTTAAGAGAGTGCAGTCTGGAACCACACATCCCCAGATTGGAATTCTAGCTCCAGAATTACTTAGGTCTGTGGTAACCTAGGCAATGTCTTAACTTATTTGTGTTTTATTTTTATTATCTGTAAAATTGGCATACTTGATCAATACTACCTGTGTTGTTTCATCATTGAGGAAAACATATAATGATCATACTCAGGGCCTGAGATACATCTTCTTTTTATAATTATCAACATTTATATTTGGGGAAAAAACCATTAACTATAAAACTGTTTTGCACAGTTTTCATTTATTCTGTATTAGAAATCAGAATGATTATCATTGGAACTGGGAGTTTCTCAGTTTTTAAAACACTTTCTTCATAAACATGAGTACCCAAATTCAGATCTGTAGAACCAATATAACTGCTGTACAAGCATGGTGGGCACTATGGCCCACCTGTAATTCTAACCTCAGAAGATGGAGGCAGGGCAAGCTGGCTAGTAGGAGTACTCATGCTAGCAGGTTCTGCTTTTCATTTGGAAACTCTGCTTCAGTGAATAAGGTTTAAAAAAAGCCAGAGAGGATGATTCCTGACATTACACTCAAGCATCCATATGTACACACACACACACACACACACACACACACACACACAGACACACACACACAATTTGCATATCCACATATATGTTTACCCACACACATGCAAAATGTGTATGTGTGTGTGTGTGTGTGTGTGTGTGTGTAAACACATATGAAGCCGGGGGAGGGGGGTGATAACAGAATGAGATATCATTGTTAGTACCTGAAAGATAGATATCTTCAGCTATAGGTTAATAAACTAGGTTAAAAGTTTGTAGAACTTTCAGTTCATATAAGTAATAAATACTAGAATTATGATTCGATGGTTATATCTATCTGACTCCAAGGTTTATTACTTCCCCATAACATGTTGCCTTCATGAATATAGGATGTATACTATGGGTTCCTGAATGAGTGTGGGCCAAAATCTGTGGTGTCCCTTCTCACTACCACCACAACACTAACTGTAACGATTACTAGAGAACTTGTTTACAAATATATAATGTGCATGTATCAAGTCCACCCACATTACCTCCTTTCCAACTTCTTCAGTTCAGTATCCCCCCACCATATGCCCTTGCTTTCTTAACCCACTAATTCAACTTAGTGTTGCCAGTATGTACATGGGTATAATTCATTGGCACATGGACTACCTGTCATGGGCTACATATCTGAAGAAAAGTGACCCTTCCCCAGAAAGGTAATCTCTGCCATATCTCCTTCACTGTGGGTAGGACTTAGTGAGCTCTTGCGCCATTCATGCTGGAATTTTGGATGGCTTGATTCTGTGCAGGTCTAATTGAATGAGCTCAAAACCTGTAATGTCCTCATAACTGCTCAGCTATTGTCTCAAGAACTATCTTGCTTGTATAAAAGAAGTGAATCACTGGGAAGCTGTTTAGTTTGTGAAAGTACCTTCTACCCTAAATTTCTCATCTATATGTCTTAAGGACTAAGCTACTATCTCCCACGCCATGCTGCACATGCACAATTCATGTGAGGATGATTACTTACTATATATACTAACATTCAGACCCTTATCTCCTCTTCTTTCTTTCCCCCTTTGCTCCCTTTGCTCTTATTCCCCCCCACACACTTCTATTCCCTTTGCAGTAAGAAGAAGTTGTGACATCCTAATTTTCTTGAGTGGCTCTTTGATCCATGCTATATAACACTCACAAGGAGGTAAACCCCCCACTTGTCACCTGTCTGCTGTCTCAGAGGTTTATCTTACAAAATTCATTGTCAGTTCTTTCAGGCTGCATAAGTATGATGTAAGCTGTAGCGTCACTGCCAGTGACATCTGCAACAGGAGAGTGGGTACCTGAGGCTTCAGCACATTGTTCACAAACAGTGATGTATTGTTAATTTTCAGAGAAAATGAACAAGAACTCAAAATAACACTTGCAGAGCACAATATATTGCTTCATGAGCAATAAATACCAAGTAGAAGATAAAACCTTGAGCCTTAGGCTTAATACAATCCAAAAACATGATTTATTCTGCTGTTTCCGTTCCATTAGCCAAAGAACAGAAAGCACAGTGTTATTCAGTGCTGGGACACACAATACTATCTTTATGCCATAATCTAACAAAGAAAATATTTTTTGCATGCCTGTTATGTACAGAGTACTGTGCAATGTGCCAAAAATGATATGGGGGTTTGCTCTGTGTTCAATACAAACATTTTATAATTTTCTCTCACTTCCTTTCACCATAGTTAGGTTTTTAGTATTATTGCCAGTACCACTCTCTAAACAGCAGCCGATCAGCCTTCCTTCTGTAGTGTGTATCTCTCCACCATGACAGGAATGAGTTCTTTGATGTGAAGCATAGAAAAAGTACACAACGATTTAAATAGATTCCTGGGAATCCAACCAGATTCATCTTAGTATTTATTGTATACTAGCATGAGAGTGGGTCAAGAACTGTGAACATGGGATCGGCTGTGCAAGTGATAGGTGACTCAGGGTTATGAAGAAACTAGGAGTACCAGCCACTCTTCATTAAGAGTCTACAAAATTGTGAACTATGGACATGGCTCAGAGGATACAAGAACTAGCCTCAGACACAAGCAAAGTGACACAAGTTCATTGGTCTTCCAAATGCAACCCCTGGAACTCACCCAAAGAAGCTAGTTGCAATGGCATACATCTGTAAGTCTGGCATATCTACTACAAAATGTCAGAGAGAGACAGATGAATAGCCCAGAAGCTCTTGCACCACAACAGAAATAAGAAAGCTCTGTTTGGACGAGTTCTTCCCTGGTCTCCACACATGAAAAATAGCATGTTTGCACATACACACACTCACAAATAAATATTTTTTGAGGGTCACACTAAATTGTGGCCATGGAGAAAAGTCTTTCAATTTCACCACAATAGACATTTAGTGCCAGATAATTCTTCACTCCAGAGGAATGCCCTATAGGACAGAAAATGATTACCAGCTTCCTTGGCCTTCACTTATCCACTAGACAGATCTTAGCAGCAACTCCCTATCCTCAAATGGTACAAATAGAAATGTTTCCAGACTGTCAAATTTCATTGTGGAAAAACTTAGCTCCAAATGAGAACCACTAGAATAGAAGACATGGGGAATACCCATATATCCAAGCTCAAATCTTGTCTAACTTTTTTTATCTACCCTTATTTAGTATCACATAATAGGTAAGAGCAGAAATCATGGCACCAGACTTTGTAAGCTTATATTCTGAATCCACTCTCTGGCCTCTGTTCTTATTAATTCATAAATACAATGAGATAATGAGAAGAATTTATTTTATAGAGTTGCTTTGGGTTTTAAATTTATAGACATAAAGTGCCAGAACAATGCCTGGCACATAGAAGTATGATGAAGGTATTAGTTCTAGTATGGTTTCTATTATATATTTCAAAAATTTGTGAGTATTAGTATGGTCCAGAGGTCTGGGGTATAATATCTCACTTCTGCAGAAATGATAGAGAGCTAAGTCCACAATCCAGGACCACACAGTGTAAAGAGAGTTTGAATGGCTTTAGATCTATAAAAATCTAGCAGGTAATCCCCATATTGTACATTTACAGAGTACTCTTATTTAAAAGTAGATTTAGACTGCACTGCCAGGGAGAGGGCAGCCTGCAGAAGTGACACAGCTTCTGGGAAAGACCCTGTTTCTGGCTCCAGTCATCCAGCACCTTTCCCACCAGTGGAGGGGTGTCTGCCCGGGAGCAGTCTCCAGTCCTGAACCTGTAGGAGGGCCATCTTTGCTCCGGTACACTGCCAAGTAGAGGGCGTACTGCAGAAGCAACATACCTTCTGGGAAAGATCCCGTTTCTGGCTCCAGTAATCCAGTGCCTTTCCTGCCCAAGGAGGGGTGTCTGCCCGGGAGGAGTCTCAAGGCCTGAGCCAGAAGGAGAGCCATCTTTGCTCCAGTGAATTGCCGGGTAGAGGGCAGCCTGCAGAAGCGACATAGCTTCTGGGAAAGATCCTGTTTCTGGCTCCAGTAATCCGATGCCTTTCCCACCAGAGGAGGGGTGTCTGCCCAGGAGCGGTCTTGGGGCCTGAACCAGTAGGAGGGCCATCTTTGCTCCAGTGCACTGCCAGGGAGAGGGTGGCCTGCAGAATGGTATGCAGCTTCTGGGAAAGATCCCATTTCTGGCTCCAGTCATCCAGCACCTTTCCCGCCTGAGGAGGGGTGTCCACCTGTGAGGAATCTCAAGGCCTGAGCTGGCAGGAGAGCCATCTTTGCTCCAGTTTGCTTAGGCTCTAGTGTGCACTGGCAAGAGTGTGGACCGCAGAAGCTACACAGTTTCGGGACAGACAGAAGCAACCTAATTTGAGGGAAAGACCCTGTTTCAGGCTCCAGAAATTTGGGCAACTTCCTTGCCAGAGGAAAGGTGGCCACCTGTGAGGGCTCTGTCTGCCAGAGCAGTTGAGAGAGTCATATTGTGTCCAGGGTCCCTCAGTGGC
>NC_034613.1:39802174-39821281 GCF_900095145.1 Mus pahari | reverse complement strand
AATAATAAGAAGAAGAAGAAGAAGAAGAAGAAGAAGAAGAAGAAGAAGAAGAAGAAGAAGAAGAAGAAGAAGAAGAAGAAAAGTAGATTTATTGGTAGAAGTAACAGAAGTAAATAAAGTTTAAGTCTCCTAATCACTGTCTACAAGCCATCTCCTAACCCATGCACAAACACAAAATATATAAGTCCTAGTATTTTTAAAAAATAATTGGAGAAGAGCAAATTGCCAAGAAAGTATTTATCTTAATTAAAGAATATTCTTGGAGAGATGGTACCAAGTTATTTTCCTTGTTTCAAAGGGAAAAGAGAGAGACATTTATAATCATGAACTTCAGTATGATAGGATGTGTAATCTTCATTTTCAAATAGCTTTTACAGAATTGGATAATCAGTGGTTCATAAACAGGCACTGACTTGGTAGTTATGGAGTGGCATCATGTTAAAGTGCATAATCACTTCTAAAGCTTTTATTCCTTTGATATTTATGCACTCTTATTCCAAAAGGCCGTATCCTCAATTCAGTTACTTTGAAGGCACTTATGGACATCTACTCTGTAACTTCTGATCTCCTAAGTAGTTGTCACACAGCAAAAAAAACTAGGCAAGGATTTTTGAAGAGCATTGTATATCAGTAGCACTTACATTCGGTGTATTTTTTAAAAAGATGTATATATATATATATGGAAGTGTGTGTGTTTGGGCACATTCATAGAGGTGAGAAGAGAGCCTGATGCGCCCTCTCTTCTATTACTCTCTGCTGTGTACCCTTCTCTATCACTCTCTTCCTATTTTACCGCCTATTGTACTGAGGCAGGGTCTCTCCATGAGCCTGGGGGTTGTTGTTGTTTTTTTTTCTTTTTGTTTTTTGTTTTGTTTTTTTTTAAGGTAGGCTACAATCCAGCAAACACCAGCAAGTCCCTCCTTTCTTCTCACTTCAGAACTGGTTGATAGGCAGATACAGAATAATCACATGCTATATGGGAGCTTGGATCTGAACTTTGGTCCTCAGAATTACACACCAAGAACTCCTAACCACTGATCAATCTCCCCAGTCCCTTCTGAGTCTTCTTGGCTGCTTCTAGTACTTATAGGAGTCATAGGAAATGGGGTGATAGCCTCCTCTGTGATGTGACACCTGTTAACTAAAATTCTAAAGAAATTGCTTGATATCCATATTTAGGCTTGAAGGCAAATTAGAATAAGGCTCAATTTTTCTACCACTTAGTGATAATTCTACAGATGTTTTTAGCAAAGCACGTTTTGTTAACATGAACCACTAACCTAGACATCTGGGAAGCAAAGGATCACCTAGAATTTGTGTTTGAAAGAAAACTTTTGCAATCTTGCTTATATAAATGATCATGCTGATGCAAGAGCATGATTATAGGTAATACATTATTAGTTAGATATATCTCTGGTTGTAACTGTAAATAAACTCCTCTATAAATTTAGTTACTGTTGAGAATTGGCTTAGCAATAATGGTATCTATATGTTAAAACAGTTTATTATTCTGAACATGGATATAAACTATCAATGATTGTCATTGCATGCCGTGCCTATGTACCAAAGTCAATACAATTTAATTTTCATTAGATATTTATTCAAATATATCTTGAATTGATACTTTTTGCCTCACATAACATTTAAAATTGGAGGCTTAAAAATATTCCTATGCTGGATGTGGTGGTACAAACTTTCTACCCCAGTACTTACAAGGCAGAGATAGACAGAACTCTGTCAGTTCCAAACCAGCCAGTGATGCATAGTGAGACACAATCTCAAAAAACTTATTAAAAAGATCCCTAAAACTCTGTGACCTAACGTTAAGCTAGAAGAAGATAGAAATATAGCCAAGAACTATAATTCAAGACCCTCCTTGATGACGAGTCAGTTGTCCCTGATTCCCACACTCCGCTAGCCTCATCTTCCCCTCGTTATCTGGATGAAAATCATAACCCTCCTTATGGACCTATTGAAATAATTATTCTCCAGTGAAGGCTTCTCTGGCAACTTGTTGCCTCCACCCTTCTCATCCCCAAATACATATACCAAAACCCATTCCTATAGCTTTAATCTTCTAGAATCCCAGAGCACTTTACTCATGGTTTTATTGTAGTGCTTATTACAAATAATTAGTATTTGGTTCTATGTGTATCTGTCCCTCCCACTATATTGCAAGCTGTTCCGGAGCAGTCAACAAGTTTTCAAGATCCTGCTGTGTAAGAAAACATTCCAAAGTGGTGGGTTTGAGGAGGTGGATTCTGGAATAAGTATATAAAATTCATATGCAAGATAAAATGTAATGCAAGCATATAGGAATAATTAATTCCAGAGAGGTAGCATCACAGGTAAAGTGGTATTCGAGTTTACCCTGGGAAAATGGGGAGAATTTGACGAGTACAGATAGGTGGTTGAAGGAGCAAAGGAGATGAGAAAGCTTAAAACAGACTTGGGAATTTAGGAATGATAGTCATTGTGATAAAATAATACTTCTAGTTGCACAGGGTCCTATTCTGTTCTTATAATCCTTATCAGGATGTGTGCTAACGAACATGTTAACAGACACTTTGATTAATAGAATTTTTGCAAAGAATGCTGTACTGTCCTTTAAAAATGACAGTTTAGATCCTTAGCCTTCTCACCTCTGACTCCTAAATTTGTCCGGAGTTTGGAGAGGTTGGTATGTTAGAAATTCCAGTATTTGATTTTAAAATCCCATGTTGAGAAGAGCTCCCAAGTTGGTTGGTTTTCTTTTTCACAAGAATATATATCTATGCTGGGAATAAATGAAAGAAACACATTTTGACATTGTGACCTAGTTCCTGTGAACTACTTGTGTTCCCTGGGAGACATTCTGCAGTCTCCAATCAGAGATCCCCAAACACTTGCTACCTGGAAATTGGAAATCCAGATGGATCTGATTATTGACTCTGTAAACTCTGTATTGGATGATATATTTCTGTTTTCTTCCTAATATTAACAGGGGAGCTTTTTTTAGTTTATGCTATGCCTCCATGAGAGAGCTCTGGAAATGGGGGTGAGGACTAGAGTTTCTACAAGTGGGGCAATTCAGCAGCTTAGCATGTAGTGCAGAACACTTATGGCTCCCACTGCTCTCCCCCACTTGCCTTCCTCTCTGATATGTGTGGGTGTGAGTGTTGTTGGAGGATTCAACACAGAAGAATGACAAAAACTCGAATTTCAAAACTAATATCTTTGGACATTTGCTCGTTCTCACCCGAACTAAAATAGCACAAGTATAAATAACGCAGCCAAGGACCATCCCCCATGTTGCCAGCTTGGAAAGACTTGATGGACATTAACAAGCTGCTCTTAGAACAGAGCTGACTTCAGGGGTCTAGTTGGCAGATGTTCATATCGGGAGGTAGTAGGAAGGATATGTGTTTTTCTTTTACCTGGAGGCTATCAGCAATCAAGGAGAAAATTTCCAAATTAACACTCTTGTGTGTTCAGATAACTTATTGATTATATCCCACATAACTGTTCAGTGGCACTTGCCCTTGCATATATGGCCCGCTTCAGTGTCTTTGCTTGTGTCATCTTTTTCAGGGATGCTCCCTTACTTTTCTTTACTAGATAATACCCAACTATCACTCAAAATATATTCCATACAATTCTACCCTACTCTTTCAACATTTGTTCTCTATGAAGTAATTTCTACCTACTGAGGCAACAGAATCCCTTTATTCTGTAAACTTCAGTTATCTAGTCTATACTACTCATGTATTTCATTGGCTCTTAATTATTTATTAAGGACAGTAAAGTATAGTTACTAAAATGTATGTATTCTGTACAAGCTTGGGTAAGAGAGAGAATCTTTCAAACCCTCTCATTTGTTGAAGATATAAATCCTCCTCATCTCATAGATTTGTCTTGGAAATTAAATGACAATGACACATGCCAGTTGCTTTAATTCACGTATGGTAAGCACACAATAATTAGTGATAGTGGCAGGCTGAGGTGGTACTGGTACTAGTAGTAATTATCATCATCATCTGTCTCCTCATCTAGATTGTGCACTCTTTGTTGATAGGGACCATGTCTACTGTCTGCTGTTTCATTGGTTTTTCCCTTAGCCCCCAGAATATTTTATTAGCAGAAGATATGCTCAGCTCTCTCAACTGTAAGAGTGCTAGGACCTAAACTTTTGCCAGGAGTATATTTTTCACATTTTATTACCAATGACAGAAGCCCTTGGGTGATTTCTTTTCTCTTGGTTTGCATCCCTGAGCAGTTTGAATGAAGTCTGCTTAAGTAATAATATGCTAGTAGACAGAGAAGAATAAGAAACTTCTTAATTATTCCAAACTCCTTTGATGTGTACATTTATGATCAGTAGAAAGGAGAGAGGGTGGAAATGAAATACACTAAAATGCCATATGGTAAATTGCTTTCAAATTTCATGACTTCCTGCCACTCTAAGCTGTATTATTTCAGTCCTTACAAGCATTGCATTGAGGCCTTATCTACCACTTGCCCGCTGACCATTTTTCAAAAATGTTTGCCAGGGTTTACTCTAAGCACTAAACTATATAGTGGAACTTCAACACAACAAATTATTTTTGGTCTGTCATTTCATTTCAGCTGATAATACTAGAACTCTGAATGTAGATTCTGCTGCAATGACGCTGCCTGTGTCTGATCCAGCTGCATGGGCCACAGCAATGAATAATCTTGGAATGGCTCCACTGGGAATTGCTGGACAACCAATTTTACCTGGTATGTTATTTTTAATTACCTCACAAGTACTTTTTATTGACCATCTGTTAATAAATATAACAATATGATACAACTTATTTTGAAGTTGATATTTTCTAAATTCTGCCTAGAATGTGTAGTTTCGTAATATGAGCTTTATCAATTGGATGGCCAATTGTTACTAGTACACTAATGACAGACCACACTTTAGGCAATCTAGGAGTGTGTCTGATGCAGGATGGTGTCACTGAACATGTATTGAAATAAAAAGCAACAGAATTTTAACAAGTGATATCAAAGCTTGTTTACTTTTCTAGACTTCTTAGGGGGGACAAATAAAAATGTGCGTGGAAAGAGAACTTACTTAAACATATCCTGAATCCTAGATATCTAAAGAGGAAGAAGGAAGGTGGTAGATGCATTGGCTCCAAGATCATTTTGACAGTGAATGACACTGTTTACATATGTGCACATGCACACACACATTAATGGGCATGGTGGCCTAACTCCACTAAGTATGAAGTCAAGGACCAGCAAACTAGCTCTGAAGGTGAAAGAATTTCCCCAAAGCCTGATGGCTTGAGCTTCATTCCCAGAACCCACATGGCAAAAGAAGAGAATCAAATCTTGCAAGCTGTCCTCTTCACTTCTACATGTGCACCATATCATGAGTGTGTGTGTGTACGTGTGTGTTAAAATGTTTATTTTAAAAAATGAAATCAGAAGCAAACCATCACAATATAAAACGGGGTTCATATAGACACACCACAGCTTCCTGGCTAGTAAGAGCTAATTAATGTCATCTCAGGGAGCCTGGGGTGGCTTTTTAAACAGCTTGAACATTAATCTCCTTAGATTTACTTAATTGTGACCCTACATAAATGCACAACAAGACCTAATCAAGCTAGATGCTTGTTGCTCAAAATATGTTCTTGTATAATCCTGGAGTTGTTTTGATTCCTAATATATGAGACCCTATCCCAGACTTACTGACACAAAAACTTCATTTTCACAAGATACCCAAATAATTCACAGGCATTGTCAATTGATCGACACTGCTGTGCCCTTTTCTTTATATAATGAGTTTGATTCCAGCCTGAATTTTAAATCTGTATGGATTATAATGGAATTGATGACAATATTGGCAATAAATTAAGAGATGCTATTATGTCAAATACTGGGAAACAATTACAAAAGAGATCAATCAAGAAAAAAATATATGAATAATGAATGGGTACCAACCCAGAAGCTATCAATAACTTCTAACTTTCATAGTGCCAGGAGGTTCTATTTATGCTATCACTGAATAAATATTTATCAATTTTGCTCCACTGTGAAGCCTACAAAGTATAATAATGATTGGCCTGACCTAGCAAGATGTGTCTACTGGTACAATAGTTATGTTGTAGGAGCAACCAACCACATTCTGAGTGGATTTAAAGCCTATTCTACAAGACTTGGCTTGGCTAGGTCATAGACTCTAAGGGAAAATTAATTAGTGGCACACTTGAACTCATTAAATATCTGAGTACGTGCACGAGACATGCACAAGATCAGTTATGCCAAAAGCTCAACATGGATTGAATTGAGAGATGTCTGTCTAAGAGGTTAGCAAAGCACACCACTGGATATGCCTATGGTGATTTACACACACGCACACACACACACACACACACACACACACACACACACACACACACAATGACTGACATAAGATAGCAACTGAGGAGGAAAGACCAATAATAAATGTAGACAGAACCATTGCCAGATGAAATAAAAGTAGAAAAACAATGACCAGGTGCAAATTCCCTTTTCCAGAGTCAGTGTATCTCATACTGTTGCATAAGCACATCAGAATCCCACTGCTTTAGTCTTTTAATGTGGGTTCTTACCACATATTCCCTAGGAAGCTTCCAGCTCTCTTCTGTCTTGCCTTCCCTCTTGCCTTGCAGCTTACAGCTTAAGAAAGGCTATTATCATGACGGGGAATGCATAGTGGAGGCAGATGAACTGTTTGCTCACATTATGCCTGCAGTCAGTCCTAAAGGTTTTAGACATTTCCACAGTAGTGCCACCAACTTGACCTGTGAAGGGCATTTCACATTCACAGCACAACAAGCATCATAGTCCAGTGAATGCTGCCTACCTTACTGCTTGTCAAGGTCTAGGGGGAAGGGTATCTACCATCTTGGTGCAGTTTTACAGTAACCCCTATGATTTACTCTACATCATCTAAACCCTCTAGACAGGGGGCCAATGTGAAGGGAGAGGATAGGAAATGTGGCGAAGTGTATAAATAAATCACATACATGTATGGAAATGTCATGATGAAAACCATTATTTTGTGCAATTATTATATGCTTATTAAAAATGACCCTCCTGCAGCTATTCTCCAAAGTACCTTTATTGATGGCTTAGCAATGTAGCCACTTTTTTGCCTCTCAGGCAGTTTACTGCTGAGCCAGTAGACTGTTCTTTGGCCTGTCTGATATGGCCTGCCTATGGCAATAGAATATAATTTGCCATAGATGAAAAACAAATGATACATAAGGTTTTTTGGTATTCCCCTGAGAGTTCAAATCCCTGCTGTCATGGATGGTGTTGTTGAACACACACTTGTCATTGAAAACAATGACTGGCATAATTAAAAGCTTCAGGTGGGAATCCATTGCAGGTTTGAAGTGGAGCTGCTTTCTTCTACCATGCTGTTTTGTTCAACTCCTATTCAATAACATTAACAGTGATGGCAGGACAGGGTCTCCTCTTATACCAATTCTCTGCAAGAGTGTTTGTTTTGCCAAAGAATGCCTAAAAGTCTGTTCATTGTCATATAAAAGGGGCAAGCATAAATGCATAACTTCTGGTTAAAGAACAGTGGTCTAGTCCAGTCATCCCAGAGAAAATGAAGAATGAACCAACTGAGAATTATTCACTGAGTATTATTTGTCATTGTCTGGTATTTTCATCCTAAGACAAATGCCCATAGCAGCTTCATAATGAACTGTGAACTATGAAAGTAGAAGAATCTCTAACCACCATGGTATTGTTATTCTAGAGATGACAGTTCTTGTACTTGGCAGGCTAACTATGACAGAAACAGTGGAGTGTGTTTATATATCTCATGACCAGCCCCTTTTCTGCCAGATACCTAACAAAGTTCGGTTTGTATTACTTTTTACATCTTCCACCGGTACAAGATACTTTCAATGACAAATAGGGTGAGATCCTAAGAAAGATTACTGTGTAACATAATGGTAGACACTTTACCAAGATCCAGTGATATGTGTAACAATATACCAAATAGAATTAATATTTCTCTAAAGCAAACTCAAAATTCTTCCAGTAATAGTAATCCCAGCATACCATATGTTTACATCTGGATATTTGTTACTAATCTCCAAGAGGCCGTATGTGTTTCCACACATGTACAGTAGCTTGTAGGGCGATTAGGGAAAAGCAAGTTGTCATGATTCGGGTTGGACATGACTGAGTTATATACAGTATAAAGGAAAATGTTTAAAATGTGTAAGTATTTGCCTATATAAAGAGATACTCAACTTTAACAAAAGGTGTAAGCTGTATGATCCGTGTTCTACCAAGCCTTTTCCCAGAAACAACCACATCATGATTGACTTGGGAGCTGGTGACATGAAGAATAACTAGTGTGTAGGGGACAAAAAAGGAAAGGAGTGGCACCTTAGAGACATACCTCCCAAGGACTGTTCTGTGGAAATTATACTTAGTTATTTAATATCACAATTTGTGTGGATAAATGCTATGATGAAATTTACATATAGAAATGTTTTAAACTATTTAGAACGTTTAGAAAAATTCCCAAAGATCAAGGGCTTCAGAAACTTCAGAATAAAGATAGCATAGACTTAATTCACTGAAATACACAAATATACAACCAATCATAAGAAAAAAGCTTATTTTAAAGGATCCTTATTGTAAACTGTTATAAGGGACTATCAGAGTGATAATGTTTATTCATTCACACATACAAGCAATATTCGCTGAAGCCTGCTGTATCCAAGGTACTATGAGGAACCCTAGGGAGAAAGCAAGTAAACACAAAGATCCCCTCTCTGAAATTGGCTCCAATACTTTTACACAATCACATTTTCTCCCTACTAAAATGTGTTTTCACGTATATGCTGCTTCTTGATTGACAACAGTTCAAACGCTTCCCTTCCATTTCATTAGTTTCTTCTTTCATTTCAGCATTCCTTTATTAATTCAGATTCTGAGCTCAGTCAAAGTGTAGATCCAAAACACTCAGTCCTTGCCTTGATCTCAGACTCCATTGGTAGGGAAAATAAAATAAATATCACTGTAATACAATGTAGAAAGAGTCAGAGTAAAAACTTGTGCAAAAATGTTATTGTTAACCAGGGTGCTAGATAAACAATGTTGGTCAGAGAAGGGTCACAGAACAGGAGACATTTGCATCAAAGATAACTAGGAGCACATTGTGAATCAAGAACTAAAGAAGAGTCTGAGCAGTGAAAACAGTGTCAGCAATTGGGAAGTAAGTAAAAGAAGATGATATCCAGACAGGGGTAAACTACTAAGCTCGACTAGATCACCTTATTGCACAAAGATGTTGAAGTAGCTTATTAAAAAAGTGAATACAGTATAAGAAAAAATGACTCTACTACTAATAAAATGAATAATCACCTGGGAAGATATAATAAGAATTGAAAAAGAAGACAGTGTAAGAAGGTAAATTAGAAGTCATATATGTAAATCCTAGGATTGTAGCTAGTCTCCAAAGATCAGGGGGGAAAAACTGACCAGATCAGTTATGAAGATAAAATACACTGTCGTTCCAGTCCTTGAGGAAAGGGAAACATGTATGTGTGTGTTATCTGTGCATGTGTTCGTCTTTGTGGTATATGAGAGTGAGGGTGCACATATGTGGGGGTGCACATGCCTATGTGCTGTACAGAGGCCAGAGGAAAACATTGAGTATCCTGCTTTGTTGTTTTCTTCCTTATTCCCTTGAGAGTCTCTGAGGTCTACCTGTCTCCCTCATCCCACCCTACACCAGGGTTAAAAATAATACCACTACATCATTCCCAACGTTTACATGGCTGTACGAGACCCAGATTCAGGTCCTCATACTTGTCCAACAAGCTTCTTCACTCACAGAGCAATTTTCCCTGACCAAGAAGAAACATTTCATAATAATATTGTGTGTTTGCAATATTATATTTCCAAAAAGGTTGTTTATGGAGAGTTTCATATTTCAGGATTCATAATAAATGAAATGCTTGAGTACTCTCAGAGAACTGGTGCGTAGCCCATGACTAGTGAATATTATTGTCACTAGTCTGCTGCAAAATATAAAAATGAAAAATATAATGGGTTTTTTTAAAGTGAATTTGCTTGACTGAAAAAAATATTCTTTATTCTGACAGTATTGATGTCTTAAATTTTTTATTTTAAAATGTTCTGTCTCTTTTGAAGTATGTGAATCACACATTGCTTAGACCCTCTGTTTGTGTTCCCCACACATCTTTTCTTGGCAAATTCAAAGGTTAGCAGCTATTGGGCAGTGGGCGTGGGGGAAAGAAGAAGTGGGAGAAAACCTGTGTCCTGCCAGAGTTCTGTGCTCTGGACAGGCAGATGCTGCTCACATTTTCCATGCAGCCCCAGGTGGGTATCTGGCTGTGGGAAGCCACAGAACCTCAACTCGGTGGGGGGTGGACAAGGGGCAGTCCTAGGTACCAGGTTCTCAGTCTTGGGCATCCCAGACACCGCTGGACACTGCAGAAGAGCTGAGAACAAATGGGGGCTGGAGGGAGGAGAGGGGGCACTGGGTGGTTCCTACATGGGCAAAAGTCCTTGGTCTGGTCAGTGACTGAAGCGCTGGAAGGCCTTCCAGTGGGAGGTTAGATGCAGCTCTTTAGGGGAAAGCCTATCCCATCATTCAAGCGTGGCAGGCCTTGATCAGCAGAAACAGTATATGGTTTTAGAGCTTTATTGTAGAAAGGCAGGGGGAAAGAGAGAAGATAGAAAGAGGGAGGGAGGCCAGCCATGGCCACGTGAAGCCAGGTAAGGGAGGGAGAGAGAGAAGGAAGGCTAGAGAAGAGAGTAAGAAATGTGGGAACTTAAAGAGAGCGAGGAGGGGCCAAGCAGCCCCTTTTATAGTGGGCTGGACTATCTTGCTGTAGCCAGGTAACTATGGAGAGGAACATACCTGGCTATACTCAGGTAACTGTGGGGGTGGAGTCTAGCCAGAATGCCAGGAGCTTGAGACATTGTCTACATGACTGATAGTCACACACCTCTCCTGCAGGGACTGTGGGGATGAGCCAGGGGTCCAAGAGACATGATTGACCACCTTCTGTCCCATGTAGGTAGAAATCACCATCCATTGGGTCACCGGGCTTCCAGACCTTTGCTCGACTGGAGACCAGGCTGTCTGTGTGCAGCCCACTGCCCCACAAACACACACCCCAAACATGAGAACCTGAGGGCCCTGTTCACTAGAAGAGTGCCAGGAAGTTAACAATCTTTAAGGGATATGGGCCTTGGATATCCTAAACCCAAAAACTTTGTACATACCACTGTCAAAGTCTGTTAACCAGAGAGTTCCAACAGTTGTCACTAAAGAGCTGTGGGGCCCAGTATGAAAGACCTGTCTGTGAACTTTAAAACCAAAAGGTACTATCTAGTGATGCTATCTTGTCACCTGCTGCTGTTAATCAATAATTACAATAGCTGCCATGTGCTAGAGGAACTGGTAAATATGCCCAGAACAATAAGCGCTCAACATGAATGGATAGAGCCATACATGTATAGTTTCTAAAACCTGGACCATTATGTCCTAATTCTCAGGGTTTAGATCTCTAAGACAGGGTCTTCAGCTCCAGTCCCTAGCCATTATGTATTCAAGGGCCCAGAATTACCAGCCAGAAAATTTTCACCTCACCTATTCACATTTCTTATCCTCTCAGAGCAAAGGGCCCCAGCCAACTGTCTGTTACCAGACTGACAGATGACTGGTTGGATAACAGTGTAGATAAGGCTCTGTGTCCATTCTCACTCACTGCCCAGATATGTGCAGAGTGTCAGATGATATTACCAAATTTGGGGAATGCAAGTTGCTAAGTAGCAGGAACAGCTTAAGTTTACACTGAAAAATTACTTGAAATACTGTGGTAGATCTGAGCAGAGAGTTAGCTTGCCCATCTAACTCAGAATTGGCAGAATTCCCAATAGGGTGGGACTTTGAAAATTACAGAGGTATACAAATGAATATTTTATGGCCTACCCAGCAATGGCTGTGCCAAGAGTCAAGAAGGCTTTAGGAAATGGGTGGCAAAAAAAAAAAAGAAATAATAAAAGCAAAAGTGATAGGAAATGTTTTGTCAAATGAACTTTGGAGGTATACCTTGACCTTTTCCATACACTTTGTGCATGATTTGAAATCTCTTTCAGGTGTTTGAACTGTGAATGGTAGGTGGCAGTAATATATATGCTGGCAGTACTCCTCAATCCAGGCTTGGAGCCAAGAAAAGGGAAGGGATTTCTTTTGTGTTCTACTCCAATGTGTTCCAAATTTCACTTTGATTTTTCACATTCTGTAATACTCATATAAAGGCTCCGTATCTTATTGCTTTTCCCCATTGACTTTGGAAATTCAGCCCTACTTTTATCTTACTGGTTAAATATAAACAAAAGAATAATTAATGTGATGGGAGCTTTTGAAGCCCTCTAGCAAGCCCTTTTGGGCAGTTTAGCCTATGGGACTCTTGACCTACTGAACTAAAGGGAGGTTATTTATTCTGTCTTTAACCATATGTCATGAATACATTTGCTTGTGAATGACTTTATAAAATATTAATGTAATCATACCAAACTGCATCTATCAGGAGTTACATTATCCTTTATATTTGTTTGTCTCGATTTATTAGTAGACAGTACAGGAAGACAGGCATTTCCTTCTCTGTGGAAGCAGCAAAACTTGTTTAATGAAGTGATGTTTCTGTAATCTGTGGTAAGGTAGAGCTGTGAGTGACAGAGCTATATGAATAACAATGAGGAGGCAGGCAGAACAGTAAAAGGAAGACAAACATGTCGACAGCAGAGGAAAATAGATGGAATGGTTTAGGTGGCATATAATCCAATCTGATCTTTTCCTAAAGAAAATTAGCAGTTTGTAAACGGGTGAGCTAATGTTAACAGCTTCTCCAAAATCTTCTGCACAAGGGATCCAGTTTTTCAAACACGTAAATGGCACTCTGAATCCGAGTGTTCTTCTTTTGCTAGCAAGACCTTAAGTTCTCTGATATGAAAAGGAAAACTCAACATCCTCCCCAGCACCTGCATAGAGCCCAGCATAGAGAATCCTTGTCATAAATGTTGTGCATTGTAATAGTGAATATCTGAATTAGTGAGTTTATCAGTGTGTGTTTCACAACTGACACAGGAGGAAGAATACTTATCTATGAGGACTATCATGCCAGAGGTCTTCAGACCTGTTTTGTTCTTTCATTGTTTCAGCTGAATTTCATTATGTGCCCCTGTTTACCAAAAGAGAAATAGAAATATAGAGATATAAAAAACTTTTCTCAAGGTCACATACTATTGAGTACAAACGGAAAAAAAAAAAAAAAGCCATGAGAGCCTCAGGCGAGACACAGTGTATATAGGTGTAAATGCATGTTGAATGAGATAACATATGATGGTTAAAAATGAGTGGTTTTATAAAATAAAATAGCCCATGGGAGATAGTTTTTTCCCCCTAAACCTCTCTAAGGTATTACCACCTCAAGAACACAGATATTCCCTAATTCAACCACAGGGGTCAGCTGCTTCTGTCCATTGGTTGGGTGCAAATACCTGCATCTGACTCTTTCAGCTGCTTGTTGGGTCTTTCACAGGACAGTCATGCGAGGTCCCTTCTTGTGAGTGTCCCATAGCCTCTAGTAATGTCAGGCCTTGGGACCTCCCCTTGAGCTGGATCCCACTTTGGGCCTGTGGCTGGACCTTCCTTTCCTCAGGCTCCTCTCCATTCCCATCACTGTAATTCTTTCAGACAGGAACAATTATGGGTAAGAGATGTGACTGTGGGGGCATCCATGTGGAGACAGAGGGTAGGGAGAAGCTGTGGGATGTGGAGTAGACAGAGGGTGGATGGAGGGACAGGGAGTGGAATATGGAATGTAAAAAATAAATTAATTTGAAAAAAAGAACACAGATATTAGAAAATGGAGATGGCCTAGCTTGCTTGGCTTGTCTCTACAGAAGAGGATGTCCATGGGGTATTTACTTGCCCTTTTGCCCAGACACATGGTTCCTTCAATACTTGGCATGGTAGTGCTAACGTTCTGCTTCTATTTGAACCATGGAGTCTCTTGGCAGTTTATTTCTGCCTCCTGCAGCATCTAGAGAACCACCTAGGAACTTCGGGATCACGTTAAGGACATACTGACCTCCATTATTTTACCGAGGTCTATGGCTATTATGATGAAGTCTTTGGAAGCAGAGCCCACTACTGCTAATGCCACTGCTCATTCTTTACAAGAACAACCTTTTATAATGTTTTCTCTGTCTACAGTATACCGTATGTGTATCTATAATTAGATATGTATGGGAAATGGGAAGTCAAAGAAATTCAGTAAAATCCCATCTCTTAAAGAAACTGACTTTTTTCTTTTTTACAGAAAGAATTTAGACAATAAAATCAGGCCTACTCTTAGATACAGTCAAATGAGGCCCTTGCTCTGAACCTGTACATCATCAGGGGCACTGAGGCTTGGAAGGCATACCTTGATGTTTTCTAAGTCTCTCTCTAGTCCTGCACACTGGCCAGGAAGTCAGTACCATATGATCAGGTACCAAGTCCAGAGCAGGATCTGTCTTGTCTACTTACCAGGAAGGAGCTACTTTCTTGAAAATTGTACATCTCTCTTCCATGTCAGGGACTGATAAGAACTGACAGTGTTGTGAGTACACAGTTGTAGTCTCACTCTAGGCCCCTCTAGGCCCCAGTTTCTATCTACCTGGTCTGGGTTACTCTCTAATCCTTTACCATATATATGAAATCAACTGGCGCCTCTAGATGCTTCAGGACATATGCCTATGAGTCCAGCCAGAGTTTTGTTTCCAGGGGAATGGTTGGTCAAGTGAATCACTCCAAAGGGTGAAGTTATATGGTTTTACAATGTCTCACATGAGATTGTACTATCAGAATGCTATTGATGCTTACTAGGGGTGGGTCAATTTGTTTACATAGATAAACCCCACAAAAAAATGTTTGTATACCTTCATACTTCCTAGAGTCATACCTCTTTGTGTAACAAAAGCAGTGCAAAGTAAAATAAAATTCAGTGGCAAAACGTTTGGACAGATTTTAGACAGACTTAAGAATGCAACAGAAAAATCTACAAAGAACTCTTTGAGTATATAAGTCTTAAGCCTTGAAGCACAGGGAGAATTCAAAAAGCCACAGATGATTCCAGCCATGGGAAAGAACATGTAAAAAGACATACAGATTAGTTGTTTGTTGAGCCACTTCATGTTGTGTGTTCTACTAAGCACATCATCATCCCATCTCCTCCTCGTAGTTCCCTGGAAGGTAGGAGATATAAACCTCATTTTGCAGGTGAGGAAATGGGAGTATATCTTGTTAAGCAAATGACAGAAGGAGAACCTAAATTCCCAAAGTGTATACTGTTCCTCACCATACTGTAAGAGGATAGAAAAGGTACCAGAGACAGTAAGAAGCTTTGCCAAAATGGAGCCAAGGATGTATACTGGAAACTGATGGAGATATGATCCTTAGAAAAGGCACAGCAATGTTATAACAGATACTGAATATCAAACAGACATGTGAAGACTAAGTAGGCCGGGATCAAAAAATAATAATACCTACATCCTGAAAGAACAGTACATAGCTATATGATAATTGTGACTGAGAATTTTAACTATGAAGAGGCATTTGCTTGATTGTTTTGATTTGATGTTTATAATGTTTAACATTCTGCCTCCGTTTGACCTTGCCTGCTATCATTTATTGTCTTCTTCATTTTTCTTGTCTACTTTTTCAGACTTCGATCCTGCCCTTGGAATGATGACTGGAATACCACCAATAACTCCCATGATGCCTGGTTTGGGAATAGTACCTCCACCAATTCCTCCAGATATGCCTGTAGTGAAGGAGATCATCCACTGCAAAAGCTGCACGCTCTTTCCTCCCAACCCAAGTACTAACCTGCTTTTGTTGTTGTTGTTATTGTTGTCTTTGCTGCTGCTGGTAGTGGTGGTTAAACTCTTTTCTTCAAATCCATATATTGAATTATTAGAAGCTATTCCTACACATGACCCAAGCCTCATTAATGTTTTCCCTGGAGTCCTGATGGTACTGCACAGCATATCGAGAAAGCTGCTGCTGTAGTGCCTAGATTAGAGCTGTTGGTTAAAAAAAAAAAAAATCCATCTGGGTATTTAGACCATAGATCAAATAAACTTGCCTTATCAAGATAAATAGGAACCTTTCACATGTGTCTTTGACCAAATATTTCATCTTCTACCATAAATACAAATCGGTTCATCATGAATCAGACCCTGCCAGAACCATTCTATTTAGTGTGACCTGCTCATAACCAAGATGGTTTTAGAATCAGTCAAAGTTGGCTTGACGGGTCCTTTTGGTCACTTCTGCAAATGAAAATTAGCTTAATGCCCTCTGATCTTTTTTTTTCCCTGAGACAGGGTTTCTCTGTATAGCCCTGGCTGTCCTGGAACTCACTTTGTAGACCAGGCTGGCCTTGAATTCAGAAATCCGCCTGCCTCTGCCTCCCGAGTGCTGGGATTAAAGGTGTGCGCCACCACGCCTGGCTGCCCTCTGATTTTTTAACTGAGTTGTTAACAGGGTACATCTTTTTAGACTAATAAGAAATCTAGGAGGCTAGCATCTAAGAGTAAATTTAGAAAATAGTATTTTATTCCAAAGACAATTAGGGAATAAAGAATAAGATATCCTTTTGTAGCCCTTTCTTTACAACTCCCATATCCATTCCCGGATATTGGATGTATGCATAGCTGGACAAACAATGCCATTAAAACCTGTATCTTACTCTTAGTTCTACTATCCCAGTACATGCCATATCTCTTGTCCCCCTTTACTCTACCATTTTGTGTTTAGGTCACAAAAAGGTGTACATCCCCAGTTGTTCCTTTATCATGTAAAAACAACCCATGAATGTAGACATCTCCAGTGTTAAAGCTGGAAAGGGAGAGTCCTGCTGATTTAATCATTCATGTATTGTGTGAGCCACATGTGCTAGAATTTCAGCATTTCAGTCAAGTTTAAGGTAACAGGATGGTGTATAACCTGTAATGTCCAGGGTTGATGCGATCAATATTCAGCTTAAGGGACCAGTTTCTAAGTCTCCAAAGAATCAGATAAATGTCCTGGTTTTGCTTTGTTTTGTTTTTAATGCATAGACCACATTATTACTCAGTCTTGGAATGCATGTCAAAACATGTCTTAAAGAGGTTGTAGCTTCATATTCTTTAGAAAAGAAATAAGTAAATTTCTCAAATACATTTTCATCTCTTTCTACCTGCAGCCATGATGTCTTGGTTCTGAGTTGGAAGGGGTACAGAGTAAGAAGGCAGCATTTTACCCAACGGCCCAATCGTTTAGTTCTTCATCTTTGTACTAAGGAAGGCTGACAGGGCAATTAATGTCAGTAAATGAGTGGCTTCTGGGAATGAATCTGCTTTAGAATCAAATTCAAAAACACACTCCCATGAAGCTTAAATCAGACTGCTGCTTTCTTTGCTTTTTAGAAATGGATTTTGTTTAAAGGGAAGTACTCAGATTAATTGAGTAAAAAAATCTCTCACTAAGGCATCTGTCTCTTAATTCTTTGCTGCAAGTGTGGCAATTATGCCATTTGATTAACAGTGGAGAGTTGTTTTTGTGAAGGTAAAACAGGAAAACAGGCAGTTGATGTGACTTGAACCCCTTATCACCTCCTGGGCCAAGCAAACCTAATTTATTGTAAGGCTTTGATTAAAAGCCACACTACTTATTCCTTCCTGAGTCTGGTATATTCTCTTAGATCCAGTGGCCTCTGACTCTAAAGTCTGTCTCAGTGCTAAGATCCTATTACTCAGAGATAATCCCGTGTCCTTAGTCACCATCCAAACTGCTACTAACTCCTGCTGCTTTATTAGAAAATACATTTACATTATTTCCTTCCTCCGTCCAACCAGACGATCCTTCCGCATGCTGTCCACATAACTAGTGTGGGGATACTATATAATATTACCCTGAGGCTCTCAAGTCATACTCTAACACAGTGGGTCTGAACCTTCCTAATGATCCAGCCCTTTATAATACAGTTCCTCATGTTGTGATGACCTCCAGTCATAAAATTATTTTTTTATAAAATTATTTTTGTTGCTACTTCTGGATTATAATTTTGCAACTGGTATAAATCATACTGTAACTATCTGTGTTTTCTAACAGTCTTAGGCTACCTCTGTGAGAGAGTTATTGACCTCCCCCTCCCAAAGGAGTCTAGACCCACAAGTTGAGAACCACTGATCTAACTACTGACCTCAAAAGCCTTTCCTTCATGGCTGTTTTCAGTATGTCTTTTTTTTAGTATGTCTTTTCTACTTGCCACATACCTACCCTTTAGTCAGATTCAACTACTTCCTGACCTCACAATCTTACCGCTAGCCCAGCTCCAAATGTACTCTCTTCTGGACTACTTTAGCATGGGAGGTACCAAAATTAAATCTGCATCATATCCTACTAATACATTTATATGTACATGCTAAATCCAGTGGAATAATTTCATTCCTTACTTTATCTATATGCTGTATTTAATACTATAGACCCACTTATACTTCTTGAAAGCTTAATTGATTTAAAGGAATAAGAATGACTCAGACCAGCCAGATAAACAATATCAAAATGCTACATGCTGAGGAACCCAAACACTTCAAAATATTAAAAAAAAGAAAGAAGGGGCTAGGTTCTGTGGACAAAGTGCTTGCCATGCAAGCCTGGGGACCTTAGTTCTGATCACTAGCACCACTTAAGTACTGGGTATGGTATGACCCAAGCACTGGAAAACAGAGGCAGGCAGATCCCAGGGGCTTGCTGGCCAACCAGGGTAGCCAGTAAATGAGCTTCAGGTTCAGTGAAATGCCCTATTTCCAAAACAGGCAGGTGGTAAGACAGTAATAGAAGAATATCAACATCTAGCACACACACACACACACACACACACACACACACACACACACACACACATACAGAGAGAGAGAGAGAGAGAGAGAGAGAGAGAGAGAGAGAGAGAGAGAGAATGAGAGTGCATAAAATTCTGTGTATTCCTTACCAGCAAAAATCCT
>NC_034613.1:39779508-39801574 GCF_900095145.1 Mus pahari | reverse complement strand
GAGAAAATACAGATGAAAAAGACTATTAAGATGCATGAGAAGAGAAACACCAAGCAGAAGGATGATGAGAAGACTCCACAGGGAGCAGTCCCCGCCTACCTGCTGGACAGAGAGGGGCAGTCAAGAGCAAAAGTACTTTCCAACATGATTAAGCAGAAACGGAGAGAAAAGGTGGGAAAATGGGAGATTGCTCTACCCAAAGTTCATGCCCAAGGAGAAACAGAAGTATTGAAAGTTATTCAAACAGGAAAAAGAAAAAAGAAGGCATGGAAGAGAATGGTTACTAAAGTCTGCTTTGTTGGTGATGGTTTTACAAGAAAACCACCTAAATATGAAAGGTTCATTAGGCCTATGGATCTACGATTCAAAAAAGCACATGTCACACACCCTGAGCTGAAAGCTACCTTTTGCCTGCCTATTCTCGGTGTGAAAAAGAATCCATCATCCACATTATATACAACCCTGGGTGTGATCATCAAAGGTACAGTTATTGAAGTGAATGTGAGCGAGTTGGGCCTTGTGACACAAGGAGGCAAGGTGATTTGGGGAAAGTATGACCAAGTTACCAACAATCCTGAGAATGATGGATGCATAAATGAGGTCTTGCTGGTTTGACAGTGACATCATTCATACAAGTCATTCTACTCAGCACCGAAGACTACCCACTGTCAGGAAAACACCATGGCTGGGATCTTTCTGAACTACCGAGCAGCCTTACCCCATGTGCAGTTGTCAAGAAGTAGTTATTAAGTTGTAAAGGAAAATAAAACGGCCCAGTTTGAAAAAAAAATATTTCTCAATGTTAAATTCTTCAAAATACACTAGAAAATCAAAAGAGGATTGTATTATAATACATAGAACTTTTTACATTTGGTGGATCATGCAGAATACATTAATAGTTGAGTACGTTGTCTATAAAATAACACAGGCCTTATTTCATAGCTCAGTTTTCTACCTAATTTGAGCCATGAGAGGTCAGTAAGGAACTGAACCTCTCTGATCTAGACTAAGTAAGATGAGACCTAATCTAAAACTTCAGTAAAATTTACTAAAGGGGAGCAGAGCTAGCACTAACTAAGCTCCTGTTTCCAGGATTTGGAGTATAGCAAAAGATAGCTGCCTGCAGCACATACACTTTTTCCACAGGTTGTCTAGCAACGGATTACTGATTCTCAATTATCTTTTTTTCTGAGAGAAGAGAGCAATACCACCTCTCTAGGGAAGTCAGTTTAGTCAAGAATTTTTACTTCAGCTGTAACACCTGTATCGACAGGTGACATTAGAAATCTATTGGAAGGAACAGTGAATGAAGTCTGACTGATGGAACGTCATCTGCCCTCTGTGTGCAAACATATGTGAAAACACCCAGGAGCCACAAAAGACAACACTGGTTTTCATTTCACCATATCAAAAGAGACAGAACCCATTTTGCCTCTGAAGGCTGGAGTCTATAAAAAGAATTAAAATAAATGAGTAAATTGAGCATTAATAGCAATTGGCCAGCCTTCTGAGTGTTTCCCATTAGCTGGGATTACATTAAAAATGCATCTGACCCCTACTGATTGTCTGTAAGTCCTTTGGTCTTGGGCTGTCTAATAAAATCTCTTCACAGACTTCTCATTGCATACATTCTGACAAAGCAACTGAGTGTTTTCTTATGGTCCTCAGAAAAGCAGGACGCCATGCAAATGGTATTTGGGTCATTTGTGGTACTCTCTGTCCCCCCTGTGAAAGACCAGTAGTGGACTCTGATCTTACTACTATTGATAGCCTTACCACAGCTTCCCAGAGTGGAGGCTTGGATGTAATTACAGTTGCTAGATGCTCCTCCTTTTCCATTTCCAAAGACTCATTCTTTATTCTCCCAATTATCTTGAATCTTTACGTGAACTTTTCTTTGTCTCCATACTGAGTGATGATTTACGCACTACCCAGCTTAGCACATTACCTGATGAATTGGTAGAGTTGAAATTTGTACTTCTATGGAGTTCTCATTGCTGTGCAATGGGTTAGGAAATCCAGCCTAGAAAACAAAAGCATTGAACTGTTAATTAAAAACAGATACTATCCTTTAATGAAGACAGTACCCTGTTCCATGCTTAGAGGCATACTCTTAAATCTCAGCAAAAAGGTCTTCTATATTTACTTAAGGAAAATAGATACATCCCTGGCATGCTTAACATTGTTCTTAGTGGATTTTATGCTTCATTATTTAACAGAACTTGCCATAGAAGAATCACAGCACCTCAATAATGGCTTCTTCACAAAGGGTTAAGCATTCTGGGTATGGTATATAACTTCCAGTGTAACCATATATTCCTTAGTCTGTCAGTAGGCATAAAGTAAATTCAAGTCATGTAAGGTGATATTTGCATCACAGAATAGTATTTACCATGCAGCTCCTTTAACAATATGTTCCTGAAGCCTTTTATATTCTAAAATAGAATATTATTCTAAGGGTTTTTGTTTTAAAACAACTCTATCTAAACATATGGTCTTAAAAATTCATTATGGGTATATACAGTGGCTGGTTGTATTCTGTGGTCAAAGCTACATGCACTTTGATGACCATAATTTCCTCAAGCTCAGATTTGTCTGGGTAAATCAAGGGGACTTGTATTTCACAAGTCTAGGTCCTCACTAACAGTACACTCCAGACTTGTGAGAAGGTATTAAAAAAAAATCCCAGATTGGGAGTTAAGAAACCTGAGTTCAATAAATATTAACATTGAAGTAGCTACTGTTTAATAGGAAGCCAAGAGGTACTAGTGTTTGCACAACATCCAAGATGGACAATGTAGTATATCAATAGTAATACAAAAAAAACACACACATTTAAGGCAGGTAATGCTATCCCTATTGAATAGATTGAAAACAGAAGTTTTCATAGGCTGTGTAACTTCGCCATGGTCACACAGATATGGGATAAACTTTAAATGCAGGTTTCTCTGTTCCAAGTTTAGGATGTCTTTATCTAATGTGGTGTCCTTGAATGAGACATTTCATTCAACCAAGAATTTTCCTCTGTAATATCACAAGTTTAGAATGCTTAGTAGCTCATAACCCTACCTACACATGAAGTCTGTCTGATAAGCTAAAAATAAAGCATAGAATGCACACAGACGTAATTAAACCAACCTTATTAATGTGGGGCCAGGTATTATTTGCTTAACTCCTAAGTTGATTCTTTCATTCTACCAGAGTTGGAAATAACTGGAATTATGATGGTGGCACTATTTTATAGTTGTGAAAAACTCAAAAACCTAAGTCTAAAGCAATTCTAAAGCCCTTTCCTACCTTCCTGCTAAAGAACAACCTCACTTAATAGCCATAAGTAAGATAGTTCAGACTCCTGCTCACTTGATAGAGTTCTTTCCCCCTAAGCCTCTCATATGAAACACTCAAGGAAAAAATAAAATGATGAGGTCTTAAAAGTACAGAATGCAAAAGTTAGCAATTTATAAGTTCTTCCTTCCTGCTCTTTATCAACTATGTAAGTGGACAGAGTCATCATAAAAATCTCCATCTTGTTAGCCACGCCAGTAAGATGTACAGCAGTAGCACAGTGAAGGAAGTAGGGATAATGCTAACCAAGGAGGCTCCCAATCAACTGCTTGCCAGCTTGGACATGAGTCAGGTAAATGCTTCATCCTCATCTGTGAAGGAGGCTCATTCATTTTCACAGGGGAGCTGTAATCCCTGATTATTGAGCTCTCCAAATCTTGAGCTGAGAGAATTGTTGAGAGCTGAATGGGAAGAATGGATTACAAAAAAGTAAATCCTTGCAGACATGAACTAGAAGAGAAGGAACAAAAACATGGCCAGCATGCTTTGTTTTGTTGGGGGTTGAACTATAGGATTTGACTTTAGAAATGCTTTGACACGTATAAAGAGTAACATGGAGGTGATAGGTCCAACAAGCTTTATACATACAAGGAATGGAAAGCAGTTTTTCAGCAGATGGAGAATCATCTCATTGGGGAGGTTTTTAATGACTCTCAGTGGCAAGATTTATCTCACTTTAGTTAATGGTTTTCCAGGCAAGCTTTGAGTCTCTGCTGTCTTATACCCCTCTTAAATGCTGCAAGATTGACTTTGGGACTGACTACTCCAATGAGAAATTAGAGGAAGGGCTTATTTGTATTTGTAGTTTTTAAATCCTCAAAAATATAAAATCAATGTTTGTACTCTAATTTGTTTAACTGTGCCATTCTAATGACTATAAATGCTTTTGTAAATATTCACCTTCTAATTGCCAAATTAGTCATGAACCACTTCTTTCAATAAACATAAATAGAATGTGGTAACTGCCATCTGAACTAAGTGGACGATCAGGGACCACAGGTGGACACATTCCTGAATGTATTAGTTAATCTAAGTGAGATTTCCCCTACTTTAATACAAATGATCACAAATAATAGCGGCATCACTGGCTTATCACAGCAAAAGTAAGGACTAAAAATCTCGAGATGGGACAGACAGACAGAAAGAGCCTTTGTTCCATAACAATCACAGTCACCAATGCTTTTCAGGTTCATGTAATAAATTTTCTGTAAAGCAGAGATAAGCACCATGGGGGCTAAAGTTATTTGAGGGGGGGGGCAATCGGACTGTCTCTGAAAAAAGCCAGGTTTCAAAGAGCTCAAGTGAGTATTGTTATTTCAGATGCTTTTGTCTTTAAATTTAGATCTCCCACCACCTGCAACACGAGAAAGACCACCAGGCTGTAAGACAGTGTTTGTGGGTGGCCTGCCTGAAAATGGGACAGAGCAGATCATTGTGGAAGTGTTTGAGCAGTGTGGAGAGATTATTGCTATCCGGAAGAGCAAAAAGAACTTCTGTCACATTCGCTTTGCTGAAGAATACATGGTGGACAAAGCCCTCTATCTGTCTGGTAAGTGTTGATATGTGGCAATGGTGCTCACAGGGCACGATGCAGAGATCTGAGACCAGAATCATCTGAGTCATTAGCAAGAGTGTGCATGCTAAAAGGGACTCCTTTTACCTTAAAAACTGTAAAAGGCATGTTACCTCTTCTCCAGCCTTCCTCCTTAAAACCATCAGCAGTTCTACATGTCTTGTGGCATTAAAGATATGAATGATAGGATGTGCATCTCATTGTCACATCCCAATTCTTCCTACACACATGTCCCAAACACAGTAGATTCTCGTTCCTGGAATGTCCCACAATGCTTTATGTCTATCTCTCTGGTATAATTACTTTGCCCATGACAATTCAACACACAAACATAGACATACACACATATACACATACATAAACATATGTATCTCCATGCCCTAGTGCTATAGCTCAAGTATGAAGTCTTTGGAAACTTTCTCTAGTTTATCTACCCAATCTATTCAGCACCCTTTCATGAGAGCTCCTACAGAACTTGGTACTTTACTTTAACATGATGTCTATCACACGATTCTAGAACTCATGTTTCTGCATCCATCCGATAAGGCACACTCACTGCTAATAATAATGATGACGACAGTAACAAGCACTATAGGGAATGGAAACAACTAAAAAGGTGTTAAAGAAGGATGGAAAATGTGGATTTTTTTTCTGAATCCTAACAAGGCTATGCAGAAAGATCAATTTTTAAATTATATTTAACATATATCTGTTGGGTGTCTATGTACATTTGTGTGTTGAACGCATGCTTGCCATGGCCTGTATTTGGAGGTCAGATGACAATGTACAGGAATCAGTTCTTTCCTATCATTTGAGTTTCGGGGGATTAAACTCTGGTCTTTAGGCTTGACAGCAAATGTCCTTACCTAGTGAACCATCTTGTGGGCACAGAAAAGTTGCTATTGCACCATGCCTTTAACAAAAAGAAGATATTTGCTGGTGAACAGTTGTTGTGGCTTGAATGATAATGCCCCCATATAGGCTCATATATTTGAATACTTGGACCCCAATTGGTGGAACTCTTTTGGAAGGATTAGGAGGTATGGTCTTGTTGGAGTTGGTGTGTAAATGGGGGCTAGTTTTGAAGTTTGGAAAGTCCATGACCTTCCCAGTTAGCTCTCTCTGCCTCCTACTTGTGTATAAGGATATAAGTTCTTGCCTACCACTCCAGCTTGGTGCCTTTCTTCCTGCCTGCCTGCCTGCCTGCCTGCCTGCCTGCCTGCCTGCCTGCTTGCTTGCCTGCCTGCTTCCATCTTACCCACCATGATCATCAGAAACTCACCCTCTGAAACTGTAAGCCCCAGTAAACTCTTTCTTCTATAGGTTTTCTTGGTTGTCATGTCTTATTACAACAATAGAAGAGTAACTAATACCACACTAGAACAGGGAATCATATGAGCAAAATTACAAAAAAAAAAAAAGAAGGAGGAGGAGGAGGAGGAGGAGGAGGAGGAGGAAGAGGAGGAGGAGGAGGAAGAAGAAGAAGAAGAAGAAGAAGAAGAAGAAGAAGAAGAAGAAGAAGAAGAAGAAGAAGAAGAAGAAGAAGAAGAAGAAGAAGAAGAAGAANAAGAAGAAGAAGAAGAAGAAGAAGAAGAAGAAGAAGAAGAAGAAGAAGAAGAAGAAGAAGAAGAAGAAGAAGAAGAAGAAGAAGAAGAAAGCACAACCCAAGTGGTAGTTTGTGCATTAAGAAGACATGGGAGAGGGTTGCAATAGTTGTTAGTAGATATTTAAAGTTTTAGAAACTAAGTTTTTACTCCCCAAGAAATAGGAAATATAGAAGACAATTTTGAACAAGAAATGCGATTGTCTGTGAAAGATTAATCTGACATTTCTGTGGAAAAATGTATTAGAGGGAGGAAGAGACAAGAGTATAGGAGGTCAGTTTGAAGACTGCTGTAAAAACCCAGGGAAAGATAATAAGAATTTGTAACAGTGGGCTAATAGCATGGGAAAGAGAGGGGGCGTTAGATGTAGAGTGCTCCTATTACAGTTGTCAAGTGCTACAGACTCTACTCAAGAGTAGACAGCACTTAGCAACAATAAAAGAACAGTCTACAATAAACTGTTTTAATAAGAATGTAAATGTTTCAAAAAGTCCTAAATAGTTAGACATAAAACAAAACATACTGTTCAGGAGGCACCCATATGAACATGACTGAAATCTATTCTCTGTTTACATTCACCTCCTACAAACATCCTCAGGACTGCCAAACAAAAAGAGATCACTGGCAGTCAGTGCTGTGAAAAGAACGAAATTTTGCTCTTTAAATTTGAGCATTCTCCGGGGAGGGTCACAGGTGCTGCAAAGCTCTTGAATGGGATTCTTTTTATGGAAATTATAAAAGAAAGTGGCAAAAAGAAACAAAAGACCAAAATCCATTCTAAAAGATGCTGCAGGGATGCAGGAAGAATCATTTTTGTTGGAATGGAAGCTCTTGTAGCATCTTTAACATCACCGCTTGTGTGATTCATTTGAAGCTGCAGTTTTCTAATGGCTTAGATGATCAGTAAAATGAATGGGTTCACAAGTACCCCGCCAAACTGTACAGGGTCTTTAACAAGTTTGTTGGTAATATGTGGTTATTTTTTCTAAAATAACTATGTGGCACCCTTGGTGCTACTAGGCCTTATCTATTATAACACTAAATAGAAATATATAGGTATGATAATTGATACAGATAATTCAAAATGCGCTTATATAATATGTGATATATGATACAAATGTGAATCTATCAGCAACCATTAAAAGAATTAATATACCATCCATTCCTTAAAACTTCCTTTGTCTCTCTTTGCTAATTCTTTCTTCCCTCTTAGTTCATTGTCAAGTAGTCACTTATCTGTTCTTTATCAGATTGCTATGCATTTCTTGGAACTTCCTGTAAGTACAATTATACATTATGTATGCTCTTTCCCTTGCAGAGATCCACATTTCCATTTGGTGTCATTTCCCCAGTGCTTGAATTTCCTTTAACATTTTTCATAGTGCCAGTCAGTTCCGGATGGCCTCTTTCAGAATTTGTATGTTTCAGAAAGACTGGATTTTAGAGTTCAGGTGGCTAAGAGATAAGAATCACAAGTTTCAGCCCAGCCTGGGCTACATAGCAAGAACCTATTTTGAAAGAAAAAAAATGACCTTTGTTTGAGAAAGATGTTTTATATTATTTCTTTTTTCTGAGATTATGACTATATCATTTCCCCCCTTCCTTTCTCCAAAGTATCCCACATACCTCTCTTTACTTTTTTCAAATGCAGGCATCTTCTTCATTAACTGTAGTTATGTGCATATATGTATATACAAATATTTTCTAAATGCAATGCACTCGGTCTGTATAATGGTACATATGCTTTCAGGGTGGACGATTTGGTATTAGATGGCCAATTGGCAGAGAGCCACATTTTTTATTCTTTCTTTCTTTCTTTCTTTCTTTTTTTTTTTTTTTTTTTTTTTTTGGTTTTTTTGGTTTTTTGAGACAGGGTTTCTCTGTGTAGCCCTGGCTGTCCTGGAACTCACTTTGTAGACCAGNAGGGTTTCTCTGTGTAGCCCTGGCTGTCCTGGAACTCACTTTGTAGACCAGGCTGGCCTCAAACTCAGAAATCCGCCTGCCTCTGCCTCCCGAGTGCACATTTTTTATTCTTATAAATAGTGCTCTTGAGCTTTGTTCTGAGATAAAAGCACAAAACTTGGAAATCTTTATCCTTTTAAGGCTTGTTCTGCAGGCACTGTTCAGCAGGACAAAGCAAACCTAGGGCTAATTTTTCTTAACTAGTAAGGCAAAACCTTCCTGGTACCCCGTCTCTGTTATGTATGAGGTTTTTGTCCTCTGTCTGGTAGAGAAAGGAGCTGTTTCCAGATGTGTGTGAGCTCCAGAGATTACAACTTCTACGATTCAGAAGGTTTCCACTTATGATCACTACTTCAAAAAAAAAGATTGCGACAATCTCTGATGAGCTCTTGTACAAATCTCTTGAGTCCTTTCCTTCCTTTTGACACTCTGCATCATGAACACTGTTTACCATAGTCTTCAGAAGAAGGGCAGTCTGTGTCTGAGCTTCCCATTCTACACTAAGGCCTGGAAACCTTGCCTGGACAGTGGTCAGGGACAATTACGGTGACCACCTCATTTCATGGTCTCCCACCGCTCACTGCCTTCATTTTCCAGCATCTTAAACACCATTGTTTCATATGATACTGTGTGTATACAGATATATAGAGATAATTTTACTTTTTAAGGAGAAAGACAAATGTGACCCTCTGTTGCCTATCCAAAAACAAGATCTATGCTGGGCATTGCTCAGCAACTCCCCACACCACCCCTGGCACCGAGGGAAATTGCATAACCTTTCTACCTTCTCTAACATGCATTTTCCATGTTAGAGAATAGTCTGTGCTAGGAATGAAGTAAGGTGTGTGTGTGTGTGTGTGTGTGTGTGTGTGTGTGTGTGTTTGTCTAAGCTCTTCAAACATGAAATGTCCTTAACAATAGCTTAATAGTTTGTCAAGAAGTTTGCTTAGACCAATATAACTGGAAGAAAAAAGAAGATTAGGAACTTGATCTTGGTTTTCTAAATCCAAGTTCTATATGATTGTTCTAATTACAACAACAGTGTTTAATATCCAACTAGGTACCACTCCTCCCCATCTATTTAGTTTCTCCCCCAGAAAGGAAAGTAGTCCAGAGTTCCCTCACTGCATTCAGGAAACAAAATTTTATAGGTTAAATTATAAATTAATGCATTTACATTTTGCCAAAATTCTATGGAATGGTTGTAATTTATATTCTCGTAGTTATCCAAAGACACCATAGTAGAGAAATGCCATTTCCATTCTTCCCAGCGCTTGGTACAATCTGAGGCCCATTCTTTCATTGGTATTGTTTTCTTTTTCCTTACTCTTGTGTTTATGTGAAATGTATGATTGTGTGCATAGATGCATGGACACCCGTGTGTGTGTGTGTGTGTGTGTGTGTGTGTGTGTGTGTGTGAATGTGAGTCCTTGTCTTCCATCTTGGTTGAGACAGGATCTCTTGCTTGCTGCTGTGGTGGCACAATGGCTTGTACTTGATCTCCTGATGATCTTCCTGGCTCCATCTCCCATTGCACCATAAGAGCATTAGGATTACAGACATTTGCTACCATGCCTAACTTTTTATGGGTACTCTAGAGATTTGAACTCAGTTCCTTGTAGTTATGCAGCAAGTACTTTACTCACTGAGCTATATCCTGGGTCCCAATGCATGTCCTTGATGTCATGTCAAGTGACAAAGTAGAGAAAAGGCATCCTGAAAACAAGGTCATCCAAAAGCATAGAATGCAAAACTATTATTAAAAATGTGTTCTGTGTGCTCTGGTGAATGATCTGTTGATAGCCATAAATTTTGTTGCTGATGAGTGAGTTTATTAAGTATATGAGAAACCAAAGTAAAAGAAAATGATAGAACAGAATATCATCAAATTGAGTACTCACAATATCCACCATAAATCCACAAGGGAAGCTCCATTAGTGTGGTCAGCAGAAATTCCTGATTGAAAGAGTCCTGGACAGAGCAGAATGTCCCCTTAGATAAGGACTCCAAGTAAAAGCAACAACACAAAGATAACATCCTAAAAATGGAAGTTTACAAGCACCCAGCAGAGACAGACTGGGGAAGCCCTGATAAAGCAGCCAGATGAAGTTCCCAAGCAAGATTCCTTGGCAGAGCAGAATATTCCCCTGAGTGATGCTTCCAGGTTTGTTGTTGTTGTTGTTGTTGTTGCTGCTGCTGCTGCTGTTGTTGTTGTTTGGGCTTTTCATTTTGTTTTGTTTAAGGCAACAGATAGAAATAGCATTGTCATACTGGGGGCTTCCAGCATCCATCAGAAACCACCTTGGAAAGTTCAAGCAGTCGGCTGAGCTTCGTTTCCACAGATGAGCCTTCTATGGCTGAACATCTGGATCTTTCCCACTATACGTAATTTTATTTCATGGGATAGATGATAGTAACATCTGTTAGAAATGGCTTACCTTCTAGCTGTTCTCAAGGGTATAGTGACTTTTACTCTTGGGCTGTTTGACACTTCTTCCCCTCTTCTCATGACAGTGTATAGAATGAGATGTTAATCTAAGTCCTTTGATGACTCACCTTGATACCACTGGGAAAGAATTTGGTGTTATGTGATCACTTAGAATTACTGAAACCATCTCTAAGACACTGAACTTCAAAAAGTACACATGGTTGTTGGCTTACTAGTCTCTTCTCCCTTCCCCCTCTCCCATTTTAATTTAGGTTACCGAATTCGCCTGGGCTCTAGTACTGACAAGAAGGACACAGGCCGGCTCCATGTTGACTTTGCCCAGGCTCGGGATGACTTATATGAGTGGGAGTGTAAACAGCGTATGCTAGCGAGAGAGGAGCGGCACCGTAGACGGATGGAAGAAGAAAGAATGCGTCCACCATCCCCACCCCCAGTGGTCCACTATTCAGATCATGAATGCAGCATTGTTGCTGAAAAACTCAAAGGTATCGAAGGCATTCAAGCCCCATGATTAAATGAATATCTTTCTTAAAGCATTGTAATACATACCATTACGCTATTGCCAGCTACCCTTTCTACTTCTGACTAATAGATCCTGGCATGGCTTCTATTGGAGGCTTGCTCAAAGTACCAAGTAACTTCAGAACCAGGAAATTTGTTCATTCCTCCTGCATCTCTGTTACTTCATCGTCTCAAAGGTAGACACTTTCTATCTAGAGATCAGATAACTAAGAAGAAATATCTTCCCACTTACCACACTCGAAAATTTTACATGTGATTAATGGTTTAGGACCTACATGTGTGTCCCCTCTCTTTGTGGGTACAAGAGAGATTTGACTTTTCAATCGGTGAGTACATCATCATGATATAACTGGATATGACCCTGTGAAATTCCAGTAAAGTTCTCATCTTAAAGATTGCAAAATGAGCTGCTATAGGGAGACATGCTTGTAATCCCAGTACACTGGAGACTGAGGCAGGAGGAACACCAAGAATTGCAGGCCAGCCTGGGTTATAGAATGAACTCCTATCTCAAAATAAATAGACAAAACTAAACAACGTTGTCAAAATGGAGGCCCCGAAATTATTCATCGTATTTATGTTTTGATTACCCTGAAGACTTAGTTACTACCTGTCTTAGTCAGGGTTTCTATTGCTGCACAAACATCATGACCAAGAAGCAGTTGGGCAAGAAAAGGTTTATTCAGCTTACACTTCCATACTGCTGTTCGACACCAAGGGGAGTCAAGACTGGAACTCAAGCAGGTCAGAAAGCAGGAGCTGATACAGAGGCCATGGAAGGATGTTCTATACTGGCTTGCTTGCCCTGGCTTGCTTAGCCTGCTCTCTTATAGAACCAAGACTACCAGCCCAGAGATGGCACCACCCACAAGGGGACCTCCCCCCTTGATCACTAATTGAGAAAATGCCATACAGCTGGATCTTGTGGAGACATTTCCCCAACTGACACTCCTTTCTCTGTGATAACTCCAGCCTGTGTCAAGTTGACACAAAACTAGCTAGTACACTACCCATGAAATAAAGCCTTTACCATTGTTAAAGGCCAAGTTATTGCATAAAACAACTATGGACACTTCTAGATATTGCTAAGCCAAACTCCTTTTTAAATTTTTGTTATTCCTGTTTTTGCTTGATTCTTAGAGCCACTTTGCTAATTTGGCATTAATCACCTTGCCTGTTCTCTTGTCTTAGTAACTCCAATCCAGTCTCTCATTTTTCTGAGTACAGTTGATTTTATTTAATGAATACTGCTGTCCCATTCATCTTACTCATGACACTGACAAAGCTCTAATGGTATGAATTTGCCCTGCTTCTGGGCTTTCATTTCAGCAAGATCCAGCTAATTCTGCTTTCCAAATACATAGGTCTCACTTGCCAAACTTGTTTACATTGCACTTAAGAAATCTCTTTGAATTGATTTTGACTTTCTGCAAAGGAAAAACAGAAAGCATAACACCCCAAACTGAACTGAAATAACAATGCACTTTGAAACCCTGGAGAAGCTTTTGCATTAGTCAAGATGCCAGTTCCAGGACTGGTCTATTCACAGGACACCAAACAAGACACTTTACATTTAAAAAGAAGGAAAGAATGTGCTAGTTGCACAGCCCTCAAGAAAAGCACAAAGCAGCATCAACATAAGAGACTCTATCCAAATAATGAAAACTTGCTCCGTGGGGAGGACTCATCTACCTTTGTGTTTGCACTGATAAGGGGGTTAAGTAAGAAAATAAAACTGCAGAGCAACATATATCTACTTGACTAAGAGCTTCTATCCAGAGAGGGGTGTGAACCTCTAGAATGTGACTTCAAGGGAGTCTGTGTCACAAATCTATAAGAACAGAGTGTAAATAGCTAGCTTGGGAAGCTGACTGGGAGGTTTGGAAGAACAGAGCTGCTCTCTTAACATTAACACTGACAGTGACTCCTGAGGAACTGCAGAAATGTACTTGGAGGCAGGAGAGACAAGGTGTGAGGACAGACAGAAATAAAGGAACTGCATCAAAAGAAACCATGGCTGGGACTACATGGATGGGCTAGAGCTCAAGATGGGACTCCAGAGTACTATTATAAGGTTGAAGATAGGAATGCCTGTACATACAGCAGAACTCAAAGAACTGTTTCCTTGGGCTCTCTCCATGAGTACAATAACATGGATCAGGGTAAAATTGCTACATATCCAACTTAAATGCACCCTTCTCGTTGGTTGTCCCTTATTAAAATGCAAGATTACAGAATGACAGAATTCTCCTCCCCTCTCTCTCTTTCTTTCTCTGTCTCTGTCTTTCTGTCTCTCTCTCTCTGTCTCTCTCTCTCTGTCTCTCTCTCTCTCTCTGTCTCTCTCTCTCTCTCTCTCTCTCTCTCTCTCTCTCTCTCTCTCTCTCTCTCTGTGTGTGTGTGTGNTCTCTCTCTCTCTCTCTCTCTGTGTGTGTGTGTGTGTGTGTGTGTGTGTGTGTATGTGTGTGTGTGTTTTCATGTGTATGTGTTTACTGGGAATGAAAACTGGGAACCCACACTCCCTTACAGCTCCAGAAAATTTATAAAGGAAAGAAGCCATCCTCTTTGTGAAGCTCTTCATAGCCATAGCCCATCTGCCTAGCCTTTCATGCTTTCTTTCATCTGCTCCCTCTGTGTGCATGTGTGGATGTGAGGTTCCCTGCCTTCACTAATCCGTAGAACTAGAACTGCCAAAATGCCATAGTGATCTCTCTGCTGGCATATTGGGAAAATGGAATGCAATTTGGTCATTGTCAGTAGTTTTCCAAATAAACTCTTCTGTTTCAGATGATTCCAAATTCTCGGAAGCTGTGCAGACCCTGCTCACCTGGATCGAGAGGGGGGAGGTGAACCGCCGCAGTGCCAACCACTTCTACTCCATGATCCAGTCAGCCAACAGCCATGTCCGCCGACTGGTGAATGAGAAAGCTACCCATGAGAAAGAGATGGAAGAAGCAAAAGAGAAGTTCAAGCAGGCCCTTTCTGGAATTCTCCTTCAATGTAAGTAGAACTTATACCTCTGCTAAAAGGCTGGGGGAGCCCTTCACTTAATCACCACGTGCCCTACACCGGGTCCCAGGCCTGCAGAGCTATTTCAAATAGCAAGATAACCTTCCTAACTACCTTGTGCAGTGGATCTCAACCTTCATGATGCTGTGACCCTTTAGTACAGTTCCTCATGCTGTGGTGACCCCCAAACCATAACATTATTTTCGTTGCTAATTCATAACTAATTTTGCTGCTGTTATGAATTGTAGTGTCGATATCTGATATGCAGGATATCTGTGTAACCGCCAAAGGGGTTATGACCCACATGCTTAGAACTGCATCTTGTATTGTCAAATCCCAAAGCTCGAATCACAGGGCACATGTAAGCACCCCCTGTTTCCATTTTCTCTGGCTTAGTTTCTTCAGCTCTGCAGATGCACTGGCATATATGTAGGCCACAGCTCCTTTTACAACCCTGGTACTCAGTGGAGCACTAGATATTTTATTGCTGATATTAGAATATGATGTTAGGACTTTGTAGCTGGGTTTCTTCAGACTTCCATGATTGTCATCATGTGACATATTTTTAAGAATTTGTGGCAATAAGTAAGTTTATATTTTCCCAAGATGATTACATAAAAAATAAATTTGGTAATTCCACATTTTCAATTTAGTTTTCTTTATCTTCACTAGATATGATAGACACTCGATATAATAGAGGTGAGACTCCATTGAAATGGCTATTTTTAAAAGCAATACCACTTCAGGTCTATCCAAGTTCTCTTAAATGAAATAGATCAGATAAATTCTCACATACTGTTTTTCCCTACCATGTAACAAAATTATATGATGCCATCTTTTCAATAAAAAGCTAGATTCACCTTTAGAATCAAGGCAGGGTTATGAGTTTGCTTTTAAGCAATTATGGTCTACTCTGCCTATACTTTTCTTTCTATCCCTGACTCATATGTAATTGGGATTAAGGAGCTCTTCCATTTCCACTCGTATTTTAGAAGTATATATGGACATAAAATCTAAGAGGGGAAAGCACAGATCTTCAGGACTTCAGAATAAGTAGAAAAAGAGCAACAAGAATTGTGAGAAACCTTAAATTGTTAAAAAAAAAAAAAACACAATGAAGACATGGCTGTAAGGAAACAATTCTGTCTCTCAATTTCCTTTCTGTGAGAACTAGGTTCTTCTACTGCTTTTTCTCCCAAAAGACTCATAACTAACTTTTACTTCACTTGAGCCAGAGTAATAGCATCCCAGACTGGCTTCCACAGATTGTCCTCTGACCTAACACACACACACACACACACACACACACACACACACACACACACACACAAATGTTTTTTAAGTTTCCCTCTCTTGAAATGGTTAGCAGAAAACCCTGAAACATTCATGTGTGTCTCCCCTTTTAACAGTTTAAGGGCTCTTGAAATATATTCTCTAGGACTTCATTCACAAAGATTTCTTTCATAATTTTTTCTCTAGTCAACAAGCCTATGTAGGTGTACTTAATATAGACTCATAGAGCATTAAGAAGATACACATTCACTGGAAGCAGAAGATGACTGTCTGCTCTGGGTTTCTTGACTGATATATACTAACCACATCACACTCCTTCCGCCATGACTTCCCTACTGTAATTAAATGTATCCCCTCATTAAACTGTGGGCTGAAATAGACCCTCCCTCCCTTAAGTTGCTTCTTGTCAGAATTGCATCACAGCCATGAGAGGAGAAAGTAACATAGCACTTCAGCACATGTAGTCTTGTTCAAGCTCAGCCATAGCCTGGCTTGTGTCATAACAACTTGATGAAACAAGCCTCATGTTTCTCTTTTATTTTTTCTCTCACGTTCCATCCCTGGATGATGATTTGGCATGATCCGACTGCTGATTTGATGCTGCAGTTGAGCAGATAGTAGCTGTGTACCATTCCGCTTCCAAACAGAAGGCATGGGACCACTTCACAAAAGCACAACGTAAAAACATCAGTGTTTGGTGCAAACAAGCTGAGGTTGGTAACTTTCTACTCTGGTAGTGTCTCATGGGGACAGTTTTCTTCCTTAACAAGTTATTGATTTGGAGTTTAACCAGAATTAAATAGAGCCAAGTTCCCCTGGTCTCAACAAGGCCCCAATGAAACACTGAAATGTGTTGTAGACTCTATCAACACCCAGATCACCTGCTATCAAAGGGGTAATAAATGCTTGCATGTTATCTTAAATGTATCCTGCTGGCTAGGAATCTTAATAGTGAAATGTAGCTAAGATAATTGTAGTTTGCTTATCTACACTTGCTAGTTTTGAGTACACTAATAATTACTGACCTATTCTTCTAGCATTAGTAATATTTATTAGATAAACTTCCATTTATTAGAGTGCTTTGACAGTCAAGGCTAGAAGCTGTCTGCTGATATGTTGGAGCGAAGAAATTTCTGAGCTTCTTTTATCAAACCTGTTCATCTGTCTCTGTAGTTGGAAGATTTAAAGGGAAGAAAGGATCCAGGTTTCAGATCAAGGTTGATGCGCCATTCCACTTGTGGTCAAGTAAATCTTTACCATAACACTACAACATGTGTAATATGAATAGGTTACTAGGCTGAACCTGGAGGTAAAGCACAGGGCAGGTTTCTTTTCACTGAATTACCCATAGAGATGCTTTTACAGTTATCTCAGATTCTTCTGTGCTGCTAAGAAACCTACTTCCGTGGGCCTGATGTATGTATGTATGTATGTATGTATGTATGTATGTATGTATTTACTTACCTATTTATTGTCTATATATACAACAACTTTTTCAACTTCATTTATGGTTCATTTGGCCATTCTGGCAACAAACGCATTATAACCATGGTTCATTTCTTTCCCATGTTCCTGTCTCTCTTTTTCCATACTGGAAGTTGATTTCAGGGCTCTCACACTATACAGACACTTTCCCACTGAGCTACAGCCTCAATACCTAACACTTGTATTCAAAAAGCATCTTTGCACTGGTGATCTCACCTAAGTAAGCCCTACGATCCATGTAGTGCAGTCCAGACTAGTACGGACAGAGTCTAACAAGAATTCAAGTATCAGCTTTCATTAGGTTTGTAGCTTTGTGTATTGAGCAAGTAATTCTTTATTGTTAATTGATGGTGGTAATAATAAATGAGTTGTATAAGACTAAATGTTTAAGAAATATATAAGCAGTTTAAAAATGTAAATGGTATTATTTGAATTTATTATTAACAACGCAGTAAGGGTATACGATCTATGTTTTCCGTGTAATAAAGCTGAAATACAAACATGTTAAATGATTTTATAAAATTATACAAGTTGGAAGAAGAGTAAAAAGGATTCTCCTCTGATCTCAGCTACAGACTTGCATGCAGTTTTGAACAGGTCATCTAATTTCTTTGAGACTTTGTCTCCTAGCCTTTGAAGTGAAAGCAATATTCTCTCCACTCTGTCCTTCTGTGAATAGGTACTACAGTTTGTATGGAACAGCTTAAAACTTTGAGAAACGTTTAAGGGAAAATAAATGGAACCCTGGTCCTAAACTTATAGTCTGTAAGGCTCAGCAGAGAGAAACCAGAGTCATGAGAAATCTCCTGTAGACATCCATTCTGCCAGTGTATAGAATCACACAGAGCTAATAGTGTCTTCATTAATTTTAGATCTCTAGCATCACTTTGAAATTCAAACATTTTCCATTTTGGAAATTGTCAATAACCAGGTTTGGCATCCATGGGGCTGGGTAAACCGAGGTAGGCAGCGGGTGACGGTCAGTGCTTACAGTGGCTGATGGAGGTCAGTTCAGATATTGACGGGGCTACTGCCCATAGCAACCAGTGATTAAAGAACTTACTCAAGGGACCTTTCTCTGAGGGAATAGAGCTTAATTTCCTGGGCTGGCAATCCTTGTGGCTACTGAAAAACGCTAAACTCTTTTAACTCCTTGAGGCAAGCAAAAGGCAGATTCCAATAATGTTATATGTACAAATGCAGACATACATGCATGCTTACAGACAAACAGACATATACATATACATATTCACACATATACACAAACTCCAATCCACACACAGATAAGCTTTACATTTATACAAACATGCAGATTTGATGAATGGAACAAAGTTCTAACATACTCCCACACAAACTTTACACATTTCATATATACATACACATACATGTATACATATATACATTCATACACATATTTAATAGGTTGAAAGAACAATGTTCCAACATACTCTCACACAGACTTTACATATATACATACATACACATAGTTGAGTGGTGGAAAGAACAATGTTCCAACAACTTTATTCATTCTTCCATGGCAGAATCTTTCAATCAGTATAAAATTACAATATGATTATGTTTTAGTTTTCTTCTAGTAAATGACTGTGGAAAAAACAATATGTTCCCCAATACCTTTATAAGAAACAATATTACATAGTTCAGGTAAAGAAAAGGAATTATTCCCGAGAACCCACATACATTCATATCTAAGCAACTTGTTATAGATTAACAAAGTGTGAGTAAGCGAGTAGTTTTCTCAGCCAGATTCTTTTACTAGCCATCAGCAATTTGCAGTTACAAAGAAAGAATTATTATTATTAATCTTTAAAAGTAATATTGTAAAATATACCTAGGGAGTATATCCTTTATGCTTAAATTCAGTCATAGTAAAGATAGCTGTTGTGGTGAGCTGGACATTCTGAAAAGCTAAAGAGATCGTAGAATCATAGAGCCCTTCTACAGTAATGTTCTGAAGCCTCCTTGGCAGGGTGATGTTGTGAGAAGATGCATGGGCTGCATTGCTATATGAGCATTCTGTGCCTTGATGTGTTTCCTATTTAAATGACTGGATTACATCAAAGCCCACCTTCCTCAGTCTTGCTAACTAAAACTACTACTGGCAGTAAGACATAGCAAGCTCCTGACTTTCCTATGGTTTTTCATTCGACAGTGAGATAAATCTCATGACCTTCCTCTGAGTTTGCCTTCCTTAAACCCCAGAGAGTTCTTCCATTTTATACTGCTGTCTCTTGAACTGCAGTTTGATTTTCCTATTGTTTTTGGTTTTGCTTTCAACTCTGCCAATTCTCCACTGATAGCAGACCACTGAGAAGACGCAAAAGCTATATCCTATGGGAAGTGGAAAACTGTGCTCTTACCATGTGGCTGCCTTTTAGCATCCCACTGAAAATCAAAACTGCTCAAAGTCATGTGTTTCATCAAGTTAGACATTTTTGACAACTTCTTACAGTTGCCTCAGGGAACAAATCAGCTAGTGGAAACCTCTAGTCAGAAGGTTTTCTCACTCCTTGTCTTACTGCCATGCAATCTACCTGTATTTTCACTCTGCTGAATGAGAGATGGAGCGTGAACTTAGAAAAAGCCCCATCTTTGAGAAACTCAGATACTATGAAACTACATGCCAAGCTTTTACTTTAATTCTGGTTTGTATGTGTGTGAGGCTCATGGTAATGAAATTGGGAAGGGATGCTTATGAGGACTGAAGCTGCTCCTCTTACTGCAAGTTGATGCCTACAGTCACAGCTGTGTGTTATGGAGACGCTCTTCTGTAGAATCATTTGAAATTTTGTGTTTCTCTCAATCTGGCCTACACTAGTAGTACACTTTGTATAATGTATAAAAAATAGAACCATAGCCATGAACATTAAGAAGATACCCTCTCAAATCCTTCCTCATACAAGATTTCACACCACTGAGCTCAGAGAAAGGAGTTTGCAGCTAGATACTGAAGTCATCAGTGTGCCCTTGTTTGGTACTCACTTGCATTCAGCCATCGAAAAGTATACTAACCCACTTTTACATTAACCTAATTTGTATTACCACTATTTGCCATACAAGACACAAACTTGTGTTTGTGAGTTGTTTCATTGTATTAGATGATATCTGAGAAATAAATAATCGTTATGTCAGTGTACACGCTACTTATTTCCCTAGCCTCTGTTCTTTTCCATTCCCTCATGACTCCTTTCCTATCATGTTTCTTGCTAATGTTGAAAAAATACATAGGCTTGTAGGATCTTGTTACACATTTAATATGGAGTGTTGATATTCTGGTAATCATGTTCATATTGTAAAACATGAGTAGCATCAATTTAAGTCCACATAAATATTTGTGAAACTATGGTTAAATAATTAATGTGTAATGATTTATGGTTTGCTTACTTTGTAATAAATCAAAGATGTCAACTGGTACAAAGTGATTCTTTGCATACATTTCCTTCTGTCTCTGGTTTGTTTCATTATATATGAAAGTGTTTTGTTTTTTGTTTTGGTTTGGTTTATTGTCGGTTTGTTGTTGTTGTTGTTGTTGTTGCTGCTGCTGCTGCTGCTGCTGCTGTTGCTGTTGCTGTTGCTGTTGTTCTCCATTGTGGAGCAGTGTGAGTTCTGGAGTAAGTTCCAGAAAAGTTTGCCACCATTTAGAACAGACTCAAAGTCATTAAAATGCCATTTCAGAAGTCGCTACCTATTCATTGTTGAAATGAGATGTACCACATATTTACAGCAGGGAGGAAAAAGGATGGGATGGGAACTTTAGGGCTACTTCTTTTTTAAAAAGTATTCTGTTGGTGACATGTCTCAGTAGATTCCATGTAGTGATCATAACATACAAATTACTGAAAATATTCTTGCATGTCATTACCACATTTCAGTGGCAGTACTGTATCAAGAAGTCAGAATGACAAATGGAGCAAATCTGAGAGACAGCTATTACATTTGATGTCTATACTTTGGTGGCTAAGAACCACTCCCTGCTTGCACCTATGTCTAAGCTATTTAGAATGTTTTGGGGGGACGTGCATGCCACCTATAGTCTTTTACTCTGAAAGTATTTGTAAGGTTTGGTTTCTCAAAACTTTTCTGATTTAACCAGAAAATACAGAAAAGAGGTACTGAATACTGTAATGGTAAGGTTTTCCAGGAATTAACATCTTACTTTTCTTAGAAGTAGTGTCATTTACCAGAAGATCCTTCTAGATTTCCTTTAATATAGTACCCACAGCCTCTGCTTTTCTCTTTGCTTTTGTTCCATTTGTATGGCTTAGTATTGGGTATTTGTAGAAAGATAATAAGACCCTTAGGATTTTTTGTAGCTAAGGATTGTATAGTGCATACAGCAGTCCACTAATTAACTTAGAAAACACTTCTCCTGACTTTTTCTTATTTTCATCTTATTAGCCAAAATAACTTGTCCCTGAGGTATTTTGAAGCATTTAGGTAAAATTTGACCCTAATTATGTTATGTTTCTAGGGGCATTTGAAACTGTAAAAGATTTCCAGTTAAGACATATCATGTAGTTATTGAAGTTTTTGTATTTCTAAGATCTTATGCTGTCTTGCCAAGCTGGAAGCAAAAAGCTTATTTATAGGTGCTGGGAAGCTACAAGACAGGTTTAAGATGTTCCTTCCCTGGATACTCACGGTCATCTCTTGGATGGAACACAGGATCCCCAATGGAGGAGCTAGAGAAAGTACCCAAGGAGCTGAAGAGGTCTGCAACCCTATAGGTGGAACAACAATATGAACTAACCAGTACCCCCAGAGCTTGTGTCTCTAGCTGCATATGTAGCAGAAGATGGCCTAGTCAGC
>NC_034613.1:39763177-39778568 GCF_900095145.1 Mus pahari | reverse complement strand
GGAAGGGAAGGGAAGGGAAGGGAAGGGAAGGAAAGGAAAGGAAAGGAAAGGAAAGGAAAGGAAAGGAAAGGAAAGGAAAGGAAAGGAAAGGAAAGGAAAAGAGGAAGGGAGGGAATGGGAAGGGATAAGAAAAGGAAAGGAACGAAAGAACGATATTTATATGATGTTATAAATGGGATAAGTTACATCAGTCAGCTTTGGGTGTTTCCTATATTAAAACCCAGTAGGAACTAGCATAGGTAGGACATTCTCAGCTTAGAACCTAGGAAATGAATAGCAAGCCAGTGGTGTGTCTAAATGATTGCAAGTTGCTCTAAAATTCATAGTTCCCATTCTTACTTGTTTTAGTATATATGTATATATGTGCATGTATATATACACATTCATATGTGTCTGAGGGTGTGTGTGTGTGTGTGTGTGTGTGTGTGTGTGTGCATGCACATNTATTTGAAGCCCAGAGGACCATACTCAATTGTTTCTCCACCTTATTTTTTCAAAATGTTTCACTCACCCTGGAGCGTGCTGATTCAGCTAGACTGGCTGTCCAGCAAGCCACAGTATCCTCCTGTCTCCAGCTCCCAGCACTGTACCAAGATTTTCCCCTGGATACTAAGGATCTAACTGGAGTCCTCACCTTTGCATGGCAAGCACTTTACCAGCTGGATCATTTCCAAAGCCCCTTTTATATTTTTAAAGAATCTTTTTCCAATTATCACCATGACTTTCCCAGCTCACTTTCAGCCTGGAAAAACCCCATTCATCATTTCCAAGGCTAATAACTCTTTTGATGATGCCTTCTTGCATTTATCTTTATCTGGAAAAATCTTTGTTTTATCTTTATTCTTGACATTTTCTCCAAATGTGAAATTCTGAATTGGTAGGCATTTTAATTTCTCCACAAACTTTAATGAGATTGTTTTGCTGTTTTCCTCTCTGTATAATATAGTTTTGTCCTCTAGCTACTTTTAAGAGTTTTTTTTTTTTTACTGTTTTTAATTTCCTGTGATTGGACTATGATGTTCCCAGACATACTTTATTTCACATAGGTTCTGCCTTAGGTTCACTGAGCTCTTTGGATAAGTGGCTTAATGCCCTTAGTCAAATTTAAGAAATCACCAGCTATTATTTCTTCTTTCCTTTCTCTCTTTCTAAAATTCAGTCACATGTTGGTTTAAACTTCAATATCCAATCCCACAATTTCCTGAGGCTCTGATAATATCCATCCCATCCTTTAAGTTGTGAGGTATGAATGTATTAATCTGTCAGTAGTCTTTAAGTCCCTAGCTTATACACAGCACTTCTTGATAGACAATTTTCTCTGAAGAGCTTCCCTCTGTAGAAGAATTATAATCTAGCAACATGCCTGCTCTGATCACATCTAAAACCCTTGTAGGTTTGTATGATCTGGCTGGAATTCAGACATGTCCTTAGTACACACCTTTAATCTCTCTGGTTGGAGTCCTTTAGTATACACCTTTAATCCCAAACAGTTACAGCTAATTGAGGGGCAAAGTGACAAATCAGGCAGAAAATTGAAACATGAGCCAGAGATAGGATATGCCAAACTCTTAGGAGAACAGCTTCTTAAAAGCAGTGTAGAGAGAATGCAGTCGGGAGTTGAGTTAATTGAGAGTCAGTCAGCACAGCCAGTTCAGTTGAGTAAAGCTGAGTTCTGTTCAGTTCTGTTCAGTCAGTTGAGCTCAGTACAACTGAGTAGAATCAGTCAGTTAGGATTCAGTGCAGTGAGCACAGTGTAGCGGAGTTGAATTCATTCATGAAGTAATGCAGTTCAATTTGTACAGCAGAGACAGTTGAAACCAGAGAACAAGGAGCCAGATTAGAGCAAATTACCATAGTTTAAAGGCAAGCACAGCAATTCAGTAAGAAGCCAAGAGACACCAGATTGAATCAGTCATCTTGGAGAGGAGTTTGAGCCAGAAATGCTGAGGTGAACCAGCTAGAGTTTAGAAAGGACTAGGGAGGGGTGAGCTTATTCAGCAGGAAGTCTCAGAGACTGAGAACATTCTAAGCCTAGATTAGATTGTATGGAGGCTAATGGCTTCCAGGACTAGGCCTAGGGATAGTTTGTACAGAGAGATTAATTCTCTGGACTCAACCCAAGCCATGTATTTGTAAAACTTAGGTATGGCTCCCATCTCATCTCTACATCTGAAGGAATAAAAGTTATTTTACATTCCTCATACCCAGAAGCTGAATTTCTAGAAAAGTCTGTCTATATGGTAAATTTCAATGCAATTCTGGTCACTCAGCTTTGTGACTCATAAGTGTAGTGTTTATCAGGAAATACTTAGTCTTAAGTTAGTATGAACACGTGGGTTTGTATGTGCACATGTTCATATGCATGTGTTTATGCATGTGTATGTGTCTGTCTATGTAGGTTTCTTATTCATACTACATCTTGGATATACTTACTAGCTGTTCTTGCATCTGCTGTTGTATTATTTTGGGGAGTGACTTTTATTACCTAATCAATTCCTCATTATTCTACTCCTTTCAATGGTAAAAAAAAAATCTTCACATTAAGTATTTCTTGATTAAATTTTTGTTCTGCTGATTGAACTCTATCACCAGATGCTGAAAAATCATTCTGTCAAAAATTTTACTATACAAAGATATGTGGAAGTAACTGACAATAACATCATAAAGGTGTACAACAGGAACTTTCTGTTTCTTAGTTCATTATTTCCAGGAGAAAGAGAGAGAGAGAGAGAGAGAGAGAGAGAGAGAGAGAGAACGAACTTTTATCCTCTCTCATTTTAAGCTAAATGAATCTGTGGGATATTTCTAAGGTCTCTGACCTTCTGATGAGATTCTCCATCTTTTTCCTCAATATGAGCATAATTCCTTTATACCATGAGGACAATTAAAGAGCTACTTTGATTCTTTCTTTACTGAATAATACATCTGGATCATTTCAAGGTTGGTCTCTAAGCTAGAGGTTTTTATCTGTTAGATAGCAGTTCCCAATAACAATTTAACTCCTTTAGTCTTAGCTAAACTACTTGTAGCCACCTGTGCTTCTTTGGTTGAGAAAGCACCCAAAAGTGTGAACACGTTTTTATATGCAGACTGTAAATAATCTGTGTGTGTATGTTTTTTATGTTTGTATGTATGTATGTATGTATGTATGTATGTATGAATGAATGAATGTATGTCTTCCTCTCTCCATTATCCCCCCTTTTCTCCCTTCTGTCGTCTCCCCACACATACACACTTCTTTCTAAGATCCCTTCCTTACTTTCAGTGGCTGCTTTTCTACTAACCACTCGCTTCCAATTGTTTAAGCCACAAAGGCCGGGTTTTCAACTAGAAATGTAACTACCCTGTGACTAACTCTCATCTGCTCTCAAACTAAGAGGACTTAAAACTTAGAAAACTTGTCTGCATTGTTTTCCACTTCTTGCAAATGCCAGTTCCTCATTATAATATCCCTACATTTATTCCCTCTCCCGTGGCATCAAGTAGGTACACATTTCTTATTGTCCAAACATTATAGTAACTGTCCATGAGAGAGTTAGCCCAGTAGAAGTTTACTCTTAACAGTTCATTTTTTTGTATCTTCTGAAACTATAAAATCTTGGTTTAGAACTCTGTTCAGCAAAGCTATTGGAGGACAGGAAATAACAAGCAGCAAAATTAAAGTGACCAACATGGGAAAGTGTAAATGACAAAATGCTAAAGGGAAATTCCAGAGATCCACACAGGTAAGAGGTGAGTCTTCTGTGGCCAACTGACCTTTCTATATGGAATGGGCCTAAGAATCCTAGGCTACTAGAGTTCTGGGTCTGGAAAGAAAGCTTAATGAAAAACAGAGTGTAGCCAAGTATGCCTTTTAGTGAGACAATTTAGCCTCAGTGTGTCCTTGCCTTTTTGTCTTAAGGGCACCGTGAGTGTTTAATATGTCCCCATATCTCAGTCCATTTCCCCAATATGTTCTGAAAATCTGGAGATTTTCCCCCCTAAAAACCATACCTTTTAACCATAGGAAATTCGCAACATTCATAATGATGAATTAATGGGAATCAGGAGAGAAGAAGAAATGGAAATGTCTGATGATGAAATAGAAGAGACAACAGAAACAAAAGAAACAGAGGAATCAGGTAATGAAAATTCTGGTTTGTTTTATGTAATAAGCATTTACTTGCTGTAAATACAAACGTTGATCATATAATTTAGGACAAACTGTCAAAATTTTTTATGGGTTCATAGATGGCCCAGTCGGTTAAGTGCTTACCATGCAAACATAAAGACCTGTATTCAGATCTCTAGTACCCATATAAAAAATTAAAAGCTGGGAACAGAGACACACACATCTGACCTCAGTGCTGAGGAGATGGAGACTAGAGAATCCCTGGAACTTGCTATCCACCCAATCTAGCCAAATCAGTAAGCTCTGGGTTTAGCAAGAGACTTTTCTCCCACTGGCAATTATCTTCTGTGTCATAACATCTCACTTGGAATTTGTGGGGCTTAGATTAATTCATTTAGTCATTTTATAGCTGTTAGGTGCCAAGCAAGATGTAACAATTGGAAACATACAAGTAATTTTATGTCTCTGCCTTTTGCCATGGGGACAGATTGATTGACCAAAACTTAAATGTGAAGTTCCCACTCCCGGTGTTTATATATTGAAGTCAAAGGCTCTAATCCCATGTTCACTCTATAAACAGAAAGAACACCGTCAAGTCAGACTTTGTAAAAAGCATCCATTAGCTGTTGAATGGAATTTTCTGCTTGATCCGTAAATATTCAAACTACTGTCTATGCTAGATACTGTATAAGCAGTGGGTTAGCATTTCCAAAATAGTGACTTGCTGCAAACCTATAGCCAAATAAAGAAGAGACTGTAACAATGGTGGAGCCATACAACTTATTTAAGTGCTTCTCTAAGATATACTATAGCAGATTAATTATGACTCAAAGGCTTTCCTCCACCTCAGTATCTCCAGCATCATATACACTATTTCTACATTGTTATAGTGGAATAAATGCAACCTAAGTTTGAGCACCCACTTGATGGATTGTAGAGTTGTTGGAGTTATTGGGGGAAGTGCAGGGTGTGTGGGAAATTCATACTGAATGCACTTACTAGGGATATATAATTGCATTTTGCTTCTGTAGCTCTTCTGAGTTAAAAGCTGTATTGGCTACTGCACAGAATCTTATTCGTTTAGAGACTGGAAACTCCCTGACAGATCATCTTATAGCTATTTTCTTTCCTGTTCCACATGCCAGGATGCTGCTTTGTCAAATAAAGCTATCTACAATAGACTTAATGGAGCTTACCAAATAGCTTTTCTCCCAGAAGGTTTCAATTCATTTTAATTCAAGGACTTGTGTGCATTTTTCTTCCCCTCCATCGTATCTAATTCTGTTATCTAGCTTCTGTACTACTCAACTGCAGAAATCCTGCCCGACATGAGCCAGCAAGAGTCTCCTTGGTTTTTACCTAAATCAGCTCCATGTTTTAGCTCTCACTTCTTTCCAATTAAAAGCTTAAGTGTGTAGATCTCCCAAGTTGTTGTTTCCCCTCCCTGTGCTTCCCAAGCTTGACTTCCAGGGTCCTACAGTGTATTCTTGGTTATCTTTTACTTCACAAGCAAAGTAAAACCAGTAGTACCTTGGCATACCTCAGAAGTTCTGTTCTTCCAGAGACCCAGGATTAGCCCATATCTGTGGTACAGTACTTGCAGTGGAAGAAAGCACTGCATGCCAAAAGCAATCTATTCAACAGGGGGAAATCACATTGGAGCAAATTGGATATCATGAAATTGATTCAATCTATTGTTAATCATGTGCTCAGTAAGCAGAGGGGCTAAAAGGAGCTGTCCTTTTCTCCATCTCCATGTTTTTCCTTCTTCAGTTAGACTAGTGATTATCAGGGCTAGTCCACCTAAAACCCATTTCCTTAAGCATATGAACTGTCAGTCACAAGATATACATTCTATAATGAATAATGTATTTTATATGTGAAATTTGCTGTGAGAGTAGACATTAAATGCTAACAAACCCCATGTACCTTTTTCACTGGTAGGTATGTTAGATTACATAAATCATTGTACAAAGGATACTTCTATGGGAAAACAACCTTGTAAACATTGATTATATATGATTCTATATCAGTCATAATTCAATAAAGCTGATGAAAATTAAAATTAAAAAAGTTATGAGATATGGAGACTCTGATCCAGTAGGTCTTTAATGGGGGTTTCAGAAGCTAAAATTATTTAGATTCTGGGAGTTCAGGAACCATATTTTGGAAAGAGCAAACTAGACAAAATCTCCTTGATTGTTCTAGCCAAAATATCCTTTTCCCTGTTCCCTCTTCCCCATCTTCTACCTTCCACTATTTTCACTTTAAGAATTTAACCAATTAATTATTTCTATGTCCTGCAAGCTAACAGAAATATGAATATAAACATCTATAAATGTGCATAAGTTAAAAAAAATCTACTTTCAAGGCCAGCCTGGTGTACAAAGTGAGTTCCAGGACAGCCAGAGCTATACAGAGAAACCCTGTCATGAAAAAAAAATCTACTTGCTGCTAACCTAGAAAGTACTAATTAGAAAGAATCAAGCCTGGTCCAGAGTAGTCACAGTTGCACAGGGCCTTGGAAGGGGAACAGGTCTGCTGCATGGAGATTGAAGCAGGAAGTTAATGATGCAAAGGGGCAAGCTATGTTTTGGAGGATAAAAGATTAGGTAGGCACATTGGGTCTACTGTCTAGAGGACAATGCATTCTAGACTTAGATTTAGCATAATAAGCAATAGGGCGCCCTAAGCGCATCAAACCACAGCACAGCTATGATGAAAGCAGCCTGGAATCGACTTTTTAGAATATAATTTAGAAAAAGACAGAGAAGTCAGATCCTGTTCTAGGAATAGAGTTGTGAGATAATGAAGACTGTGTCTAGAGTGTTGTCACTAGGATGAAGAAGATGTGAGAGCCCTTCATAGAGGAACAGACTAAAGGCTTTAGTGTAAGGCTGCAGCATAGGCGAAGGAAATTAAAGACCATAAACTGAGCCTCTTCTCTAGTCTCAGAGACTAGAGAACAGATGAGTATATTAGTTCACTGGAACTGGAGTAGCAAAGTACTGGATACAGTGACAGACTTAACAGTCGAGGGTTTATTGTCTTAATTTTTAGAAGACTATGAAACAAGGTGGAAGTATCAGCAGACTTGGTTCCTTCTAAAGGTTTTGGAAGTGAGAGTTTTTGTTGTGAGAATTTTGGTTTCTTAAAAAAAAACAACTGTTATGTGAATATGTTTTTGCTTTAACCCTAGGTGTGGGGTAAGAGGCTGTTTCAGAGCAGGTGATAATTTGTCTCCTGCACTAGCAGGGGCATGCTTTTTGCCAGCTGTGGATAGTTTAATTCTGGGGACTGTGGAGAGGGATAAATGGGAGAGTCCTGAGAGGGGCTGTGTTGGCTGCTGCTGCCCCAGCTGCCCCAGCTGCCCCAGCTGCCCCAGCTGCCCCAGCTGCTACTGGTTCCTGCGGCTACGTTTCCTGGATTGCTGCTTTGCTGTTGCTGGATTGTTGAATATTCTTATGACAGTGAAGATTGGACTTCCCCTAGGTACCCAATGCCCCTAATCAACAGGAAGAGATCTAAAGAGGTCTATGGCCACTTTCCCTGCTAACCTTCATTCTCTTCTCCCTAGTGCTAGGGGTAGGGTTGGTGCAAGGGATTGGGGTCAAATAGGGTTGGAAAGGAAGAGGTATAAGAACCCAATTAAATATCCAAAAATCTATGCCAACATGGAACATAATGTGTTTTAACTCCTCCCAGTTTCTGGTTGTTTGGCAGCAACCATTGGGATTCTTTGGCATAGGGGTATATTACCCCAGTCTCTGCCTTGATGCTCACATGAAATCTGTCTCCATGTCCAAATTTCCCCTTTCAGTAAGGGAACCAATCATATTGGGTTGCAACCCACCATAATTACTATAGAGTAACTTGGTTACTTCGGTAAATGCCTTGTTACTAAGCGAGATCCCATTCTTAGACCTTCATCATCTTTGGGATGGTGGGGAGGATCACAAAGTAAACCACAGAGCAGAGCTTACATAAATGTACCGAAATTAAAGGACTTGTTTTTATAGTTGAGGTTGATGTGGAGGAGACATAGAGAGGCAGGTTCTTGCTGTGAGCCCAAATTACTCTGGAACTTACTCTATAGCCCAAGTTGTTCTCAAACCTTCAGTACTCTTCCTGCCTCTTCCATCTGAGTTCTGGGATTACAAATGTTCACTTTTAAAGTTGAGTTTTTATGTGCAGTAGAAGGGAAGAGGGTCATAAATAATGTGACTTCTTCAACACTAGAATATGTGAGAACATTTATGGGAAATTGTGGGAAAACAAACAAAAGCAAAATGGATCCAAACTTGGATGAAGCTTACATTTTAAAGAGAATTTTCTCTGACAAAAGAGAGGGGGAAGCTGAAAGTATATATGCAGCCCAGACTTCTGTATATAGTAAGAGATTGATCATCCATTAATCACGGAAGCTATTTAGATTAAAAAAAAAAAAACGTAAAGAGTGAGGAATAGATATCGAGTATGTATTGTAGAAAGCAAGGAAGGAACAAGAAAGAGTTGAGAGATCCATCAGCAAGGGCCAACCAACCTGAGTCCATATTAACCTAGCTGCATAGTTCCACAGCTTCCTTTAAATGTGCTCTGAGGCCCAGGAGAAAGAGCACAGAAAGTTGAGTCAAGTGACCATAAGTTACAGTCCATCATTGTCAGTTTGGTCAAAGGTTCTCAGGAGACTGGAGAATCAGGGTGCTGATGAGTTGACAGTAGAATTGATCCAAAAACAAAAATAAAAACAAAAACAAAAAAACAAAAACAAAACAGTTAGTAGACTGGATGAAGTTGGCCACTCCAGGAGTTTAAGGATTTAGGAACAAGAACAGTCTTGGAATTATCAAGGGCAAAGAAACAACTAACGGAGAGGGGGTGTGTGTCTATATTTGACAAAGAGATGTAGGTGCCATAAAAGTGAACTATGGTGACCTAGGTGCATCTATGCTGGCAGAAAACTGACTGGATCGAAATAATGACTTACAGAGGCAAAGAGAATCAAGGAGCACTTGAGATTTTGCCTGCAGCCCCTTGTAGCCACCTCTGTAGGTTGTACTTAGAACATCTCCCTCTCTGTTGTTTTTACCTTTTCCCCTTTGAGACTTGCTCAGGCTCAGATGTTTTCTGAGCTTGGAGAGAAATGTTTAACATTTTCTTTCTATCATCTTGCAACATTGTTTAGCATCTTCTATAATGAAAGTTTCCAAGAGTAGCTGAATCACTGAATATACTGGTATTATTTGTTTCTGTTTGTTTCATTTACACCATGAATATTTTTAATATTCAAAACAAAATCTGTTTTGATTCTTCACTGTACAGACGCATGTCTGAGATTCTGCTTTCAGTGGCTTCTCTAGGAGTAGGTGTTCACAGCTGCCTTCATATTTTCATATTGTCATGAGAAACTGGCAGCCCTCAGATCTAAGAAGCAATTGGCATAAAGAAAACTGTTTCCCACATAAGAAATCGTCAGAAAAGAGAAGCTGAACACTAATGATGGCAGAATATGAATACATTCCCCATACTGTGCTCTTCAATCGCAAGACCGACAAGTTCACCTACCCAAACATATTATTAAAAGGTAATATCGAACTTTTCAATGTTCTGGCAATGTACAAAAGATTCCCACTTGAGGAATGGGACCAATTAATATTAAGTCTGTGAAAGGAAAGACTTCATGCCCTCATTAAAATGACAAAAACCTTTACTTCAGAGAGTGGGAAATACATTTTGTGGAGAAGCATTCCCTACCCCACCAGCTTTATAGGTGATCATTATCCACCCCCCCTTTTTTTTTTTGCTTAGTGACAGGTATAAACTAAGAAGATTATTATCTGTCCTTGCTTGCCTTCAGCTATCTGTCATTGCTCATCAGCCTGACCTTTCCCTGAGTCAGGACACAAGCACTCTGTCTTCCTCATTTTCTCAGAGAGAAAATATTTTCACATTCAAACTAGAGATTATCCCTCTAAGTGTTGTCTGAGATCTGTCCTTTCTTAGGCTGAGCCTCTCCATGCGCTCCATGTGACATGTACAACATGAACATTATCACTGGCCTGTACTACAGGGAGAAACAAAAGGGAGGGAAATTAAAGGTTACTTTTTGGGGGCCATATAGATCACCAAATGACATTTGAACCAAAGTAGAAACAAACAACTACCCACCTGTAGGAATAGAGCTCTGCAGAGAAACCTGTACTCTATGCAGCCCAACTCCGGCTTGATACTGTCCTTGAAACAAACCAAATATTAGATTCTCTATTTGACAGATGGTTAATGTCCCTTTTCCTATACCATTTTCTTCACACACTAATCACTTATATCATCTTCCTTTGGTACTGTGAATGCTTGATGAAAAATATCCCAGCCACTGTGAGATGGGAAGGGTAGATAATATTTTGAGGTCTGGGAATGCAAGTCTCTATGTAATGAGTTTCCCTTCAAAGACATAAAATCTGTTTGTATGCAGAAGTAATTAAAATTGGTTCTAGACACCACACACAAAATGAATGTGCTCTGAAAAGGGTCTCTTATAATTGATAAAGTGAAGTGCGAGATTTAAAACTACCATATGAAGATAATTACATGAGCATTCATCGAAAACAAATGTGGACACAGAGAAACGCTTCCTATTAAGTGAGTCTGCTTTAGGTCGGTAGTCTAACCATGGTAGCCTAATAACTTTAGGAACACTCTTAGGTTCAAGGCATTTAATTTAACTTAGTTCTTCCTAAAGGCTGCTTCCTTTTAGGAATGAGGTATGTCTTAGCTTGAGGATAGAGTTCTCTTTTTAAATCCAGACATGGTAGCCTATGCTTGTAAATCTCAGCACTTGAGAAGAAGAGCAGGAGAAACAAGAGTTCAAGTTCATAGTTGGTTACATAGTGGGTTCAAAGCCAGCCTGGACTTTCTGAGACTCTGCTGAAAAACAAGATTCTTTCTATAAATAACTCATCTTTGTAACCCATATTCCTTATGAGACTGAGTCTTTGAATCCTTCATGAGCTTCTTCTTCTGTCGCTTTTAAGGGGGTAGAGGGTGCTTCACCATCAAGGTTTTGGAGGTTTGGGTTCATCATAGCAAAGAAGGTATGATGCGTTGTTTATATCATGGTAAACAGGAAGCAGAGAGAGGACTGCTTGGATTGACTCCGTGTGTGCAGCCATTCTACAGGCTGATGCTATTTCCACTAAGAACAGAAAGGAGGGATGTGACCGAAATGAACAATTCCAGCAGGACAGACATTAAATCCTGCCATTTGCAGCCCACCTGGCCACTCTTCTGGGCTAGCTCTGCTCCTCATCTGTAGTTTTCCCAAATGAACACTCCTTGTTCCTGCTATCTCAGACAGCCTGAGGTCTCCGTTGATCTTCACCTTCTCTCTCAGAGCTTCAAACATTGCCTTTCCAGGGGCTGCCTGCAGCAGGCGTGACTGACACCTATTCCCAGGCCTCCAAAGCTTTCCTTTGAAATATAGATTCTTCTAGCATTTATTAGGAGAGATTATCTTAATTATTTGAATTTGTTATTTTTCTTTTACTTTCTACCCATCAAAAAATCAACCCCCATAGATGGCTGAGAAAATATACATCTTGTCTAGTTGCCTTTTAACCCACTTACACACTTAATGTATAGTTTTGTAATGTGGATCCCACCTGCTATCTTCGTTTCCATATTCCATCTTCTATTGGCATTTTGGAAGAGGTGGAGTGAGAGGATGGCTCAGTGGTGAAACTCTAGCCTAACAGCCTAACACGTCCATGGTGCTAACACCATGAAAAAGGAAAGTGTTTCCTTTGAAGTAGTGGATAAACAATAGAGATTAATGGAATCACCTATTTTTACCATAGTCATGGGCCTGGAATACAGAGAATACTCAATAAATGTTGTTTGGATCAATGAAAGTCCACTGACTAAATATTTGGAAATCGGCTTTATAATGTTGACCTTGAAAATATGCACAAACTCATAAATAATAAAATTTAACATGGGCTTCTCCATGTGTCATCATTTTGATTAATCAATTTTCTTTTAAAAGATTTTTTTGGTTCATGGTAAAAGGGAGAAGAAAATAAAGACTCCTTGTATAATGCTTGTCTACAGAGGACGTCTCCTGCACCACCCGCCATCAGCCTCTCTCACCTTCATAGCACATTCATCTCAATCAGTAAGCCTAATTGGCACATGATCACTAGAAGTCCATAGCTTGTAGTAGGGCTCCTCTGGTGTGAGTATTACATGTTATATTCTGTAGGTATTATCACATGTATAATGGCATGTCTCCTCTGTGGTGGTAGCATACAAAACAGTTTTGCTGCCTTAAAGTTTGTGCTCTGCCCGACTTTTGCCTGTCTCTGGTGGCTTTTGGCAGCTATAAATCATTTTGCTGTCTCTATGGTGTTTCCTTTTCCAGAATGTCACATAATGGGAATCAGCTAGTGTGGAACATTTTCAGACTGGCTTCTTTTACTTAGTATCATACCTTTGTTTCTTTGGTGACTTTTCTTGACTTGAGGATTCATTTCTTTTTACCACTGAATGACAATGCATTACCTGAATATATCACAACTTATTTCTTCATTAACCCAGTAAAGGAAATCTTTGGTGCTTCCAAATATGTAGAATTATAAGTAAATGAGAATATAAATATGCAAACGTAGGATTGGGGAGGGGCATTTAGAAAGCACAGAGAAGCACAACTGCTAAGCTTTATGACATACACACACACACACACACACACACACACACACACACACATATAATTTTGTAAGAAACTGCCAACTGTTAGCAAAGGAATATTTAACTCATTTAATATATTCTTTCTAGTTTCCTAAGGTAGCACATTTCATACATGATTATCAATCTTTATTTCTAACATAAGCACTTCTCCCTACAAACTTTCTTTTAAGCACTACTTTGCCACACCCACAGATTTAAAGAAAATGAGTTTCTTTTTTATTTAGTTTGCAGCCTTGAAATTTCTTTGACTCATGAATTGTTAAATCTTTGTATCGATGTGCTCTTTTAATTACTAAGAAAATAGTGTTATCTCATCTCTCTTTGCTTTCTATGTATGCTTTACATTTAAAGTATATTATTATGGTTCATATAATTGAGTCTTGGCATGGTTGGGGACATTAATTTTTGGTTGCTTCCTGTTGTTCTTGGTTTTATTTTTTTTTTTTTTTAAAAAAAAAAAAGAGGAATCATGATATAACCCTGGATGGCTCAAAACTTCTGTATCAGAGTAAGTGGCTTGAGTAAGTTGTGGGGCTAATGCTTTTGGTGACTGCACTCCAGCTACAGATGGCTTAAAGGCATAATATGTACATCATTCACTTTAGTTTACATTTATGACTGTTCTATACTTTTTATTTATTTCCTAGTGTAGGGTTAAATAAGGTCAGATACTAAGTGCACTGTGCTTGCTTTGTTAACTAAATACAGAGAATGGACTGCTCACTAAAAATGAGTTACCATCTATACCAGACTGGCCTCAAACTTGAAACCATCCTCCTGCTGTGGTCTCTTGAGTCTTGAGAATATAGATATGGGTAATCATGCATAGATGAGGGACTTTGTTGAGCCATGCTAGTGACAGTCTCTGTCTTTTGAGTGGTATATGTAAAGCAATGCCATTTTAAATACCTGCCCTATTTGTGTGGTTTTCTTGGATCCTCCTTGCTCTCTCCTCCTAATTAGTCCTCCATTCGTTTTCTTCTTTATGTGGTTTTAATGAAGCATCAACTTTGATTTCTTCTCTTCCTCCATATATTTATTGTACTTGTTTCTAGCTGTTTGGATTCATGCAAGTATCATACAATAACAAAATATTTCCAGTTCCTCTCTCGTCCCGTACATCATTGCTGTCATTCATTTGATGTGTGCAAAGCATCCATAAATGTATGCATAGTCATCGCTGCCATTTGGAGCATTGCACTCTAGATCATTTAATAAGAAAAAATAAAAGATGCTATTTTACCATCACTTACTCATCTTTTATGTTCATTTCTTTGTATAGATCTGAATTTCTGAACTATACAATTTTTCTTTGCTCTGAAAAACCTTTTGAATTATTACTGTCAGAATTCCCCCTCAGTTTTTATTTAGCCAAAGAAATCTTTATTTATTCTTAGTTCCATTTGAACAGAATTTCATAGGGCACAAAATTCTACATTAGTGACATTTTTTTCTTTGCTAGAATAATTCCCTCCCATCTCTTGATTTGTGTAGTTCTGACAAACCGTATTTAATATTTCTATTTACTCCTCTAAGGGTGAGGTAGTGGTTTTCTTCTTGTCTATTTAATAAAGAACTGTTTCTGTTTTGATTTGCTAAACTATGTGTATATTTGAGGGTATTTATCTTCAATGCTCTGTGAACTTCATGGATCTTTATGTAGTTTTGTGTATAGCAGTTTAGCACAGTTTGGGGAAATATTTAATCATTGTGGTTTCAAATGTTGCTTTTCCTCTTCTTGTGGCTTTCCCATTACTCATGCTCATACTCTCTGTGTTTGTACCAGGTTGTTGGATAGCCTATTATTTTTCTATGAGTCATTTTTCCTCTGCTTTTGTGGGGGTCTGGATGTTTATCTAGCCCAGAATCCATATGATGAAACCTACTTATCATTTAGCTAGTAGAGCTTTGGGATGGTGCTTAGTGCCCTTATGAGAGAGACCCCAAACAGCTGCCTTGCACTGTTCTGGTGGGAGACTACAAAAGATACCGTTTGTGAACCTGAAAGTAGGCATTCACCAAACACTGATGTGCTTTGATCTTGGATTGCCCAGCCTCCAAAACTGTAAAGTAATAAATTTCTAATTGAGCATAAGCTGCCAGTCTTCAGTGTTTTTTATACAATCCTAGATGGACTAAAGCATGATTTCAATTCCAGCATTTTACATTCTTATATCCCCAGGCTCAGAGATTCTTTCCTCGGCCACATTCAGTCTAATGGCCTGCCAAAGGTCTTCTGCCTGTTGGAGTGCTTTTGATTACAAGTATTTCTTATTCTTCTTTAGTGTTTCTAACTATGCTTGTATTAGCCATCTGTTCCTCTGTGCTGCCTATTTTCACGAGCATCCTTGCCATATCTAAGTTTTAATGTGTCTTTGTTTTCTCAGACTGGCCTTTGAAATGTATTGTTTCTTATAAAATTTTGTTAAATATCAGATACTAGCCGGGCGTGGTGGCGCACGCCTTTAATCCCAGCACTTGGGAGGCAGAGGCAGGCGGATTTCTGAGTTGGAGGCCAGCCTGGTCTACAAAGTGAGT
>NC_034613.1:39753122-39763127 GCF_900095145.1 Mus pahari | reverse complement strand
ATATATATATATATATATATATATATATATATATATATATATATATATATATATATCTCAGATACTACACTACTATTCTGGATATAATGAACTCTAGCAAATGGGCCTTCATTTGTGTAGAGGAGAAGAAATACATCCTTCGGTTCTCTGATTAAGTCTTCCCTCTTTTTTGAGACAGAATCTTATGTAGTTTGGCTGTAGACTTCCTCGAAGTTCTAATCTCTCTGCCTCCACCTCATGGGTTGTGAGATTACAGGTATGTGTCACAGTAGCAGGTTTCATGTGGCACTGAGGTCAAAGCCAGGCCTCTTTATTGCTAATTAAGCACTCTAGCATCTGAAGTGCACCCCAGCCCAACTCTCAGGCTTTGATAACACTGTGCCCATGGTCAGCAACTTCACTGGTGAATCTTACATTTGTTCCCAGCTTTAGCTGGAACAAGATGGCTAGAAGGGTCTAGCATAGTATTCTAAGCCTTCCAAATGCTGTGATCCTTCAATAATATAGTTACTCATGTTGCAGTGATCCCCAAAGATAAACTCTATTGCTACTTTGTAACTATAATCTTGCTACTGTTATGAATCGTAATGTAAGTATCTGATATACAAGATACCTGATATGCGGCTCCCAAATGGGTCATAACACAGGTTGAGAACAAGTGGACTAGAGTTAAGCACTCCCTTTCTTCAGTTTATTTATGCCCTTTTAAAACACCAAAAGGTTCTGAGGAAATAGTTTCCCCCACCTTGGGGACAAGTCTTGTTAAGAACAGAATGTTTTTGTATTTCAATCTTCAAACCTGTTCCTTTACCCCTGTGAAGTAGGAAGAGATTTTTCTCTGCTATTTGCTGTTAGAACCTAAAGGGGAAAGTAATCACTTTTGGGGTTTTTAATTCATAGGCTTGTCCATGCTCTGCCTCCAGGAATTCAGTTTGTTTCTCTACCCTAGCACTGGTTCTCATGTGAGTTTCTGCTCATGGCTTTCTGGTACTATAAGCTGTGATTCGTTGTATTCAGTGTCTCTAACTCTAGTTTAAGGAGTCATTTGCCTAATACCCTCCGTTCTCTAAAGATATTAAGAAATGTTTCTGGGCCAGGCTTGGTGGCCCCATGCATTTATTTAATCACAGCACTTGAGGAGCAGAGACAGGTCACTACATTTTCAAGGCTGGCCAGTCTGCTCTACACTGCAAGCTCCAAGCTAGGCAAGGCTATAGGCCATCCTAGTCTACATAGGAAGTTACAGGCAAGCCAAGGCTATGAAGAGAGACCCTGTATCAAACAAACAAGCAAAAAAAGAGGTTATTTTTTGTTTTCAGTTTGTTAAGCTTCATACTCACTGTTAAGATGCAGTGGATATTTCTTCATATACAGAAAGAAGAAATGTTCTCTTAGTTCATGCAGTTACTTTTTTCTCTAATATTAGCGAATGTTAGTTTCTTTTAACAAAATGTTGGTGTATGCAGTTGTGTGTTAAGATAGTCCTCTATTTGGTCACTGCAGTGCTTTCATCAAAGAAATTGATGCTACTCGCAAGGAGTTACATTTGGGATGGAGAGTATGAACCACACTGAAGACATTTGTGTATTGGAATCCCCTTTTATTTTGGAAAGCAAGCCCTTCTGCTTTTGTGTCCATCTATTTCTACCCCGAACAACTAAAATGGACCTAAAGTTTTTCACCAAGCAGCTTTTTGTACACATTGATTTAAAGCACCAAGTTTTCATAGCCCTCGGGTGTAGCATAAAAACATCTAGAAAGAATGCTTACCATTTTCCATCTTCCGTTGACTTAGCCTTAGTGTCACAGGCAGAAGCTCTGAAGGAGGAAAATGATAGCCTCCGCTGGCAGCTGGACGCATACCGGAATGAGGTAGAACTGCTCAAGCAGGAACAAGGCAAAGCCCACAGGGAGGATGACCCAAACAAGGAACAGCAGCTGAAACTTCTGCAGCAAGCCCTACAAGGGATGCAACAGGTATGGGCAGTTTGTTCTCCTGTGCTGTTTGAAAGATCAGCATCCGCTTTGTTTCAAACAGGTGTGCTGAAGCAAAAAGATCAGAAGTTACTCCAGGCTATAGGTATTGCTGGGGTCTTTATGAAAAGTCTCAATTACTTGCATATGATAAAATGAGGATCAGTAAGTATATATTTGGTTGAAACAACAAAGTATAGTCTTTTAGAAGAAATAACAAAGACTTCATTCTTGATTTTCATGGAAATGGAGACCATGTAGTAAGTACCAGTGTTTTAGGACTGTAACACCAGTTTAGCTTTATTTTATTTTCACAGTTATGTATGTGATTTTACAAGCACAGAATTCCAAGTATAGAAATTAAACTGCCAGGCTAGCGACATGACTCGATGATTAAGAGCACTTATGCTCTTACAGAGGATTAGAATTTGGTCCCAGCAGTCCCAGCAGTCCCAGCAGTCCCAGCAGCCATGCTGGACAACTACCAAGCACCTATACCTCCAGCGTCATGGGATCTGATAGTCTCTTTTGGCTTCCATGGATATTCACACACATACAAACACACATAATAAAAATAAAATAAGTGCTAAATATTCATCTGAATAAGAAGAGAAATAATTAAATCCAACGGAAATTGAATAACAGGTGGTCAGTATCTCAAATGTGATGTGGCCATCACCACAGTGAGCCTCCAATATAAAAGCTGTCAACACCTCCTTTCACTAGAGTGAAGGACTAGTGCTTCTAAGAAAGGATATGGTCATATTCTGTCATCACAGTATACCAACCATATTCCTTACATTTTAAAATGTGCAATGTGTTTCAACTCTGTACCTTGAAATAATCTAGGGCAAACTAATTGCTGCTTGGAAATCATAAATGGTGAACAGGGAGTTTTCTGGCACTAGCAGCCCTGTGTTCTTACTGCTGCTACCATTGTCTTCCTGGGTGACAAGTAATAGCACATTAATATGTCACCCTTCCTATTAGCAAAATGTGTGAAAATGCTTACCTTCCTTTGCTTGTCACCACAGTTTAATTAGAATACATGAATTATATCAGAGATCTTTCTACTAAAAAAAAAAAAAGTGCCCCTGTAGCTAGCCTTCAAAAGGCTTTGACAACAAACATTGTACCTTGTTTTTAGCTGATGATCTTTTGCAAGTCTGAAAATAAGACTTTGAAAACACCTTTATCATTGTTTCTCTCTTCTTCCTGTGTTGCTTTTGAAACCATTACACAAACAAACAGTTGTGCCACTTCCATGCATAGATCTCAGACTCCTAAAAATTAACCTTGGGAAAACAGAACTACAAAGAATAAGCAACATTTTCCCATTTTATCTCAAAAGATGTATAATAAACATGTATTAAGACAAGGGATGTCAGAGATAACTGGCCTGGTTTTAAATCTAACTCTGGTACTTCTTATCTGAATTAATGCATTTGTGTGCTAATATACTTAGCACAGTGCTTAGTAAATAAAAGGAAATTCGATAAGCAGTATTTGTTGCCCTTACTGATAACAAATTCAGTTCCTTGCCTTCTGATACAGAAACTAACATATGTGAAATTTGGATTCATAACTATCTTTCTACACAAACCAAAATTGGTATGTCAGACAACTTTACAAAGAAAATGTTTTTCAACATTAAGTTCATGTCTCCTCAACTATCAAGATAGTTTGTACAGTATTCACTGCATAGCTGGGACAGAGCAGAAGCTAAGTGACTGTGTTTGTCGGTTTCTCTGGTCCTTTATAAAATATAAACAAATTCAGAAGAAATATATAAAAACCAAAATTTTAAATAGTAGGAAGTATCTTGATTTTCCCAAGATACTTTTTCTCTGTGTGGAAAAAGGTACTATTAGTAGAAGGGGAAGTGAGGCTAGTCCACTTGATAACTAACCTCAGCCAAAGACTGTGTGTGACGTGTAAGCCTAAATGAGTAATACCATGATCTGTGATCTTTCCTGAAGCATCTGCTCAAAGTCCAAGAGGAATACAAAAAGAAAGAAGCTGAGCTTGACAGAATCAAAGACGACAAGTTACAGGTAGAACAACTGTTGGAAAATTTTCATGAAAAGGTACAAGTCCTATGTCAATCTTTTTTTTTTTTTTTTTTATCCCTTTCCCCTTCCTCTCTCGGTGATAGTATAAAGGCCCTAGAAGTTTTTGCAACAGAAGTCAATGTGAAATACTGCCAGTTGGGAATTAAAGTTCCTCTCTGGGCCAGGCATAGTTGTGCACATCTTTAATCCCAGCACTTAGGAGGCAGAGGCAATCAGATCTCTGAGTTCAAAACCCCCTTTTTGAGAACCCCCTTGTCTCAAAACAAAACAAAACAAAACAAAACGCCTCCTCTCTGTGGTAAGTCTTGTATCAAGAGCTCTGTTTTTAAGTATGAGAACTTTAGCATTTCTAAAGCTTCTGGTTTATATACTTTTCGGTGAATAAAATGTAGTTCCAATGATCACATTCCTCTGTCTCTGCCATTGAAGGAAATCGTACTGCGTACTTCTTCACTGCTTCATCTCCTCACACCACCAACAACAGAGAAAACCCGTGTGTTCTTGTCTGCTCCCTATTGCTGTAAGAAACACTGTGCCCAAAAGTAACTTGGAGAAGGGTTTATTTTCCTTTGCAGCTTATAATCTTTGGAGTTCTGACTGCAGAGACCATAGAGAAATGTTACTTACTGGCTTGCTCCTCATAGCACACTCGGTTTGCTTTTTATACAACACCAGGACCATCTGCTCAAAGGTGGCATCACCCACAGTGGGCTGGGTCTCTCCCATCAATCAATCAGGAAAAGATACCTTACAGATTTTCCTACAGGGCAATCTGATAGAGTCCATTCCTTACCTGAAATTCTATCATCCCAGATGAGCACACCTTTAACTGAATATTTCATTAAAGCAGGAATGCAGCTAGAACACTGACAGTTCTTTACACCCAGTCTATCAGGTCAGAGTAACAGCCAATACCAAGTCAGGCGTGGTGATACACACTCGAATCCCAAAGCTTAGGAAATTGAAACAGGAACATCATGACTTCAATGTCACCCTCAGCTACGTAGAAAGTTAGGAGTCAGCCTGGGGTATACAAAACCCTGTCTCAAACAAACAAATAGCCAACACCAAAATGGGGGGAGCCTTGTGGAGAAACAAGGAGACATGGTTTTTCTAAAGCCAGATGATAGTAACAAAGAAGGGAAGGTGAAACTTAATGAAGGGAGAGCCTGCTGCAAAAAAAAAGAACACAGTGAAGATACCTGGGCCAATCTATTTAACTTTTGCATGGGTCTGTGGATCACAACAGAGGTGTTACTTTTTGATGTGTAAAATCTTCTGCTGTCTCTGTCATACCTCTCCAGTCTCACAGGCCTCAATAGTTATCCTCTGGGGCAAAAAAAAAAAAAAATAAAGACTCATTAACCAGAACTTGCTGCTGTGTGAAGAGGTAATGGAGGAGCTTGAACCAAGAGTTCACCATCAGCAATGGTACAGTTCTGCAAGAGCTGCTGTTGATCTTCCTGGCTCAACTCAGAGAGACAGAACAGATGCAGGCCCTGGGTGTATTTACCAGTGTGGGATGTGCCCCAGAGAGCCATTAAGAACTGGCAACCTTGGTGTACTTGAAACAAATGATTGAAAATGTTTTCTTTCAGAGGCCATTTGCAATATGCTTTTAATTCTTCCACATCATAAAATCAGCTCACTTTCCACTTTTGCGGGTGCTATTAAAGAAATGAGCACAATCCCAGAGAAATTCATTCATCAAGCATTTAATTGAAAAGTGCCAAACCTGCTTTACTATCAGGACTTTCCTTGTGCTCTCAGAGTTTCTACATTGTCCCAGAGCTGCAGCGTAGCTGTTTCTCTTCCTGAATAAAATACACCATATCTCCAGAAGATCCTAGCTAGACCAGCTGCTGAGAGCACGCTTACCACCACTCTTTAGATTGCCATGACAATTGACTTCAGCACATTTCTAGTAGAGGCTGCTTTCCGCTTTGTGAAGAATTTTGTTTAAAGAAACAACAGGTCAAATGGCACAGAAGAAACATGTCATATTGTGCTCAATGACAAGTGTTTCTCATCTGAGAGGGAATATGCCACAGAATGACAGCTAAGGAGGACCAGAGAGCCATCTGATGATCAGAAACCTGTGTGACTCAGAATTTTCCCTGTTATTTCAAGCAAAGCTTCTTTTAGAAGAATTCATGACAGATCATCGCAAACTGATTGTCTCCACGAAGCTGATTTGTGACTAAATATTTCAGCCTGACACAATTAGGTTAGGAAGCAGGAGACCATGACTATCACATTAGACTACAAAAATAATTTCACGGTGAAAGGCAAACAGTAAGGTTTGGTTTGCTTGATTTTTGCTTTTGTTTGGGTTTCTTAACAGTAAGCCACCACATGAGCTGTTGACAGTGTTTTGCAGTATAACAGTATCACTTATGTCTCTCTTGCTGTTGCAAAGAACTACCTCCTTGAATGTGCTAGTGAAGTTCAAGGAAATACACATCTAATCACTTCTAATTTGCTTAATGCCAGCCATGATGAATTTGAAATTGTTTCAGTTGAGTCACAGTTCCATCCTAGATGAATAAGACTTCTCAGAAAATCTGAACATATTAAATCAAACTCAATTTGTTAAATGCCCACACTTAAGGAATGCCTTACTGGATCATTTAAGGTTGTAAGGGAGTTAGAGCAGATGCAAAGCCCCTGCCTTAGAAATGAACCAGTGCTTTAAATCAGATGTGCCAGAAAACAGCATGTCTTTCGGCATAGGCCACTCACTTCATTCCAAGCTGGTATCTAGGGAGCTTTGAAGACACCTTTAAAGAACACAGAAGTGCCCCCCTTTCCCAAGGCCTGTGGGAGGGAAGAAGCAGCAGAACATCAGAATCCAGCATGTCCTGCCCACACCTGCCCAGGCCTGCTGAACCTCCTCACCACTTTCTTTTAAAAGAAAAGACAGAAGCAATGGGACTGATGCAGAAATTTTCACTCCTTCCTCTGAAAGCTTTTACTTCATCTATACAATGCAGAACTGTGTTTTCCCCTGCACCTAAAGACAGAGCCACAAACAGTGCCTGCCAGGCATAAAATTCACCCAAGTATCTCATAAAACCAAACTGCTACACTCAGAAAAAGCCTCCGCAACAAAGATGGCAACCGAATATCTTTATTCATAGTCAGAAGGATTTTAACTGATCTTTAACTTAACAGAGAAGAGAAACAAGAAACAGAGTCTCTAGAGATGAATGTTCTAATTTCTAGTTCAAAAGCCAGCACTGATACCTGAGTAGACTGGATGTATCACACATTCTCTTCTCAGATGTGGGACTTCCCATAAGCAGAATTTGAATCTAATGTTGAGAGAGAGGGGGAGGAAGGAAGATGAGAATATGAATCAACATACTCATTCATTCACATGAATGAATATAATCTGAGATGAAACGTCAATGATTACTAATATAAAGCCTAAGAATGATAAAGCCAGAGAAACATAACTGGTTAAGATAAATGTCTACGTCCTTGTGGATTTTGACACCATATAAAGATGCTTTGGCTCAGATGGTAATGGTACTTCCTGCCAAGCCTGAAAACATAAGTTTACTTCTCTGGAACCACATGGTAGAAGGAGAGAATCAATACAGAAAACTATCCTTTGACCTCCACGAGTATAGCATGGTGTGCGTACACATGTATACACACACACACACACACACACACACACACACACCCCAAATGTTTTTAAAGGGTACTTTGGATTATCTGTGGTGTTTTTAGAATTTGTGTTTTCAGCAATCCAAACTGGACTATGTTGTTTTAATGGTACTGTGTTGCTTTTGTGAACCTGTTGCTGGGCACAGTGAAGTACACCTGTTGTTCCTAGGCAACATAATTAGAACTTACCTTTCATGTTTTAATCAAAGTTATATGTTGTACAATTAATTGAAATCAACTCTTTGGCCAAATAGGGTTAATTGACCCCGGACGCATTTTATTCCAGCAGGAAAACTGTGGCTCTAGACTGTGTGCATCAAGCCAAGAAGGGGAGCAACCTCTTGAGAAGACCACAATAGGCAATCCTGTCAAATCTGAACGTGAGGCACTGCTAGTGGGTAAGCAAACCAACACACAAAACCTATAAGGTACAGAACATGTCTGGCAAGCATGTATGAAGTATGACAGTACAAGAGTTTTAAACGTGAGAAAGATCAAGGAAAATTTTTCCATTAAAAGTTCTAAGAAGAGCTCCAAACCACTTCTGGCTCCTCATAGCCACTGTCATCCCAAGTGTGCTGTAGTCAGCATTATACCGAGAGTGGGTCAAGAACAGAAGCACATTGTGTGCTTTTAATCGCTCTATATGAAGAGAGGGGTCCTTGCCCATTCATTCAGAGGGCTAGTCCAGACACTGACTTTCTCAGATGAGCCTCAGTAGTGAGTGTCTGCTCTTCTGATGCCAGATGAAGGGGTATTTGTCTCTACTTCTCAACACAACACATGTTCTTTGCAATACTACTTTTCCAAGTCTCCGACAACAAGTAGGTATCCGACAGCTTTATTAAATTCCACTCTGATGTACCTGTCTCCAAAGCCATTGCCTGTCCCTGGCATATGTTCTTCTAGCTGAACTACCTTGTCTAACCGTGGTGGGAGAGGATACACCTAGTTCCACAGAGACTTAAAGTAACAGGGTAGGGGGTAGGGGGCATACCAGGGAAATCCTCACCTGCTCAAAGAAGAAGAGGAGGGGAGATGGGGGAAGGATTGTGGAAGGGGGGACTAGGAGTAGAACAGTGACCCGGATGTTAAATAAATAAATGAATAAATAAATAAATAAGTGATTCAGTCTCACAAATCAGCCCTCACTTTAGATACCAGACTCATACATCAGATGCCCAAATGTCAACATTTCCTTATGGGGGAAAAAAAAGCTTATTTGGGTAGACAGTGTTAGAGTTTCAGTCCATATTTGGTTGGCACAATTGGTACTTTGCAGCCTACACCAAGGCACCACATCAGAATCGCAGCATGTGGCAGCATCGTTTACCTCATGACCAGGATAAATGACAAACAAGAGAGAGAGGGGCTGATAACCTGCTGTGTTTTCAAAAAGCATGCTTTCATGTCCACCAGGCCTCACATCTTCAAAGTTCTACTACCTCCACATAGTGCCACAGGATGGGAGCTTAGGCTTTATCACATGAACCTTTGGGTATCACTCCACATGCACAGTATATAACAGTAAGTCACCCATACTCTGTCCTGTCTTGCAAAAGAGTCAGGAAATTCCCAGTACCCCACTTACCAGATTCTCAAACTTGTTAGTGCAATCCCCAGAACTCCAAGCAGTACTGAACTATTGCCAGACTATTGTAGAGCAGCAGTTCCGCAACCTACGGGTTGTGACCCCTTTCAGGGCTCAAACAACCTTTCGAGGGGGTCACCTAAGACCATCTGAAAATACAGGTATTTACATAAGATTCATAACAGCAAAATTATATAGTTATGAAAATACTGTTATGGTTGGGGGGGTCAGTTCAATATGAGGAGCTATATTAAAGGGCCACAGCATTCGGGGAGAACCCTGCTGTAGAGGGTGAAATGCAGGACTGGGGAGATGGAAGAGCTACATAGGACAAGAAAGGAGTCAAACCTCTCTGCCCTGTATGGGCTTGCTCCGCTCCCTTCCCAGCATGCTTCTGTATTCACCAACTGGAAATCTCTCTGAATGCCCTCATGTCTTTATGGAGGTTTCATTGTGTCAGTGTGTTTGAAGGTAGAGAACCTAAAAGCTCCATGCTCTTAATCACATCTTAGTCTTACTGTTGTGTTGGCCAATCCTTGTGGAAGGGGGTGACCAGGAGTGGGGCAGTGAGCCAGATGTAAAGTGAATAAGTAAAATAAATGAAGGAAGGAAGGAAGGAAGGAAGGAAGGAAGGAAGGAAGGAAGGAAGGAAGAAAGAAAGAAAGAAAGAAAGAAAGAAAGAAAGAAAGAAAG
>NC_034613.1:39744141-39752377 GCF_900095145.1 Mus pahari | reverse complement strand
ATGGTTATGAGCCACCATGTGGTTGCTGGGATTTGAACTCCGGACCTTCGGAAGAGCAGTCGGGTGCTCTTACCCACTGAGCCATCTCACCAGCCCCCCATAGCTTCCAATCTTAATGCCACTAATGCTGAGATTCCGTTCCTCCGTGTGCAAACTGGAGAAGCTATTACTTGTATTACAAGAATTAGCATGGTAATTCTCCCATGCAGGACTATAGTCAACCCTCAGTACACTTACAGTACTAGTCACAAGTACTTATTGGCTTTATGTTCCATTTGGGAGCTAATGGAGAATTGAGGTTCAGATTATTTGGTCCTTTAATAAGGATTGGTTAATCCAAGCTTCCTTCTAGGAAGCTGAACCACAAGGTAACTCTATCCCACAATCTAAAGCCCTCCATGCTGACTGGCTTCTGCATATCTGGGAGGTATATCTGTCTTCTGGGGGAGTGGGTATTATACTCAGATATAACACTTTGATATGTCCATAAGATGCACAGGGGGATCTGCCATTGAGACTTCTAACAAAACCCAACAACTTTTTAACATTTTTCTACTCAGAATTTTTAACAAGTTGTCATGGTGACAGAATTATTGGGGAGAGGAGGAAGTCTGCAAATGGGCAGCCCCAGACAATAAAATGTATCCTTCAATGACTAGCTCTTGTTTTTCTTTTTAAAGACCTTAGTCTTTAGCTGGTGGAGAAATCTCCTTTCTAACCTAAGTTCTTTGAATGTGAACTCACAAAACCTGATTAGTGTTTTTAAACCTCTGAACTTATTTCTTAGCATTTGATACTTTTCCTTAGCCATGACATTTAGACTTTCTTTGAATATGGACTTATTTTCTTCAGAACTGAAGTTTTTCAACTCAAATCAGAGCTTAGAAATTCAATTTACTTGGTCATTTAAGAATAAAGTAATGATAAAAGTAATAGTATCCCTTTTGAATGGATTTTGTGACTCACCCTCTGTTCCTCCTAGGTTCCCCCAGCCCACCCTTTGCCATCTAATATTTGGAAGGTTTTCATAAAAAATAATTGAATTTCAAGCTATAATTTCAGCTTGTGCTATTCTTTGTGAGCCTCTAAAAGGACAGAAAAGTTGTACTTTCTAAACCAAATCAGTGTCCACTTATATTTCCTGGTAGTTTTTAAGAACCTCAGTTCTAGAAGATCTGATTTAAAAGATATATAAATTCACAAGCATTTAAAAATGAAGCTGTACAATTTTTGAACATTTTTTTTCTACTTGTTGCCAGTTAAGTATTAGAACAATTAATGTGACATCCATAAGAATCAGGGCAGTGGTTGCAGCTGACCCCAGAATTAGATAGACTGAGTGATAATCTCCCAGGCATTCCTGAAAGCTAGAAACTGCTTTAAGAACTCTGTTCTAGGAACACATTTGGGGCTCTCAAGACACAATGGCAGTGACCAGTCATGCCAGTGTGAAGGAAATTTTTGAATTTTCTGTATAGATCAACTCATAAAATAAAGCCCCAATACAGTACAAGTGGGTCTCCACCTTCCTAATACTGCGGTCCTTTACTACAGCTCCTCATGTTGCAGGGACCCCCAATTGTAACATTATCATTGCTGCTACATCATAAATGCAATTTTGCTACTGTTATAAATCACAATGTAAATATCTGATTGCAGGGTATCTGATGTGTGACCCCTATGAAAGGGTCATTTGCCTCCCCAAGTGGGTCACAACCCACAGGATGGATTTTGTGGCTCACCCTTGTTCTTCCTAGTTTCTCCCAGCCCACTGCACTAGGTTAATAAGTATGTGGTGTGTTTTTCTCATAATACATTCTTAATTTCTAAGAACATGAAGGCTAATTTAATGATTGCCAAAACACACATCATAATCTAAATTCATCTTAAGATTCTAGGATTCAAATTGTTGCCAGTGGTGACAAATGATGGGAGTGACCTCACATGCCAGCTTCACTCTGGGTGGCATTGTAGAGTGAAAGGCAATGAGTGGCAAAAACCACTGAGTTCACATACCTGCTCTACCACTTGTCAGCTGAAACGTATGGCTTGGTGTTCTCATCTGTGAAATGGGGGTTGATAGTTCCTATGCCATGGGGTTGTTAAAAAAGATTAAATGAATAAAATATATGCAAACTTAAAATACCGATGAGTTTACAGATAGAGTACATATGTGCTCTTGTCTGTATGAGTTCACTCACTGTCTGTGGATCTCAAGACATTGCATGCTGCCATGTAACCTCTGGGGCATTATCTCCCCAGGGATCATCTCCACATTCCTTCACGTCCACCCCTTTGGAGCAAGCATTGAATACATCTGTTCCTACTTGAATCGTCTTGATAATAAGGTAAGTGTGGAACTAAAGCTGGGATGGGAGGATGAAGGATTTTTTTCTGTGTAGGTGACCTTACTCTCTTCAGGCATTAGCAGGCCATATTACTTGTGGCTCTAAGCAAGTGTCCCTTCCTTCCAGTCTCTGTGATTCAATGTATGACCTCCCTCTTAGAAATAGTATGACTGTCTGTCCTAGCTTTCCTAAAACTGAACAATTTCCTGAGACTTGACATGTTTGATAGTAAAACTAAGGAAATCCCATGAAAACTAGAAATAACTGGCTAGCCTACTTCTTAGAAGATTCTGACTTACTTCCCTTGATTTCCAGGCAAGCTACCAAATACCCAGCAAATTAACCACTTCTCCACTCTTACCGGTGAGCATTTGCCCCAGGCCTCTAGCCATCACCAACTACCCCCCACCATTACTACTGCTGCTATCTGCTTTGAGAACAGTTGAGGAAGGTAAAATAATGATGGTGATCTGTGGGCCATTTATCTGTGTGATATCTTCATGAGACGAGCTCACAGATCACATGAAGTAAGGCGAAGTGTTAATTCCCCTGAAAGTCAAGGCTGCTTCATAGCAACAATGATGGCTCCTCAGAACAAATAAGCTCATGATATGTCTTTTTTTTCCAGAAACAACATTTAGCTAAGCTTCCCTGTAGATTGTATCAGTATTATTTTACCAAACCGGGCCTCCTAGGAAATACCATTGAGTGTGGATTCCTGACATTATGTTGTCCAAGATGTTAAATCAGAGAACCCTTTGTCGTCTTAGTGAAGGCACTAAGCATATAATAATTCAGTGATCCACTTTCCCCAGTGGCCTTTGTGTTAGTTCTAGCTTGCATTGATTCCTTATTTCCCTCTAGGAAGTAATTCTATTCTGTAGCCATATACCCCACTGGGCGGTTAAAGGAAAAATGGAATGGTAGTATCCAGACCATGTGGTCAGTTACAGTTCAGGATATTGAATTATATGTCAGTAAAACATCTCAGATTTTTTTTTAGTTTTAAAAATAATACACATTGTCACCGAATGCAAAGAAGGAAGAAACATAATGAAAAAAATGTGACGTAACCTCACCCCAAAGATACCATTTTAGCCTGTAATTTCAGACTCTTTTTCCATATCTATACTACATCTACTAAAATTTATGTAGCTACATCCACTATCTATCCCAGGTTTTTGAAATGAGAGTTCTACTCTTTGTAGTAACCTACACTGTTCTTCTTTCATTCCAGTGGATCTCCTTTACCACAAGCATTGGGAGGAGGGCACAACTTGACTCCTAGCTAGGGCCCAGCCCCACCCAGCCCCAGCAGCATCCTGCCAGAATAATGTCAAGACCTTCCAGTGAGGGCTTTAAAGGGTACCTAAATTTTGTGTGGAGTAACTCCAGGCTTCTTTAAGGTTTCCCCTGTTTGTTATCAGTGTGTGGGTGGTGGGAAAAAGAAATAAAGGATACATCAAAGTAGGAAGTGTTATTATCATTTTCCTTTGTGGACTGATGTATATATGGAGAATTCTATTCCACTGACAGACATTTCTGCCTCTGTCCCCTCCAAAAAGGTGTCATAGCTTCATTAGTCCTGGCTATAGCATGCCCAGCAAAGAGCATGCTCAGTTGGCTACAGGCCCAAACTTCTCTACGAAACTGACATTAGCTCTTTGCAAAAGCAATTCATTGGACAGTGTCCAGTAGTCCCAGCATATGAACATTGGTGTCTGAAAACCACTCCAGCAACACACACAAATCCATAAGGCCAGATAGGAGATTCCCACTGTCCTCAGAACACATAGCAGCAGGTGGCCTGGGATGGAAGACTAGTTGTGATTAAATGATGTCCTCTATGTCCCACAGATCAGCACCAGTGATGTGGAATCTCTCATGAGTAGACTCCAGCATACCTTCAGACAGGAAATGACTGGAGTTGGAGCCAGCCTGGAGAAGAGATGGAAATTCTGTGGTTTTGAGGGCTTGAAGCTGACCTGAAGCTCTTTGCCTAGAATTTGAGATCCTGAAAATAAATGTGTGCTTGACAAGCTTAGGATGTAAATTTTGTCCTCAGTGGTTTTCAAGTGGACATTGCTTTCAATTTGTCAGTTCATTCCTGAATATCTTTCAAGTTAAAATAAGGATCCTAGAATAGCGTCTCAAGCTACAGGTCCTAAAAAGAAATTGCCTCAAACCTCAAGTGCTGTAACTTTCTCCTATTTCTGGCAATTGGTTGACTTTTCTTATAAGTAATAGTGAAAAATTCCTGAGACTAAAGCGTATTTGGAGTGTTTTCAGTGTCTGTACTACTGTTGTAGACCTTGTACTTTTTCAACGCTGTTAACTGCAGTGTTTTGATGATTTGTATGTGCTCTGTGTTTCCAGATTTCTCTTCACGTGAGTGAGAGGGATGCTAGGAACCCCCTGTAACTGCCATTGTCTTTCTCACCTACAGTAAACACTAAAGGAAAAATCCATCTGTGTCTTCTCCAAGGTGCTTCACCAGTTCACCTTTGAAAAAACAAAAGCATGAACTGTGGCTTTTTGTAAAAAATACTGTGAACCAAAAGTTGACAAACGTTCCAAAGTTATTTTCTCTAATAGAAAAGGTCTATTTCAGAATTTTAAAACAAGAAATCTAGATGGATTCATGGGAAGTCTTCAGTATGACTACTGTGTCTGTGCTTTTCAGAACTACTTGTAAATAGTCTGCTTTTAAAAGAGGGCATGTTTAGTTTTCTATGAATGAAAATGCAGTCAGGTGTGGGCACATGTGCACACACATTGGCAGAAGGGATTTATTTTGATAGTCCTTCCCTCTGGCCTTCCTACTGTCTGTTGGTCCTATTTTTTTCCTGCTGTTAGTGTGTTGAAATGCAAACTGTGTACTGCTGTAAATACTGTTTACTTCCATGCTGGATGTTTGTAAAGAACTGATGTGAGTATTGAAAGTAAAGAACTAATAAATAAATGATGGACTGGGGTGTGAGGCTTCCTGCACATGCATCAGTTCCGCCCAGAATGCTGACTGACAGGGACTCCTCTGGTTCCCTCATACCCATCTGTACATTGCAATGGCCTTGCTGAGTGTAAGTGGACCATTCAGGAAGTCCTGCTTGGTAGGAAAAGAAAAGAAAGGGTAGACTTGGATGGAGGCTGTTCCTCAGAGGTATAGATGGTCTTTATTATTTTTTGTAGTGGAAATGGTGGTACTTCTAATTACACAAGCATGCCCGCCCTTGAGCTCCATTGAAGGTAAGAGAATACACTGAATGAATATAGCCAATAAGAGTATTTCCTGAAAATACTTTGCAAATGAGATATGATCAGTATTCAAAGATACATTTTTAAAATGCAAATATTCCTTTTTATACCTCAGTTTTGAATGGATTGCTTCCTGCGTGATACTTAGATCACGTTAGGGCTTCTCTTTGAGTTACCACCATGTTGGAAGAAGATGCCAAACTTGCTTGGCAACTAGAAAAAACATTCCACAGGAAACCATTCATGCTGAAAGTTGACTTGCCCCTTAACACCCCACTATGGCCCCAGCAGGAACCCTAGAGTTATTTTTACACTAGCTTTTTGACTGGAGTATCTTCCTCATAAAGGCTGCTTCTCTGGAAAACTTTGATTCTTCAGTCTCAGGGGCTCCTAAAATATCTTCTTTAGGACAATATCTGTAAAATTAAGAGAAATTTCTCTAGTCGTCACTTATTTCTTGAATAGGTTAAATAATGTCAAGGCAACAGCTGGCATACATAACCACCTTGCTTATCTTCACTTAATCTTTCTCCCTCTCTTTTTTCTTGCTTCTCTTCTTTTCCTTAGTCTTGAGATGGGATCTTTCTATATAACTCAGCCTGGCCTAGAATTTGCAATCCTCCCATAGCCTTCCAAGCTCTGAAATTACAGGCATGTACCAGTCTATCTAGCCAATCTCTTTCAGTTGTGCATTCCTGGTTAGTTCAGGCATAATTCTCCTGCTATGCTTCCATATTCTAATTGTGATGGTAAACTTTCCATCTCAAATTGACCATTGTTTAGTCCCATGCCAGACACCATGTTAGTATGAAGTTATATTTTTTTAGGGGTGGTAAAAATTTAAACAGTCTTTGAGTACTGCAATTTCTCCACCAAAATGTCCTCATCAAATTCATTAAAAATCTCAAGTGTTGGCTATGAGGTGCCTGAAGAAGGATATCTGCTTCCATGCAGCTTTCCTTTGGAGTTAAAAATGCAACATCAACTCTTGCTACAAGTCCTGCTTTGTTGGCCAGCTCTACAAATATAAGGGCCCCACTATCTTAAAATTTTGTGTGTGTTGTGTGTGTGTGTGTGTGTGTGTGTGTGTGTGATATTTGTCTACAATATAGCCTGTCCCATTAGTTATCTTTTCTGAAAAATCCTGACAGATATAGTATTATAGAGTACAGCTACCATTAAGCATGTCACCTGACCCTAACAAAGGAAATTTACTTGCTTTAACACATTTCAAATAATTACTCTGCCCAACACATCTTTCTGTGCATTGTAGGATACCAAAGGCGTATGACTGACTCTTGCATCAGGTTGATCAAAAGGAGCCCTTCCTGGTAAAGCATGGAAGTTAGCAGGAGGATCAAGAGTTCAAGGCTTTTCAAAGCCAGCCTAGGCAGCATAATGAGGCTCTGACTCAAAACAAAAGGTAAAAATGAAGATTGTAGATAGAGCTCTGTGATAGAACCCTTGCCTAGCATGTGTGAAAGCCCTCAGTTCAAACCCACCTGTATCATAAGGAAAGGGGGTGGAAGTGGAAGAGGAGACTGTGATGATAATGGAAGGGTACCTTTTTCACACATCAGCCTTAAGTGCTTCACCAGAGGCCATAGAAACTCAGCATAGCAAGCAGCGTTGACCATGACTGGTATAGACAAAGTGGTAACAAAGTATTATGACTGAAACCTGAGTTTTCTGCACCTTGACTAATAGGGTACAAGTTCCATGAGGAGAAAATGATCCATAAGGGTCCTGTGCACTGTTGTTCCTGATGCATTGTAGGTTCCCAGGATATTGTGAATAAGCAAGCACCTGCATAGCATCTTTAATCCCCAAAACAAGTCATAATATTAAAAAGCTAACATTATTTAGTGATTTCTGATAAAGAAAACCAGGCTCTAAATAGATGAGCCATAAATAGGGGAGATGTGGCAGCAGGCACATGAGTAGTAGGCTGGGCATGTTGCATCTGCAGTCAGAAAAGAGAAAAACAAATGCTGGTGCTCTACTGGCCACCTCCTCTTACCCTTTTTATTTATTCTGGGACCCCAGATCCATTGGATGGTGCCCCCCACATTCACATTTAGCTCAGAAGATTTTAGGGGATTCCACTGGTTAATGTTCCATCAAAGGAGAGTGTGCTTACTATCTCCTAGATCACAAGATCTGTAATGACTCTGCAGTCTTTTAGTTTAACAGTAAGTTTTGAAGGTCTTGGCTTGCCTAAATAATATTCTTTATCTGTAAGAAGCATCTCAAAGGCACACTGGAGCAATTAATTATAGCAGCAACAGAAGGAAAGAAATTGATTATACACAGGTATGAGCCCTCCAGACTTCACAGCCTTATGGAGAAACTATCAGATCTTAGATGAGAAATGGTATGCATGGCACGTTACAGAGCCCTCTGCCAAACTGTGCTCATTCTGAGTATAGCTGAGCATCACAGTACCCTGAAATTAATAGTGCTCTTTAGCACTAGACTTCTGAAACCTTAATTCATGAGGATTCCTAGATAAAAAAAAAAAAAAAAAAAAAACACATGAGATAAAAAGTAAAAAAGCAAGCCTAAAACAACCATCCGCCCAGTGCCAGTCAGGCCTGGAATGACTTCTGGGACTGAGAACACACTGAGTCTGA
>NC_034613.1:39716521-39740518 GCF_900095145.1 Mus pahari | reverse complement strand
GGGTTGCAGCCCCTTCAGCTCCTTGGGTACTTTCTCTAGTTCCTCCATTGGGGGCCCTGTGTTCCATCCAATAGCTGGCTGTGAGCATCCACTTCGGTGTTTGCCAGGCACTGGCATAGCCTCACAAGAGGGTCCCTTCAGCAGAATATTGCTGGCATGTGCATTAGTATCTAGGTTTGGTGGCTGATGATGGGATGGTTTCTTATAAAATGCGAGACTACCAGCCCAGAGATAGTACCACCCACAAGGAGACCTCCCCACTCGATCACTAATTGAGAAAATGCCTTACAGCTGGATCTCATNGAGGCATTTCCCCAACTGAAGCTCCTTTCTCTGTGATAACTCCAGCCTGTCAACTTGACACAAAATGAGCCAGTACAGGACCCTAACATCAGAATAAACATAAAGGCATGATATAAAATACAATAGATTGCAAAGGAAATTTTAAAGTGTGGAATTTTATTTCATCACACATGTTAATATTTATCAATTATTTATTTTTAAAAAGCCCCACTGCATAGCAAAATCTAAGTAAATGTTTGTTGGGAAAAAATAACCTGAATAACAAGATTTATAACTGAATGAGATGCTGTTTCTGTGCACAGTGTGAAATTCTTAGTGAATGCGTAAATGGCAGGAGGCTCCTTCAAGCTTGTATTTTTGTGAAAAGTGACAAAGATGCTTCAGTGTGAACAAGTAGAAAGTGCTGTGTTTAGGGGGAAAATGAGCCCAATGCTGTTCCCAAGCTGTTAGTCTCCAAAGCATCACTTCTGGCACAGATAAGGGATGTGGGAGTTGTCAGAGAGAAGTCCCTGAAGACATCTGCCCAGTGTGTGGATAGAACCATATAAAAGGTTTCACATATTCTAAACACACCAAAAAAACACATGACATTTTTATATCCTGTCTTTAAAAACCTAAATTTGGATCCACACCAGTAAGACAGTATGGTTCAGAGGGCTGAGCCTAAGACATTTCAGTTCATATGTTGTTCAAGGGCTTACTCTATGCAAGACATTCTGGCAACCGTTGAAGAATGCAAAGATAGATTGGACATAGACATGGACTCATCCTTGAAGTTTTAAAAGGAGAGATCAAAGGATCAAAGATGTGTGTCAATGTTAATACATTAAGGAGACATGTTCTGCCTCCTCCGAACTAAAACCATCTAACCTGGGAAAGAAAGCACTGTATTGCTCAATCCAGTGACTGGGCAGATGGTTCGTTCAATGGGCACAGGACTTGTCACACAAGCATAAGTACCTGAGTTCAAATCTCTAGAGCCCATATAGAGCCAGACATGATAGCATGTGTCTGTAACCCAGTATTACTAGGAGATGGGAGGTGGACCCTGGAGAATCCCAGGAAGCACACAGACCAGCTAGCCTGGCATACACACAGGCAAACAAAAAAACATTGTCTCCCAAAAAAGGTGAAATATGAGGAAATGCATGTAATTCACTTTACCCATGGTACCCTGAGCTTAGCCACAAAGGAGATGGGTTGTTGTTGACCCTCATGGTAGCACTACTTACTGAGAGCTGCAGAAGATCGTCATCGCAAGAGAGGATCCTATGCCCACTGCCAGCAGGAAAAGGCCAAAAGTCAACAGGAAGTATAGTTTCTACGGAGTCACACTATCATAAAATAAAAACAAAATGGTTAGGTTGGACTTTGATTAATTGAGGCCTGGACAGCTGTGTGCTTCTCTGTGCAGGCATGTTGTACATGTGCCATATACACACAAATCAACTTATACAAGTCATCACAAGGTCAGTATCAGAATGCTGGTATGTTCATCCGAAAGGGGCATCTTAGCATTTAACACACATGATACCAGGGAACTGCACCATGACCCTTGTGAAACTGTTGTATCTTTTCCAAATGAAAAGATGTCTGAGATGCTCAGACCTGATTGTTCTATGAAATGCTGTGGCTAAGAACATTGCTGAAAACGTTATACAGTGATAAAATCTCTAAAATAATCCTGCAGTTTCCATATTCATTCTCCAGGGTAAGAAGTCACCTAGTTCTTTCCTTGAAGGTGCATTTACTTTCATACTCAAAATCTCCCCTTACTTTCTCCTGCTACTTCATATCTGTGACAGGTTAGAAATCATAACTTGTCCCTGGAGAACATGAAGTTCTTGATAAGAACTTGAAGTTGAGATAAGTAATTCATGAAGTTCTTTGGCAAATGGATGGAACTAGGAAATATCATCCCAAGTGAGGTAACCCAATCACGAAAGAACACACATGGTATGCACTCACTGATAAGTGGATATTAATCCAGAAGCTTGGAATACCCAAGATTCAATTCACAGACCACATGAAGCTCAAGAAGGAAGACCAAAGTGTGGATACTTTGGTCCTTCTTAGAAGGGGGAACAAAATACTCATGGGAGGAGTTACAGAGACAAAATGTGGAGCAGAGACTGAAGGAAAGACTACCCAGAGACTGCCCCACCTGGGGATCCATCCCATATACAATCATCAAACCCAGACACTATTGTGGATGCCAACAAGTGCTAGCTGACAGGAACCTGATATAGCTGTCTCCTGAGAGGCTCTGCCAGTGCCTGACAAATACATTTGTGGATGCTCTCAGCCAACCATTGGACTGAGTACAGGATCTCCAATGGAGGAGCTAGAGAAAAGACTGAAGGAGCTGAAGGGGGTTGCAGCTCCATAGGAAGAACAATGATATGAACCAACCAGTACCCCTAGAGCTCCCAGGGACTAAACCACCAACCAAAGAGTACAAATAGAGGGACCCATGGCTTTAGCCACATATGTAGCAGAGGATGGCCTTGTGGGACATCAAAGGGAGGAGAGGCCCTTGGTCCTGTGAAAGCTTGATGCTCCAGTGTAGGGGAATGTCAGGACAAGGAAGTGGGAGTGGGTGGATAGGTAAGCAGGGGGAGGGGGTATCAGATGGGGGGGGGACCAGGAAAGGGATATTTGAAATGTAAATAAAGAAAATACCTACCAAAAAAAGTAAAAAGTAAATCAGTGTCATAGATGGCTCACATTTTTATGGTCAGTTCTGTAACCTTTCTAACCACTCTACTTTAACCCACCCTAAAGACAAAGCTCTTGAATGTGGCTTTCAACAACCTTCTTCACTGCTTCCCACACTATATTATACCCTTAGTTTTTACTTCTATCACGCACATGTCCTACTTCAAACTGACGAAACTCCTTACCTTTCCCTACATCCCCAAGTCCAACACTTCCTGAATGGCAACTATTCAGTGAAAATGTCCTAGCTCCTCTCTCTTTCAACCCTGAGCTCCTAGAGTCCCTTGTCTGTAGCTGTGTCATAAGACAGAAGTATTCAGGGCACTATAGCATTATAGAATATAACATGTGCTATCTTCTCTGCAAGGACCATTATCTGACTTCTTCAAGCATGTATTCACTTGAGAAATAATTACAGAGACCCAAGATGTGGTAGAGAATTTTTCTGATCATTGGCATTAGAGCAGTAAGCAATAAGCATCTTTGTTCTTGAGTTCTACTTATAATGAAGCACCTTGGTTTCATGTCTGACCTGCTATAATGACATAGATTCTGTGGCTTCTGGAGGCTAAAAAGTCCAAGATCAACTTGCTGCTTTATTTGATTCTCTAGTGAGAGGTTTCCCCTGACTTGTAAAGGTCTGCAGGTTTCACTGCATCAGAGTTTCACAATGGAGTGGGAATGAGAATTAACGAATCTAAAATTAGGCTTTCAGACAAATCCACCAGGACTGTGTTGATCTTTGAATTCCTCTGAGCCTCAGAATGGTAAGACACAACTTTCTGTTTTGTATAAGCCTATGGTATTTTTCATATCAGCCCAAATGAACTAAGATGCTTGCCAATATGGAGGCTAATTAGAATTCCAAGTTGAAGCACAGAGAAAAAGAAGCTGGGAGGCAAGGAGTCAAACAGGAAGATAATAACTTTTGCCAGACATAAGATAATCAATGCTTGAAACACCGTAATAGAAATAGGACTTGAGAGGAAAGACAGATTTGAGAGAAAGTCTACAAAAAAGTAAATGAAGAAATGCTTCAGAAGTACAATTCAGTTTATCCTAAAGAAAGGAGTTAGAGATTGTTTTTTTTTAAAAAAAAAAAAAACAGTAAAGTCATTACCAATATAAAGTTCAGCAGAGCTGAAAGAACACAGAATTGTTAAGCTCAAAATTTTAAACTTCTTGCCACTGATAGCTGTGCCTATTTCTCTGGTAAACAGAAGGAAAAATATGTAACTACTAACTACTAATTATTGCCAATAATTGTACATCTAGACTCCCACCGGTAATTTCTCCTATAACTTCTCCCATTGTCTGTGACAGAATATTGAGGAGAATAAGGGGTTCCACGGAAAAGTCCAGGAATAAAAAGAAAGTCTCTTAGCCTGCATCCTCCAGAGAAACCAAGTACATTCCATAGATGGATAGATGAATCAGTGTATAGATGTGGTGGGAGAAGTGGAATCTGTTGGCATGATTATGTAGACTAAAAGAAGCTCATAATATCAGGAGTTGGAAAGCTAGCTAGTCAGAAAAGCTGGTAGTATATTTGCAGCCCACATTTTAAGGCCTAAAAACAAGATAATTGATGGCGTAAGTTCTGGTTGTGTGTGTGTGTGTGTGTGTGTGTATACATATATATACATACGTACACACACAAGCACAGGTGCGCGACCACACACACACATACACATACACACAAAATAAAAACAAAAAAGTGTGCGAGCACACACACAGAACACACACACACAAATAAAAGCAAAAAAAAAAAAGAGAGAGAGAGGATTGGGAGTGAGAACAAAGATCAGTGGGGAGCGTCTCTGGGATATGTTCCCCTAACTGGGCTGTCTTGTGTGGCCTCAGTGGGAAAGGAAGCATCTAGCCTCACAGAGACTTGAAGTCCCAGGGCAGGGGGATACCCAGGGGCCCCCAGCCATTCAGAGGAGAAGGGGAGGCAGGAGGCAGAATGGAATGTGAGAGGGGATGAGCAGGAGGGTGCAGTGAGTGAGATGTAAAGTGAATAAGTTAAAAAAAAATACATTTAAATTTTAAAAATGGGATACAGAGCTAACAGAATTCTCAACAGAAGAATCTCAAATAGCCAAAAAGCACTTAAAGAAATATTCATTATCCTTAGACATCAAAGAAATGCAAATCAAAACAAATCTTAGATTCCATCTTACACCCATCAGAATGGCTAAGATCAAAAACTCAAAAGCCCACCTGGGGATCCATCCCACATGCAAACACCAAACCCAGACACTATTGTGGATGCCAACAAGTGCTTGCTGACAAGAGCCTGATATAGCTGTCTCCTGAGAGGTTCTGCCAGTGCCTGACCAAAACAGATTCAAAAGTACACAGCCAAACATTGGATTGAGTGCAGGGTCCCCGGTGGAGGAGTTAGAGAAAGGACTGAAGGAGCTGAAGGGATTTGCAGCCCCATAGGAGGAACAACAATATCAACCAACCAGTACCCCCAGAGCTAAACTAAACCACCAACCAAAGAATACACATAGAGGGACCCATGGCTCCAGCTGCATATGTAGCAGAGGGTGGCCTTGTTAGTCATCAATGGGAGGAGAGGCCCTTAGTCCTGTGAGGGACTAATGCCCCAGTGTAGGGGAATGCCAGGGCAGGGAAGCAGGAGCGGGTGGGTTGGTGAGCAGGGGGAGGAAGGATGGGATAGGGAGTTTTCCGAGGGAAAATCAGGAAAGGAGATAACATTTGAAGTGTAAATAAGGAAAATATCTAATAAAAAAAACTCAAAGGGAAGCAAATAATGACAAGGATGTAGAGCAAGGGAAACATTCCTCCACTGCTGGTGGGAGTGCCAACTTATACAATCACTTTAGAAATCAATTTTGCAGTTTCTCAGAAAATTGTAAATAGTTCTACCTCAAGACCCAGCTCCTGGGCACATACCCAAAAGATGCTCCACCATACCACAATGACACATGCTCCACTATGTTCATAAGCTACTTTATTCATAATAGCCAGAAACTAGAAACTACTTAGATGTCCCTCAGCTGAAGAATGGATAAAGAAAGTGTGATTGGTACATTTACATAGAACCTCATAAAACTGAAAAGCCTTTGCAAGGCTAAAGACATCATCAATGGGACAAACGAGAGACTACAGAATGGGAAAAGGTCTTCACCAATCCTACATCTGACAGAGGACTAATACTCCAAATAAACAACTAAATAAATATAACAATAGTAAAACTCAAGAAATTAGACACCAATAAACCAAATTATATTTAATACTATTTGAACACAATAAGTCAATACTATTCAGCTATTAAAGAACAAAGACATCACAAAATTTGCAGGCAAATGGATGGAATTAGAAAATACCATCTTGAGTGAGGCAAACCGTTTGGAGCCTGATATAGCTCCAGAAATATAAACACGGTATGCACTTACTTACAAGTGGGCATTAGCCATAAAGTACATTATAACCATGCTATATCCAGAGACCCAAAGAAACTAAGTACTAAGAAGGGCCCAAGGGAGGGAGGAAACTGGGTGGGAGAGGGTGTGAAGAGGAGAACAGGGATAGGGATCAGGTGTGGAAAGGGGAGGCAGGAGAGGACTGGGAGTGAGAACGGAAACCGGTGGGGGTGTCTCTGGGACTAGCTGGAGACCTGGGACTGAGGAGAATATGGGGAGTTTTGTGGTGATCCTAGCTGAGATTCCTAACAGGAGGGGATATAGAGACTGAAGCTGCCACCTCCTGAAGTAAGGCAGGGGAAAGAGAGGGACCTCAACCCACCCACCAAACCTTCAATCCAAAATATGCCCTGACAGTGGAGCAGAGACTGAAGGAATGGCCAACCAATGACTGGCCAAACTTGAGACACATCCTGTGTCAGAGAGCCAACCTCTGGCAATATTAATGATACTCGGCTATGCTTGCAGACAGGAATCTAGCATAACTGTTTCCTGAGATGCTTCATCCAGCAGGGGATGGAAATAGATGCAGAGACCCACAGCCAAACATCGGGCAGTACTTGGAGAGCCTTGCGGAAAAGTCAGGGATAGAATCGACTAGAGAGGTCAAGAACACCACAAGAGCACCTACAGAGTCAGCTAGCCTGGGCCCATGGGAGATCACAGAGACTGAACCACTAACCAAAAAGCATGCAGGGGCAGGACCTAGCCCCCCCCCATTTGTAGCAGATGTGTAGCTTGGTCTTCCCATGGGTCCCCTAACATTTGGAGCAAGGCTGTCTCTGATTCTTTTGCTTGCCATCAGATCCCTTTCCTCTAACTGGACTACCTGGTTTTGGGCCTCAGTTGGAGAGGATGTGCCTAGGCCTGGAGAATCTACAAGTTCCAGGAGGGAGAGAAATCTGTCATCACCCCTCATCACCCGTGGGTTGTCCTTATGCACGTGTCACTGTATTAACTATATGTGGACTCAGCAGGAATACACAAAGTCCTCAGGAACCTTTTCCAAAGGAAGCATGCAGCCCATCACTTAGCGCCACCACATGCTGTCCATCCCTTAGAGCCACCCCATGTTTGGCCAGTTCCCTCCCATATTCCAAAATTCTGGGAACAAAGGCCTTAGTTTGTATGTGTCCTGCTTGATCCATCTCTATGTTCTCTTTCACAAGATTCTGTGTCCAATGCTGGCCTGGGAAAATGAGTTCACTCAGAAATACTTAGGGAAAAAAATCTTAATGAACTTTTTTTTCAGCTGGTGAACCTGGTGGAACTCACAGATAGGTAAACAAAAAAATCAACTATGACAGCCGTAGAGATAGGAATGCTATTAGAAGTGTGTGTGTGTGTGTGTGTGTGTGTGTGTGTGTGTGTTCACATGTCAGTCCGTACATACATACACACACATATGCATATGTGTGTGCATGCACAAGTGTGCATCTTTAAGCAGCAGAACACAGGGGCTTTACCTGGAAAACCAACCACCAAGACAAAGCAAGACAAAGATCAAACAAAAAAGGCAAGGGCTTTATTTGCCTTCACTCATTACACTTCCACCTCCCTAACACCTAAGTCACATTAGTGATGCTAACACCTGTGGAAGAGGCAACCAGAGAGAAGCACCAAAGAGCTCTTCAAACACTATCTGCTCCTCTCGAGAGCTCCAGGTGAGGATATTAACTCAGAGAGTGTCCCGTGATGCTTCCAGCATTATGGGATGCAGCCTATAGAAAATTCTAATTTTCAAGTCTCACTCGCAAAAAGAGAAAGACTGAGAAAAGTAATGTCAGTACTCAGATTACTCGGATTCCTTTTTTTTTTTTTGCCTTTGGACACAGAATCTTGTGAAAGAAAATGTAGAGATGGATCACACATCACAGATATGAGGAAGAGTCAAAGGTGGAGAGGTTCATCATAAGCACCCAGTTCAAGCCTCTCTTTAGCCTGTATAAACAATTGAGACAAAGAAGGACGTGGCCTGTCCATGATCAGTTATACAATCACTCCTCTCAGCCTCCATCCACAGCTTGCTGCTTTTCCCCCAGTACACTTGAGCATGGACTAATAGAAAACAAATTAAAACAGAAGACTGCAAAGGCTTAGAAAACCTGAAATTGCTCATAAAGGATTGTTATTTTCTCAACTGGCTTTCGGCTATGCCGGAAGTCTAAGTGAAGTCATCCACAAAGCAAAGGAGAATAGTGACAGTAAAATCTCATCACTGCTCTCGTGTCAAAGGGTTGTGTTTATAGCTTCTTCTCTTATATGACGAGGCCCCAAATACATAGAAACCAGCTTGAATGCCCATTGAACGTTTGTTAGCACAATGACCAAAAACCATGGATGATTTGTGCTGATGATTCGTGCCCTCCCAGGGGTAGGAGAGAGAGAGAGAGAGAGAGAGAGAGAGAGAGAGAGAGAGAGAGAGAGAGAGAGAGAGAGAGAGAGAGAGAGGCTAAACAAGCCAGCAGAGCATTTCTGTTCTGAACATTGAAGAAGATAAGGAATATGTGATCTAGTATTTATACACACAACGAATATTCCATTGGGAAGACACACTCAATAACAGTGAACAATACAGGAAAATACAGAAGCCAACTAGAGCCCATGAGTCACAATAAAAAAGAGAATGATGAGTCCTGACTATAGACGTTGGAGAGGAAGTGGCATGTGCAGAAACAAGAAAGCTACATGGATGAAATGCAAAGAAGAATGCAGGCTCTCTAGGGGAAAGTGAGGACACCTAATCATTGAGAACAAAGTGAAACACACCATGTAGGGCCTTGAGAGACAAACTGTAGAATCTAGACATGAAGGGGATGGTGAACAGGGATGATAAAGGTGCAAGCTTAAGACCAAATTAGAAAAATTAGCATTGCAACAAAAACAGGCCAACAAGATAGATTTCAGAGAGAAACTGGCCACACTGTGTATGCACATCAAACTAAAGTTAGCAGGGGAAAACAGTAGGGAACTAAAAGAGAGGAAGTGTAGGCAATTTAGATGTAAACTAATAGTGTCACTAATTGCTGTGTAGCTTTTGTGATGTTATGTTACTATTGTTAGACCAACAGCAGTGACTCTGACTCTACCTATGTGTATCTCCCTCTCTGTCTCTCTTTCTCTGTGTGTGTGTATGAGTGTGATGTAATTGTAGAGTCTTACACACTTGGGTTGAGTCCCCTACACCTTCTTCTGTTACTTTGAATCAAAATATTACAAAAAATATAGGAAAATATTCATAAAACATAATGTATATAAATAGTAGTTGTGTGTAAGTTAATGTATTAAAATTACTTTTATTATTTATTTATTTACTTACTTATTTACTTACTTACTTCTTGGAGAATAGCATGCCACAGCACACATGTGGAGATTAGTGGACAGCTTTCAGAATTGGTTCTCTCCTTCTACCATGTGGGTTCCAAGAATCAAGGGGAGGTCATGAGGCTTGGCAGAAAGCGCTTTACCAGCTGAGTCAGTCAGTTTGCAGGCCCAGGTTAATGACACTGTAATATTCAGTACTTCACATAGTACCTAGTCCAAAACCAAAGAAAATTCCAATAAAGTTCTGAACCAATTAGCCATCCAATTGTTAGGATATAAAGTTCAGTCTTTACTGCTGACTAGCTCAAATGATATTCAATCCAAATACCTACTACAGGAATGCTATTCAGAATACACCGAGAGCTCAAAAATAACATGGCCAACTAAATTTTTAAATGGACTATGGTTTGTTTGTAACAGAGTATACACGAAGTCAGAACAAAGTAAACAAATATTTTACACACATTGTATAGTTTAAACAAATACTTTACACATGCACAATCACACATTCACGTCTTCTACTTGATTCATTTTATTTGTAAGCCTTCCCATTGAGTTCTGTAGTTGCCCTATTATGTTTTCAACCCCATCTCTTGAGTCATCTCCAATGGTTCTATATTATTATTGAATTCCATTTTCAAATCCTAGATGAACTTAAAAGAACGCAAGGAGTGCATGAGAGGGTTTGGAGAGAAGAACAGGAAGGGAGAAATGATGTAATTATAATCTTAAAAAATTAAAATAACTGGAAAGACAAACAAAAACTGAGTATACATGAGGTCAGAACAAAGTAATATTGTTGTTGGCTTTGGGGTGGAAGCTGAAAACACTCACTTCAGAGACAGACACAAAACAACAAAAGCTTTCTTAGAAGGGGCAATGAAAAAAACCATGAGAGGAGTTACAGAGACAAAGTATGGAGCAGAGACTGAAGGAAAGCCCACCCAGAGACTGCCACCTGGGGACCCATCCCATATACAATCACCAAACCCAGACACTTTTGTGGATGCCAACAAGTGCTTGCTGACAAGAGCCTGATATAGCTGTCTCCTGAGAGGCTCTGCCAGTGCCTGACAAATACAGAGATGGATGCTCTCAGCCAACCATTGGACTGAGTACAGGGTCCCCAATGAAGGAGCTAGAGAAAGTACCCAAGGAGCTGAAGGGGTTTGCAGCTCCATAGGAAGAACAACAATATGAACCAACCAGTACCCCAGAGCTCCCAGGATCTAAACCACCAACCAAAGAGTATACACTGAGGGGGACCCATGACTCCAGCTGCACATCGAGCAGAGGATGACCTTATCTGGCATCAATGGGAGAAGAGGCCCTTGGTCGTGTGAAGGCTCTATGCCCTGTGTACAGGAATTTGAGGGCAGGGAGGAGGGAGTGGTTGGGTGGGTGGTGGAACACTGTCATAGAACCAGGGGGAGGAAGGATGGGATAGAGGGTTTCCAGGAGTGGGGAAACCAGGAAAGGGGATAACATTTGAAATGTAAATAAAGAAATAATAATAATAAATGAAAGCTTTATTTTCCACATCCAGGGAGGTGGCCAGCTCAGGATCTGAACCGTGTCCCCAAAGGGAGATTGTACAACATTACTATAGGTTGGGAACACAAAGCAAGGGGGATGCAGGTGGGCTGTTGCATTGACCAATCCTACTTTGACACAAGGGGTTAAAGCAAGGAAGTTACTGTTGGTGACTGGGCCATATCTGGATCACCTGGTTCCAGGGTCCTTGAGTCAACTTTTGCAGTCAGGTCCCCTCCTGGACTCTAACCTGGAATCTAGAGAGATAAAGGCACAAAGGAATGGATAAACAGCATGTAGTCAATTAAGTCAAGACAGGCAGCACATTCGTGACTTCTGTGCCTTAGTTTTAGAGAAGAGGACAACAGCATCTTCCATCTTTACATCCTTTACTGGTCATGAGATATCTGAAGAAGCAGGATAGGAGTTGGGTCCCAGGGTCTGGGAACCTAAACTCTGTTTTGATCCTGCCAGCAAGGTGGAAATCATTCCTGAGATTGCTGGACTCAGGAAGCTACCTCCTAACACTAAGTGGGGATCAGGAAAATGAATGAGTAAAGGCATTAGTACATACAGAAGTAAATACTACTACAGTCAGTAGTCATGTGAGAGGACACACAGCTTCATTTCTCATTTTGCTTCATCAGCAAAATGAGAAATGAAGCACGACTATGACTTAACAGTGTGCCACTATACCAACATTACAGTAAGTGTTGGTGACCATGTACATCAACTAGAAATCCCATAAGCTGCTCGTAAAAATGGTAGACGTTCTTTGCAAGAGAAGGGGTGGCATTCACTAAAATTAAGCGTGTATGCAACCTCAGAAATTCTATTCCCTACTATTTAGCCAGCCCAGATTGCAAACAAGTAACAAGGGATTTGCAACCATTTTAAAATCTACCACACTCCCTCCTCTGACAACACACTGCTAAGAACACAAACAGCAAACAGCACAACCACCATCAACAAGGAACTGTCAATAGTAACTTTAAAATATGAGCAGCCTCAATCGCCCCCAAACAAAACACACAGGTTAGCTGAATGCTTTAAGAAACAAAATCCACTTCGCCCCTTCTTAGAATTGGGAACAGAATACCCATGGAAGGAGCTACAGAGACAAAATTTGGAGCTGAGACAGAAGGATGGACCATCCACAGACTGCCCCACCTGGGGGTCTATCCCATCATCAACCACCAAACCCAGACACTATTGCACATGCCAGCAAGATTTTGCTGAAAGGACCCTGATATAGCGGCCTCTTGAGTGGCTATGCCAGTGCCTGGCAAATACAGAAGTGGATGCTCACAGTCATCTGTTGGATGGAACACAGGGACCCNAATGAAGGAGCTAGAGAAAGTACCCAAGGAGCTGAAGGGGGCTGCAACCCTNTAGGTGGAACAACAATATGAACTAACCAGTACCCCCNGAGCTCGNGTCTCTAGCTGCATATGTAGCAGAAGATGGCCTAGTCGGCCATCATTGGGAAGAGAGGCCCCTTGGTCTTGCAAACTTTATATGCCCCAGCACAGGGGAATGCCAGGGCCAAGTAGTGGGAGTGGGTGGGTAGGGGAGCAGGGGTGGGGCATGTGGTATAGGGGACATTCGGGATAGCATTTGAATGTAAATGAAGAAAATACCTAGTAAAAAATTGGGAAAAGTTTTTAAAAAAAGAAAAAAGAATACAAATAACCAATAAATAGTTTTGAAAGAAAGAAAAGAAAAGAAAAGAAAAGAAAAGAAAAGAAAAGAAAAGAAAAGAAAAGAAAAGAAAAGAAAAGAAAAGAAAAGAAAGAAGCAAAATCCACCCCAAGTTGCAGCCCTTGAGCGCCTGCAGCCGCAGTCTCTGTGAGTCCGGGTGTCTTAGCCCAGTTGTGAGTGACAGACACAGTTTCCTTGGAGTCATCCATTAGCTCTAACTCTCACCATCGCTCTGCCTCCTCCTCCACATAGTTCTCTGATCCTTAGGGGGCAGGTTTGTCAAAGAAATGCAGTTTAGGACTGAGGGCTCCCAAGTCTCTCACGCCCTGCACACTGTCCAGTTGTGAGTCTCTTTTAATTGCCATCTACTAAAAATAAAAAGAGGCTTCTCTGATGTGAGTTGAAAGAATTGCTGAGCTATGGGTATAGCAAAATGTCACTTGGAGTCATTTTGTTGCTACGTTTATTTAATAGTTGTAGATTTTCCCCTAGAGCCCATGACCTAGCCAGTCTCAGGCCCTGGCCTCATTAACAGTATCAGATACAGGTTTCAGTTCAAGCCAAACAAAATACCACAGTGTGAAGGGGAAGAGGACACAGAATCCTACCCTTAACCTAGAAGCTTTCTTCAATCAATAACTGCTGGAAGAGAGAAAATCGATTTTCTCCAATGGAGTGACACTGGATATATCAACTACATCCCAGAGCAAGTCTCACGCTCAGGAGTAAATGGCCATTTTATCTACGTAAAGATGATTTGGGGGTTAAAAAAAAAAAATCATCATTTCAGAGGGTGGAGCCAAGGACTGTAGACAATCATTCCAACAGAACAGCACTGACTCCTAATGAAAGAACTAGTGACATATGTCCAACTGGATTTCAGAATTGCTATGTGTCTTCTGTTCCTCTCTGAGAATGAAACTATCTGGTATGCTAACTCCATTTCTTTTATAAATGGTTTATTTTTGTTTTATGTGGTTTTTCTATGTGTGTATTTGTATACCATCTGTGGATCAGGTACCCAAGAAGGAAAGGAGAGATTGTTAGGTCTCCAGAAACTAGAGCTATGGGCACCTGTTAAAAGCTAAGAACCAAACCTGGTTCCTCGAGAAAAGAAATAAGTACTTTTAACCACAGAACCATCTCTCCAGTCACAAGATTTTCTTTGTCTTAATTTTTAATTCAAACTTTTCCATACAATGTATCTTGATCATATTCTTTTTCGTCCTCCAACTCCTTCCAGACCCTCCACTCCCCCACCCAACTTCAACAATCAAATGAACAAAATTAACAACCTCCCCCCCTAAAAAAAATCAAAACAAAAAGATCGCACACAGAGACACACACAGGAGTCCATAGCCTGTAACTAAAACGGATGCTTCTGATGTCTAAACTATGATCTACCCCTACATCCCACCCAAAAAGCTCTGTGCAATGGGATTTCTTTGTGTAGACACAAAGATGGGTACTCCTTTGGCAACATCACCTACTCTAGGACTTCAGAATTGCCTTGGAGAGGCAGGGTGCTGGTGTCTCCTGTTTTCAAGCCCCAGGTTACAAGAATTCTACTTCCAGCAGGAAAACCCGAGAGCACTGCAACTTCTTTCCCCTTCCAGCTTCCACCAGTAGGGCAAGGATGCTGCCTGAATCACAAGAAGTTCAGAAGCCTAGCATCCAATGGTTCCACCAACTTACTCAGAGCACAAAGGTAAATCAAGCCACTGGAAAAGATAAGGGCCTACCAGTATCCATGATGCCTACTGGAAAAGTAGAAGTGTCTGTACAGAAGCAACAAGCCACCTTGCTTATTCTTAGCTCCAGAGCAGTGTTTCAGAACTTCAGCCCAAGGGAAGGGCAGGACCCTTCCCTTTATTTTTTTTTTTTTGAGAGTCCCTCTGCTATGCTTGAGATGGTCAACAGATGTTCCTAAGGATATTGTCAAAAATGGGTAAGATTTTCGGTGGCAAGCAATGAAGAGGGGCTGGTAGCCTCTTGAGATTGGTTGTAATAAACAAAATGTCAGACCAATAAAAAGGCCAGTTAAGAGAATCAGAAAAAGACACATAAGAAAAGCCCTTCTGAGATACAATCCTCCACACAGCCTCACGTATTTATGACAAGACAAGTACACTGTACTTCACTTCCTGAAGCATGGTTTATGTCAGTCCTTTGAATCTCTAATAGCTGCTCTGAAGTCCGTGTCTTTCTGCCATTACATTACATCTAATGAGAGATAGAAGTTTGTTTCACCATTTCAATTATCAGTGTTGATAATTTGGCATCCTCCTTAAGATAGTGGCTCTCAGACCGCATCACATAACAGTATCCTTTGTCCTTTGTAAATAATATGGAAAGTGTCCTAGATTGATGAGTGGGAGACTGCTTAAGTCAAGACTTATGTAACTCTTGCCTACTCCGCCTAGTCTTTGAGCAATCCGACTTTTCTGGGTCCCATGAAGTATTCCTGATTAACCTGAACACACCAACCTTTCAAGGAAATAGACTGAGGGCTCTGGTTTTATACAGGGACTAATGCATTTGTAAATTATACTTATGTAAACTACAAAACTCAGACTCTTGGATACTGAAGTGGACTTGCTTCATGCCAGACAATCCTTAGACTTATTTCTCAGTCTCCTTTGGAGACCTGATATTTGGTAATTTATTTTCTTGATTGTATTTAACAAAGACATTTTAAAAGTAAGTGTTTAATACAGAAATAAGTGTTTGCAGTCACATAATTTTTAAGATAATGCTTTTATTTTTTTTTTGAAGATTTCATTCAGGCATAGAATTCATCATATTTACCCCAACATCCCTCTCCCGATTCTCCCTCGAACCACCTACAACATCACCTCACTCACAACTTTATATCTTCTTTTTATGTAACCCATTGGGTTCAATTTGAGCTACCTGTATACTCATGGGTGTGAGGCTATTCACTATCTGACCTTGCAGGGAACATACCCCCTAAAGGAAACACTCTCCCTCCTCTGTAGGTAATCAGTTTTCAATAGTGCCACAGCTATGGGTGAACGTTCGTGAAAACCTCCTCATTCTGGGCTGGAAAGTTGACTGACTTGTTCCTGTGCAGACAACCATGGTTACTGTGAGTTAGTGAGTGTGTTCATCCTATTGGTGCAAGTGATGCTATTTCTCCTGATTCCCCCACACTGTTTCCTCTTACAATCTTCTGTCCCCTCATCTTCCTGTTCTCTGAGCCTTGGAGAGAAGTGGATGATATAGATGTACCATTTATGTGATGCTATGTTTGCAGGGAATTTTTAAGCTATCTGATATGCCAAGTTACCTCCTTTTCTGATTACAGTTGGGATTATTCAGCATCTAAGAAGAAAATTCAGGCAGAATCCTATTGACTCCCTTCTTTTCTACATGGTTTCATGAACGATTCTTATGTCCATGCTGCATGAAAGAGTCTAAGCGCCCTTCTGAGTCCCAGGTCAGTCTTTCTGCTCATTTTATCACTGCAAAGTACAAACCCTCAGCCATACTTCATCTCCTTGACACAACTGCGATATCCCCTGGGTTCTCCTCTAGTTGTGATATGATAGCTAATAGCAATTGTCAAGAGGTTGAGAATCCCCTAGTTGACAAGCCTCTGGGAAGGTATGTAAGAAGTTATCTATTACCCTCTGGGCATGCCTATGGTGGATGATATTCATAAGTTAATTGAAGTGGGAAGATCCACCTTAACTTATCCTGTGGGCTAGAGTCCTGGACTGAATAAACAGACAAAAATGAACTGAACACCATCATTCCTCTCCCTTTGCTTTCTGATGGTGAATGCAATGTGATCAGCCTTCACCATAACTTCCAATCATAATGTAGTGTTTCATATAACTGTACACCAAAATAAACCTCACCTTCCATAAGTTCCTTCTGTCAGGAATACTTTTGTCACAGCAACAAGACAAGTTACCAGTATCTGTGATTATAGATAGGGCTGTAGTCTTTAGAGCTTTCCTTGCTCTGAAGGTTACAAGCAATTACCTGCATGCACTTAAACCCTTCTCCTTTTAGGAGCTTTACTGCTGATCACACGAAGAAATATGCAGAAGTCATGGAAACAAAAACCAAAACACTAGGAATTATTTCTGTTGTGGTCTATTTTCTGTTAACCATCAGCATGAGGTAAGACACTCAATGTAAGTTTTTTTTTCCAAATTCTGAATGACAGGGGACTAAACCCCAGAGAATAAATGTAGCTTTCGATCTCTAGATCTGTTTCTCTTGGTACAACTCTGCCTCACTTCCTACTCAATAGATGATGAGTTTGCTAATAAGGGACTTTTTTTTAAAAGACCAGGTCTCATTATGTAGTTCTGGCTGTCCTGGAATTCACTATATAGACCAGGCTGGCCTTGAATTCACAGAGATCCACCCACCTCTGCCTCCTGAGTGCTGGGATCAAGGGTGTGCACCATGCCTGACTGGGACATTGATATTCTAAAGAGTTCTTTGATTATATCAATATCAGTATGGTAAATGCATACATCAGCAGCCGCAAGTAGAACTCAATGAAATTCTGATTTGATTAAGGAGAAAAAATTGTTCTTTACAAATCTATATCTATTTTTTATTTCTTATTGGTGATTTTATTTATTTACATTTCAAATGTTATCCCCCTTTCCAGTTTCCCATCTATTTATGGAAAAAAATACCTGAGGTGTTGTCTTTTTCTGAGAGAATGGGATGCAGAAAAAGATAGTCACTTTGTTCCTCATACAGCTAGTGTTCAAACATTACATCTTAAGCCATTTCCCAAGAACACAATTTCATCCAGTTTCTTTTAGGCTGTTTTGTACCAGACAAAACAAAATTGGATAATTATTACAAGTATCCATTCAACACAGTTCATGTAGTTTAGACATCTTGTTTTGACTCTTGAAATCAGGGCTTTTGATGAACTCTCCTCATATGTGTCTTTCTGAAAAAGAAAGGAAGACATGATTAAGAACATATTTAAGTCTATATATTTACTGATCATATGACCTGAGGCCAAATGTGAAGGGCTCTGCTGGGAGAAAACTACCTGAAAATCCAGTCCTTTTTCAGAAATCCCAAGATTGTTATCTTACTGTTTATAGATCCCAGGGATGGGACTGTAGTAGACTTCAGGAAGACTTTGAACTTTCCCAAATAGTAAAGTGTGGAAAGAGTGGAGCCTTTGGATTTATGTCCATTCTATGAGAAGGGAGTCCTAGATTTTATTATATGCCCTAAGATATTCAGAATCCTTAGCAAAATAGTTGGTGTGCTAGATAAAAATGGTTATATGCCTGATCCTGTTGGCCCCAGGTGAGCCAAAAGGTTTTTGAAGCAGTTAGAATTCCTGAAGAAGCAGTGGCTGTAGAGAGACTCCTGGCTGCCAAGTGTTATCCTAATTGACATGTTGTAGGTCTAGGACCTTCAACCTATTATGATGTCTTACACAACATGTTGACTGTAAGTACTGATGAACAAGGGGCATATGAATCTTGTTGTTGGCCTCTTTCTCCCTCTTCAAAGCCCTGACAGAACAGTGTATGCACCTGCTCTACAAACCAGTAGCTCAGAGGGTATTTCTCTGTTGAGCTGCTGATGCGGGGTACCAAATATCAAAGAGAAAAAAAATACCAGCATCTAATGCCTATCTATTAAACATTTAGTGTGTATTAGGCACTATGCTTAATGTTTTCTATATTTCATATGTTATTCATTTATATATTTACTGTGTTTTATATACATATATATATGCATTGAATGAGTTATTATGAAACTGATGTTATTAGCCCCATTTTGCTGATAAACAAATTGGGTCTTGTAAGGTATTGTGTGACAAGCCCAGTGTCATAAAGCTGGTAACAGCTGTGTTAATGTTCATGAAGTTTACCCATTTTTCCCCAAGTTTCTTCCTTCCCTCACAGTACCTTCTACACATACCTAGTGCCATCTGTATACTCCAGCTAGTGAAAACCACTGGAAAATTTTTAAAATATTACTTAGTATAGGGACTAAACATAAGGCTTAGTGGTCAAGAGCATTTGCTGCTCTTACAGGGAACCAGAGTTCAGTTCACAGCACCCATATAGAGGCTCAGAACTGTCTGTAATTCCACTTCCAGAGGGTCTAACTCCATCTTCTGACGTCCATAGGCACCAGACATGCACATGGTACACATACATGCATTCACATGAACATTCATACATTCAAAATAAAAATAAATCTTGCAAAAATAGTTACTGTGAGCTAAGTACCAAGTGTTCTTCACTCTTTGCTCTTAACTACAAAATCCAATATCCTATCACATGTTATAAATGAAGCAACACAATTAGTAGTTGAGATATAGCATTTAGGGTTCAACTGCTGCTTTATGCAAAAGGAAACAAATATCTTGCCAAAGGCCAAACAGCTAATAGTAAAACTGATACATCAACTTAAGATTATCTGAATCAAGTGACTGTGTTCTTATACATAAGAAAAATATTTTTGAAAGTATTTAGATACATTAAAAATTAATCATCAAATGTGTACTGTTTTAATAAGGTTGACACCTGCTTCTTTTTTCCTGTCTTGTGACATTTTCTCTTTCTCACACAAATTTCCTTTGTTAGCACAAATTATTGCATGTGAAACATAATGTTCAGAGTATTGTCCTAGCTCAAGGATAATGAGACAGTGCCTAGGGAAAAAAAAAATATATATATATATATATATATATATCAAACAATGCACCAAAAAATGGTTATGTTGGATTTATGAAGAAAAAGGGAATGGACAGAAAACATGTCCAAAATACCCTCTCACTGAAAACCACTTCGTGTCCACTCCACCCCCTGCTTTATGGCCTTGTTGAACAAGAATTACGGCATAACGCTCATGGCTTATATCACAAGCAGGTCACATGTGGTGCTGGTGACCTACAGCTCTTATCTACCCCTAGCAGATCCCCTTTCAGCCCTCTTCTGTCTCTAAACACTTTCCTGAATATAACTGGGCTTGCTAAGTAGTCTGTACCTTGCTCTACTTCTTTCCTTGTGCTTGCCTTAGGTAGCAATCACACAGAATTCTCAGACCAACCATGAAGATACTTTAATAACAAAATGGGGCGGGCTCTTCTGTCTCTGCTACATATGGCATTAAGAGGGGGAGGAGATATAGTCAGAATATTCAGTTGCCTTCTTTTGTATGCATGGTCAGATTTCTTACTCGCAATTCAGAAAGCTCTGCAAGCATGAGTTGCATACTGCTTCCAGTCTTGGCAGCTCTTCCCTTTCTGTTGGGATGAGTGTCTGTCCTCAAGGAATGTTTCCTTTAGATGTCAGCTACACACTTTGCCCAGATAAATCTTATTCCAAAGAACCCATATAACGACTGAGAGGTAGGTTAGATGGCAGGTAGGCCGAGCTGCTTGTGCAGAAAGGCAAAGAAACAGAGATGGCAGAGAGATGTTTTACAAGATAGAACACATCATTGAGACTTGTTTTAGAATAGTCTTATGCTTTTTTCACCAGGTTGGCATGAGTATGTGCATTGAAGTTACCTTTTGAATAATTCCTCAGCTACAGATTTTAGTGTCCCAGGAAAAAAATATGCTCCTTAAGAAAGACTGGAACCTTTCCAGTATGCTACTTAGAGACAGCATTACAAAAAAAATCTACACAAAGACATTAGCATTACCACCACAAAGGCTTACTCATTTGCACAATCCTTCAGAAAATACTTCAAAAAATATCTCATGTTTATAGAACACTGAGTGTTTTCTAAGTACACTAATGGGACTTACTTTATCAGATAAAGGTAAAACTTTTCTGTATTTTACAGGCTAATGAATGAAAACTGTTTATTGTGAGGCTACTACATACATAGGGTTGATTCATATTTCACACTACTAGATGAAGAAATAATGAAGTACTGGCTCTAGTAGTTAAAAGAATGAGTTTAAGAGTCATAGTTGCCTATCACACCTGCTCATCTGGAACCATAGAGGATAAATTCCCTTCGTGCACTCATCTTCCCCACCAGCTGATCTGAGTCCTCTGAAACACCCCAAACTTCCCTAAGCAGTCTGATATCTGTGGCAGACCTCCCTTGTCCCACTACCTCTCAGCCCACCTTCATCAGACCTGTTGATGTTGAACCACACAGTCCAAGGATACCCATCAGAGGCCTGACACACCAGGATCATCAAGGATAAGCACTGCCCAATAGCTACTACAACAGGAACATCCAGGGATTAAAACCATCCAGATGGGTTAAAAGTCCTTGAAAGAACGAAATCAACAAAAGCCAGGGCAAAATGGCACCTTCGGAGCTATCCTACTTGAGCAAGCCATGGATATCCTAACACAATCAAAATACAAGAAGATTACCTTAAATTCAGTCATTTAAAGATGATAGAGATCTTTAAAGAGGAAATGAATGAATCCCTTAAAGAAGTACAGAAAAATAAAATTAAGCAGGTGAAGGAAATAAACAAAACTGTTCAAGACCTAAAAATGGATATTAACGAGAGAGAGAGAGAGAGAGAGAGAGAGAGAGAGAGAGAGAGAGAGAGAGAAGCACAAAGTGAGGAAATCCTGGAGTTGGAAAAACTAGGGAAGAGAACAAGAACAACAGATGCAAACATCACCAACAAAAGAAAAGAGATGGAAGAGAGAACCTCAGGAATAGAAGATACAGAAAGGACTGAAGGAGCTGAAGGGGTTTGCAACCCCATAGAATCACAATACCAACCAACCAGAGCTCCCAGGGTCTAAACCACCAACCAAGGAGTACACACGAAGGGACCCATGGCTTCAGCTGCATATGTAGCAGAGGATGACCTTGTTGGGCATCAATGGGAGAAGTGGCTCTTGGTCCCATGAAGGCTTGATGTCCCAGTGTATGGGAGTATGAGGTTGGGGAGGCAGGAGTGGGTGGGTGGGGACATACCCTCACAGAAGCAGAAGGAGGGGGGATAGGATAGGGAGTTTTCAGAGAGGAAACCAGGAAAGGTGATAACATTTGAAATGTAAATAAATAAAATATCCAATTTAAAAGAAAAAAGAAAAAACTGATACATCAGTCAAAGAAACTGAAATCTAAAAATGTATTGACACAAAAAATCCAGGAAATCTGGTATACGATGAAAACACCTAACCTAAGAATAGTAGGAATAGAAGAAGGTGAGTAGTCCCAGCTCCAAAGACCAGAAAGTATTTAAAACAAAAACTTGTCCAACCTAAAGAAAGAGATGCCTATAAACGTATAAGAAGCTTATAGAACACCAATTAGACAGGACCAGGGAAAAATACTCCTGACACATAATAATTAAAGCACAAAATCTACAGAAGAAAGACAGAATATTAAAAGTAGCAAGGGGAAAGGGTCTGGTAACATACAAAGGCAGATTCATCAGAATTACCCCTGATTTCTCAATAGACTCTAAAAGCTAGAAGGGCCTGGAAAGATACTTTGAAACCTCTAAAAAAAAAAAAAAAAAAAAAAAAAAAAAAAAAAAAAAAAAAAAAAAAAAAAAAAAAAACAAAAAAAAAAACCCAGATAACAACCTAGACTACTATACCCAACAAAACTCCCAGTCACCATAGATAGAGAAAACAAGATATTCCAAGACAAATTCATATTCAAGCAATATCTATCCACAAATACAGCCCTATATAAAATATTAGAAGGAAAACTCCCATCAAAGGATGATAACTACATCCAAGAAAACACAAGAACTAAGTAATTCCATACCAGCAAAAACAAGAGAAGTGCTGCAGACTAGACTTAGTCAGTCCCTCAACCCATGGGGAAACCAGGGTTTTGTAACTCAGGTGGGCAAGGAGTCAGTGAAAAGTGACAAATGAACTCTGACATAGAGAGAGTGCTATACATGAATGTAATGTCTCAAAGCGAGCATCAGACGTACATTACAGAAGAAAAAAAAGGAAGCTAGATGATAAATCAGCCAAGGTACATTGAGATGCATAATGGCTCTTTACACAAAACAGAGAAATGCATACATAAAACCTAACAGGAACCAGGCAGTGTTTATAACTGAGATAAGATCAGCCCTATCTAAAATCAGCTATTCACAGTAGCCAGGTGAAAGAGCTAATACGCCCAGGTGCAATACTACTCTATTGTTAAACCCACCACCAGTGGTCCCTTAGTAAATACCTAATTATACTATTCCTTGGTAGTGAAAAACATGTGAAAAACATGCACCAGGGAAGTTCTGTTCTGCTAACCTTTTCATAAATGATACAATACTCCAGTTTCTCCTTAAACCACAACCTACTTTCTTTCTACTATTATGTAATGTAGGCTGCCATTCATGTCTGTAATGAAAATTCTAAGTTAACTGTTTTGAACTAGCCCTGAGATTTCTAGCTCCTATCTGGCAAACTGCCTGATTACTAACTATCAACACTGGAGGCATTTTGTCTGAATGAGTGACATTCTTACAAAATTCCAAGCCTAGGATCGTCTCAAGGATTGCCTAGGACATTGGTGAAGGCCAGGAAGCAAAGTTCAACCTAATTTAGGTATTTGTCAAATCATTCCTTGGAGGCACCTATAATAAAACATTACTGAAAGAAAGCACATAGAACCATTCACCAACTATAGCAAGGACGAATCTGAAATACATCTGTTTATGGGGTGCCAGGAACTTTCCAGGAGACAAGTTTCTGTGAAACTTTATGTCTCAGGATTGCAGCCAAGCTTGTTGGTTTGCCACACAGCCTTCACTATCCCATCCCGTGGGACCTAGTTATTCCATGGATCAAGGGAGCCTGAAAGAGAAACAGGTGGGAAAAAAGGAGGAGACCAGGCAAAGAGTTGTTGAGGTCTGTTTAATGAGGGCTGATCGCCTGGTTATAAGGCACACAGTGAGGGGAAATAGGGAGGGGTTGAGGAATGATCAAAAGAAACAGAGCAAAGGACAAATGGGGGGATGCTGATTGCAGGCTTGAAA
>NC_034613.1:39674756-39716510 GCF_900095145.1 Mus pahari | reverse complement strand
ATCCACAGTGGGTTCAGCAGGCAAGAGTGCGAACCCACCCCAAGGTGTTCTGCCCATGCAGACAAGGCGCCGGTCTGCGTGCAGGCAGGAACACTACAGGCTGGATTCTCTCAGCCTGGTCTCCCACACTTCACTAGAGTGGGTGTGGCAGAGAAGCACACACTCACACTAACACCACAAACATCAAAGTAGCAGGAATTAACAATCACATGTAATTAATATCTTTCAACATCAATGGACTTGATTCCCCAATAAAAAGACACAGACTAACATAATGGATGCAAAAACAGGATTCCTCATTCTGCTGCATACAGGAAACACATCTCAGTAGTACAGATAGACATTACCTCAGAGTAAAGGGATGGAAAATGTTTTCTAAGCAGACCCAAGAAGCAAGCTGGAGTAGCAATTCTAATATCTAATAAAATAGACTTTCAACCAAAATTAATCAACAGACACAGGGATGGATACTTCATATTCCTCAAAGGAAAAATCTACCAAGATGATATCTCAATTTTGAACATTTATGCCCTAAACACAGGTCACCCACATTTGTAAAAGAAACATTGCTAAAGCCTAAATCATATCCAACCCCACACATTAATAGTGGAAGATTTTAACACCCCACTCTCACCAATTGGCAGGTAATCCAGACAATAACTAAACAGAAAAATAATGACACTAGCTGACATTATGAATCAAATAGACCTAACAGATGTTTACACCTATTTTCACCTAAACACAAACCTTCTTCTAAATATACCTTCTTCTCATTACCTCATGGATCCTTCTCTAAAACTGACCACATAGTTAGTAAAAAAGCAAACCTCAACAGACACAAGAAAATGGAAACAATGTCTTGTATCTTATCAGACCATCATGTATTGAAGCTGGACTTCAACAACAACAAAAACACTATATATCCTACAAACTCATAGAAACTGAACAACTCTCTATTCAATAATCACTGGGTCAGGGAAGAAATAAAGAAATTAAAGGTTTTCTAGAATTCAATAAAAAGGAAGGCACAACATACCCAAACTTATGGGGACACTATGAAAGCAGTCCTAAGAGTAAAGTTCTTAGCGCTAAGTGCCTCCATAAAGAAATTGAAAAGTTCTCCTACCAGCAATTTTAAAGAACATCTGAAGGCTCTAAAAAAAAAAGAAGCAAACCCACCAAAGAAGAGTAGAAGGCATGGAATAATCAAAATCAGGGTTGAAATCAATCAGTTAGAAACAAAGAAAATATTACAATCAACAAAACAAAGAGCTGGTTCTTTGAGAAAATCAACAAGAGAGCACATCCTTAGAAAAACTAACTAAAAGACAGAGACAGTATCCAAATAAAGAAAATCAGGAGTGAAAGGGGAGAGATAACAACAGACACTAAGAAAATTCAAAGAATCATTAGGTCTCACTTCAAAAGCCTGTAAACCACAAAATTAGAAAATCTTAATGAACTGGATGACTTTTTTGCTAGACAGATACCACTTACCAAAGTAAAATCAAGATCAGGTAAACTATGTAAATAGTCCCATAACCCCTACAGAAATAGAAGCAGTCATTTAAAGTCTTCCAACCAAAAAAGCACAGAAACACATGGTTTTAGTGCAAAATTCTACCAGACCTTCAAAGAACAGCTAATACCAGTACTCTTCAAAGTATTCCATAAAGTAGAAACAGAAGGAACACTGCTAAAGTCATTCTAGGAGGCCACAGTAAACCTGATACTTAAACAACACAAAGACACAACAAAGAGATATAATTTCAGAACTATTTCTCTTATGAACATTGATGCAAAAATACTCAATAAAATACTCTCAAACCAACATCCAGGAACACATCATCCATATTGACCAGGTAGGTTTTATCTCAGGGGTGCAAGGATGGTTCAATATATGAAAATCCATCAATGTACTCCATCATATAAACAAACTGAAAAAAATCACATGATCATCTCATTTGATGTGGAAAAAGCCTTTGACAAAATCTAACACCTGTAATATTAAAAATCTTAGAGAGAATAGGGATGCAAGTCCCATACCTAAACATAATAAAAGCAATATACAGTAATCCAGCAGCCAACATCAAATTAAATGAAGAGAAACTCAAGGCTATTCCATGAAAATCAGGGACAAGGCAAGGCTTCCCACTCTCTTTATATCTATTCAATATAGTACTTGAAGTTCTAGTTAGAGCAATAAGACAACTAAAGGAGAACGAGTGGATAAAAATTGGAAAGGAGGAATTGAAAGTATATTTATTTGTGGATGATATGGTAGTGTATATAAGTGACCCCCAAAATTCTACCAGAGAACTTCTACAGCTAATAAACAACTTCAGCAAAGTGGCTGCATAAAAAATTAACTTGAACAAATCCTCAGCCCTTCTTTATACAAATGATAAACAGACTGAGAAAGAAATTGGAGAAACAACACCCTTCATAATAGCCAGAGATAATATAAAATATTTTGGTATAACTTTAATTGGTTAGAGTTAAAAAGTTTAATTGGTCAAAGTGAAAGACCTATATGACAAGAACTTCAAGTCACTAAAGAAAGAAATTGAAGAAGATATTGGAAGATGGAAAGATCTCCCATGCTCATGAATTGGTAGGATTAACAGTGAAAATGGCCATCTTACCAAAAGCAATTTACAGACTCAATGCAATTCCCATCAAAATTCCAATGCAATGCTTTACAGACCTTGACAGAACAATTCTCAGGTTCATATGAAAAAACAAAAATGCAGGATAACTAAAACAATCCTGAACAATAAAAGAACTTCATGTGTCTTCAGTTGAGAGAAATCTAGGTTTTTTCCAGCTTTTTGACTATTATTAATAAACCTGCTGTGAACATAGTGGAGCAAATGTCCTTGTGGGATGATCGGGCATCTTTTGGGTATATGCCCAGGAGTAGTATAGCTGGGTCTTGAGGTAGAACTATTTCCAATCTTTGACCTCAAGTTGTATTACAGAGCAATAATAATAAAAACCGCATGGTATTGATATAGGAACAAACACAATGATCAAAGGAATGGAATTGCAGGCTCTGAAATGAATCCACACACCTGTGAACACTTGATTTTTGAAAAATAATATAAAACCATACAGTGGAAAAAAGAAAGCATCTACAACAATTGGTGCTGATCAAACTGTATGTCTACATGAAGAAGAATGCAAATATATCTTTATCGATCACCCTGCACTAAACTCAAGTCCAAGAGAATCAAATACCTCAAGGTAAAACTAGATGCATTAAACCTAGTAGAATGGAAACTGGGGAATAGCCTTGAACTCATTGATGCAGAAGACAACTTCCTAAATAGAATATCAATGGCTCAGGCTCTAAGATCAACAACTGATAAATAGGACCCCATAAAACTGAAAGGCTTCAGTAAGACAAAGGACAATGTCAATAGGAAAAAATGACAGTTTACAGATAGGGAAAAAATCTTCACTAACCCTACATTAGACAGAGGGCTAATATCCAAAAATTTTAAAAACAAAAACAAAACAAAACAAAACAAAAAAAACTCATGAAATTAGACACCACCTGTACTGGCTAGTTTTGTGTCAACTTGACACAGGCTGGAGTTATCACAGAGAAAGGAGCTTCAGTTAGGGAAATGCCTCCATGAGATCCAGCTGTAAGGCATTTTCTTAATTAGTGATTAAGGGGGGAGGTCCCCTTGTGGGTGGTGCCATCTCTGGGCTGGTAGTCTTGGTTCTATAAAAGAGCAGGCTGAGCAAGCCAGTAGAAGCAAGCCAGTAAAGAACATCCCTCCATGGCTTCTGCATCAGCTCCTGCTTTTCTGACCTGCTTGAGTTCCAGTCCTGACTTCACTTTGGTGATGAACAGCAGTATGGAAGTGTAAGCTGAATAAACCCTTTCCTCCCCAACTTGCTTCTTTGTCATCATGTTTTGTCCAGGAATAGAAACCCTAAGACAACCACCAATACAGATAAACTAATTAAAATGGGGTACAGAGCTAAACAGAGAATTCTCAACAGAGGAATCTCAGATGCCCACAAAGTATCTAAAGAAATGTTTAATATGCTTAGTCATTAGGGAAATACAAATCAAAATGATTCTAAGATTCCACCTTACACCCATCAGAATTGTTAAGATCAAAACTCAATAGACAACACATACCAATAAGGTTTTGGAGCAAGGGGGGGACACTGCTCCATTGCTGGTGGGAATGCAAACTTGTATAACAACTCTGGAAATCAATTTGGCAGTTTCCCAAAAGATTGGAAATAGTTCTACCTCAAGACCCAGCTATACTACTCCTGGGCATATACCCAAAAGATGCCCGATCATCCCACAAGGACATTTGCTCCACTATGTTCACAGCAGGTTTATTAATAATAGTCAAAAAGCTGGAAAAAAACCTAGATTTCTCTCAACTGAAGACACATGAAGAAGGCATTAAAAACAAGGACATCACGATGTTTGCAGGCAAATGGATGAAACTTGATAATCTCATCCCAAGTGAGGTAAACCAGACCCAAAATGACATGCATGGTATATACTCACTTATAAGAGGATAATAGCCATAAAATATTGTATTTCCATGCTATACTCAACAGACCCTCTCAGAAAATAAACAAGAAGGAAGACCCAAGAGTGGATACTTGAATCTCACTTAGAGGGTGGAATAAAATAGTCATAGGAGGCGCATAGGGTGAAGGAACTGGGTGGGAGAGGGGATGGGAAGGTGAATAGGGGTGTTCAGGTTCAGGTGTAGGGAGAGACAGTAGAGATGGCCAGATGGTTATAAGAATGAATGGAAATCTGCAACTGGTGAGGACAGGGGGCATCTTGAGACTGTGCCAGAGACATGGGATAGGGGAGGCTCCCAAGAATCAATGGGAGTGGCCTTAGCTAAGACTCACAGCATTGAAGATATTGAACCTGAAAAGCCCACTTCCTATAGCCAGGCAGGAACCCCAGTGGAGTGATAGGGGCATCAATCCTCCCACAAAACTTTCAAACCAAAATTTATCCTGTCTACAAGAAATGCAGGCACTGGGGATAGAGCAGAGACTGGGGGAATGGCCAAGCAATAACTGGCCCAACTAGAGACCCATCACATGGCCAAGCACCAATCCCTGACACTATTGTGCTTGCAGACAGGAGCCTAGCATGACTGTCCTCTGAGAGGCTCCACCCAGCAGCTGACTCAGATGGATGCAGAGACCCACAGTCAAACAGTGGATGGAACTTGGAGAATCTTAATGTAAGAATAGGAGGAAGAATTGTGAGTCTGGAAGGGGATAGGACCTTCACAAGAAGACTGATAGAGTCTAACTAGTACACTTGGGGGCTCTCAGAGACTGAACCACAAACCAAAGAGCATACATGGACTGTACCTCGCCTCTGCCCCAGACATAGGTAAGTCTTCATGTGTGTCCCAAACAATTGGAGCCACTATCCCTAAAGCTGTTGCCTGTCTATGGAATTTGTTCCCCTAACTGGGCTGCCTTGTCTGTCCTCAGTGGGAGAGGATGAGCCTAGCCCTTCGGATACTTGATGTGCCCAGGTGGGGAAATACTGAGGGTGTGGCTCCACCCTCTTGGAGGAAAAGGGAAGGAGGGATAGAGGAGAGAATGTAGGGGGCAGGCGGGAGTGGCAGTGATCAGGACTTAAAATGAATAAATATATTTTTTAAAAGAGAGAAAAAGGCCAGGAGGTGGTGGCACATGCCTTTAATCCCAGCACTTGGGAGGCAGAGACAGGCGGATTTCTGAGTTCGAGGTCAGCCTGGTCTACAAAGTGAGTTCCAGGACAGTCAGGACTATACAGAGAAACCCTGTCTCGAAAAAACCAAAATTAAAAAAAAAAAAAAAGTCACACTTGCCTGATTTTGAGGCCCCTTTTTGAGTCTTACTATGTAACTTTCAGTTGATTACTCAGTCTCCTCTGTCTCAACCACCTGGTCTGTACAGCAAAAATTGTAAAAACTTCATAGACTTGTATGAATAAAATGTGAAGAACATGCTTGGCACTGTATCTTGCATATATCAAGGGTGCATGAATGGTAGTTCTGTGAATTGGCTATGTCTTCCCCACTCACCCAGTCTATGCTTTCTAAGGGTTCTTTGGATAACTGAAAAAATAAATTATTACCATGAGGAATTATTTCATGGGAAAAATAACACACACTCCAGAAGTATACCTTAATTGTTAAAAGGGTGCTAACAAAAATACACTGTTAGTTTTAAAAATACAGCCAGGCATGGTGGTGCGCTCCTTTAATCCCATCACTCGGGAGGCAGAGGCAGGTGGATTTCTGAGTTCGAGGCCAGCCTGGTCTACAAAGTGAGCTCCAGGACAGCCAGGGCTACACAGAGAAACCCTGTCTCAAAACAATAACAACAACAACAAATACAACCTGATAATTAAACTGTAGAAAGAAGATCAATAGAAAGTTCTCTAAAGAAGATATACAAGTGGTCAATAAGCACACGAAAATATGTTCAGTGTTATTAGTAATTAAGAAAATTCAAAAAAGATCTATAACACACCACTTCCCATTCAATAAGATGGATAGCTAAATTTTTGTATTGATCCTAAAGAAATAGAAGTAGGATGGCTTGAAGCTGAAAAATTAAAACTAGACTCAGCAACAAGGCAAGATACAACCTAAAAAAATGTACTAAAATAAAAACAAGGTAAGTAAAAAAGCCTTTCAAAAAACATATATAATAGCAACTCTTGGTGAGAATGTGAAGTCATTAAAGCTTTCTCACTATTAGTAAGAATGAAACATGGTATAGCCACTGTGGAAAACAGTCTTGCAATTGTTTAAAAAAGCAAAATAAGAGGTGAGATCACCATTTTCTCTCCAGTGACTGTCTAAGGCAGGAACAGTTAGGAGCTCACAGACTGCAGAAGAGGCAGAGCAGCTGGGACAGCTGCTTCTTGCCTCCATCTGCACCGAGAAGATGGTGGTGTTCCTTAGGCCTCTATGCACCATTCCTGCCAGGGGAGAGCTTGTCTCCAAGGAATGCTCTGATCCTTTGACTCAGACCCACAGGAGGAACAAGCTCCAGCCATAGACAGAAAGAACAACTAACACCAGAGACTATCAAAACGCAAATGAAAGAATCTTACCAACAGAAGCCAAGACTACTTGTCATCTTCAGAACCCAGCACCCCCACCACAGCAAGTCCTGAATACCCTAACATACCTGAAAAGCAATATTCGGATTTAAACTCATATCTCATGATGCCAATAGAGGAATTTAAGATGGATATAAATAACTCCCTTAAGGAAATACAGGCGAACACAGGTAAACATGTAGAAGCCCTTAAAGGCTAAACACAAACATACTTTAAAGAATTACAGGAAAACACAACCAAGCAGGTGAAGAAATTTAACAAAGCCATCTAGGATCTAAAAGTGGAAGTAGAAACAATAAAGAAATCACAAAGGGAGACAACTCTGGAGTTAGAAAACCTAGGAAAGAGATCAGGAGCCATAGATGCAAGCATCACCAACAGAATACAAAAGATAGAAGATAGAATCTCAGGTGCAGAAGATACCATAGAAAACATTGACACAACAAAGAAAATGCAAAATGCAAAAAGATCCTAATCAAAAACATCCAGGAAATCCAGGACACAATGAGAAGACCAAACCTAAGGATAATAGGTATAGAAGAGAGTGAAGATTTCCAACTTAAAGGGCCAGTAAATATCTTCAATAAAATTATAGAAGAAAACTTCCCTAACCTAAAGAAAGAGATACCCATAAGCATACATGAAGTCTAAAGAACTCCAAATAGTTTGGACCAGAAAAGAAATTCCTCCTGTCACATAATAGTATAAACACCAAATGCACAAAACAAAGATAGAATATTAAAAGCAGTAAGACAAAAAGGACATGTGACATATAAAGGCAGACCTATCAGAATTACAACAGACTTCTCACCAGAGACTATGAAAGTTGGAAGATCCTAGGCAGATGTCATACAGACTGTAAGAGTACACAAACCCCAGCCCAGTCTACTATACCCAGCAAAACTTTCAGTATACATAGATGGAGAAATCAAGATATTCCATGAGAAAACCAAATTTACATAATATTTTTCCACAAATCCAGTCGTTCAAAGGATAATAAATGAAAAACACCACAAGGAGGGAAACTACACCCTAGAGGAGAGAAGGAGGGAAGAAAGTAAGAGAAAGGACGGAGGTGAAGGAAAAATCTCAATAAGATGTATGGATTTTGCATAATCTAGATGACAAGTTCTTCACCAAATAAAACTGAGTATTCTATGGGTTTAGTGTCACTTGAAATCAGGTACCATTCTAGTACGACTCTCAGTCCTGCAATTCAAGGACATGATGATGAGCATCAGATTCTCTAAAGGCCACTGAGTGACCTTATTCTGAATGAGATACAGAAAGAGGAATCCAGAAGGCACTGGAAAATGCTGAGAGAGAGATGCAGGAGGGACTGGAGAGATGTTTCAGAAGTTAAGAGCACTGGCTGTTCTTCCAGAGGTCCTGAGTTCACTTCCCAGCAACCACATGGTGGTTTATAACCATCTATAATGAGATCTTGTGCCCTCTTCTGGCCTGCAGTCATATATGTAGGCAGATTGTCGTATACATAATAAATAAAACAAATCTAAAAAGAATGCTGCATGGCTACTTTAAAAAAATGAAAAGGGGGAAGGAGGAAGTGAGTTCAGGATGAGACTAGTGTAAAGGAAGCACACTCATGGTATTGGCTGGGATCCAAGTTCTAGAAGGAATTATGAGGAACACACTCATGCCAGTGAAGATGCAACACTAAACATCCTTTAAGTAATGTGGCATTAGCACCATGTTCTCTCATGTACATTCTGTGACTGAATCTGGGATCTAGCATAAAAAAAAAAAAACACCATAGACTCTACAATCAGATTACTGCTGTTCTAATCCCAAAGCTACTTTTGTTCTGGGTGAGTTATTTCAGGAAAATTACTTAGACTATTTAATAAAAGATAAGTAAAGGATAACTAAACTGATCTCATAGAATTGTAAAAAAGAGTAAAAGTTACTATGTGTGAAATGCCTGGTATGTGGTAAGCAGTCAATAAATATTAGCCATATTTTTCCAAATCTTGGTAAAAAAAAAAAAGTAACTGCAGCTTCTCCAGTGAGTTTATGTAGCAGACAGGCTACTTTGCATCATCATGTGTGTCCTTCCAAGTTGACTTCTACTATCCAGTCCTTTGCTTACGATATTCTTTGTGTAGGCTCAGCACCTCATAGTACTTGCCATTTCACCGAACGATACATTCACCCATCCTATCCCCCAATCAGAGACTTAGATAGGACTTTAAAAAAATATTTCTATGGCTTAGCTCTCAATCTCAATTTAACCCATGCTATTTTATTCACTACTCAAGTCTAACCATGTTGCTTCATCTCTACTGCCACAAATTTACCTGTGAGCCTGACAATGAGCCTGATCATTCTCTCAGTACCAGCCATTGTTAAGTTCCTTTAATGCTACAATATAATTATATTTTCATTACTTATTAATCTTCCAATAATGATCTATGTATGATAGATAGAAAAGACCATATGAAATCTCCATGCAGTGCTGGGAATAATTATCAAATGAACACTCATTTATTACCACCCAGGTCATCATATCAAGTACTTAGAAATGCCTTTACTCATGGCTAGACATATAGCTCAGTGACAGAGCATTCACCTAGCTTGTACAAGACCCTGGTTTACATTGCCAACCCCACAAAATTATGATGGCGTTAAAATATAATAAAAAGCATGAATGAGTCATATCAGCTTTCTGCTTATATCTGCTTAAAAAATACTGTTTTCCTTTACACAGATACAAAGTATGCCATATATGTGTGTGAAAATATAAACATTATTTTATACAACTAATATATACTGACTTAAACAAAGTGTCTTCATTCCATGTTGCCTCTTCATTCTATTATTCTGCTCTCCCTAATGTTAATTATTACTCTAAACTTTGTGTGACAAATCCATTGCTTTTGTTCACAACTCCTTTATGTATATAGGTATCCTTAAATAACATTTACTAGTTATTTCACATGACCTTAGCCAAAAGCTGAGAACCTATTTTTATGTCTTGATTTCATAGACATAGATCATTTTTGCATATTCCTTGGCTGCTTCTTTATTATACTCAATGTATGGTGAGACACACTTACTTTGATGTGTATAAATTTAATTTGCATGTTTCTATCACAAGATTGTACTTCATTGTGTAAATATACCATTATTGATTTCATTACTCTATTCTCAGTGGGTATTTGCCTTCATCCAGTTTTGGAGTTACACAGTATAGTCATGAACATACATGGTTACATATCTAATAAATTAACCAGTGTGTCATCAGATATGAGATTTTTCTGTTTGTTAAAAACTGTATTTCCAAAGTATCTGCAGTAATTTATATTGTTGTTTATAGTGTTAAATGGGATATTACACCTTTCACCTGAATATAAGGACACACATTCAGTTTTCACCATGGTGTTTGTAATTCCTGAACTTTTTTGTAGATACCTTTTACTAAATTTAGAAGTTCACATCTCTTCCTGATTTGTTCCATTGTAGATCAATATTGACGTCTGTCAATTTTTTTCAGAGAACCTCTTGAAATGATTTGTGGGCTTTGTCCCTTATTTTATTAATATAATATACAACATTAATTGATCTTCAGATGTTTAGCCAATCTAGCATTACTAAATAAACCTCATTTGTCTCATGGGGCATAATCCTTCTTATATGCTGCTGGATTTGGTTTGCTAATTGTGTTAGCTTTCTCAAACTGCATAACAAATTACCACAAACTCAGCAGCTTAAAACAGCACCCATTTATTAACACACAGTTATGCAAGTCAGAAGTCAAGTATGCCATGACTGAGTTCTCTGCTCAGAATATCATGAGACTGAAACCTGGGTGACATCCATACTGACACTCAGCTATAGTCTCTGGGGACAATCTGCTTCCAAGCTCTTGTTGAGAAATTGTTTCTTGGCATTACTGCAATGTACTCATTCCCTTGCTGGTTAATAGCTGGAGAATGATCGTAGCTCCAACAGCATCTGATCTTCTTTGTTATCTCCATGTTCAAGCAGCAATAGCATGTTAAACTTGGATCTGACTTCTCCTTTTGAAACCATCTAGACAGCTCTGCTTGTAAAGGACTCATGTTACTAAGTCAAACCCACCTACACCATTTTCTTATTAGTCATCTGAATTAGGAAGCAATTGTATCAGTAAAAACCCTTCACAATAATATATAAATTAGTGTTTCATTAAATAATTAATAAAAGGTATGGGCAGACAAAAGTTCAGGATCTTGAGAGATCATGCTAGAGTTCTACCTACCATGTTAATAGTAACTAAGTCTATCTGCATCCATGCTCACAAAAGATATTAGATTATTTTTCCCTTCAACTGGGGAGTCATTACACATCTTCAGAATCCGGTGTACATTTTGCCACAAAAAATAAGTTGGAAAGTAATCACATTCTTTTGTTCTATTTGAATATTTGTTAGAATTTGCTGGTATTTAGATATGGACTAATTTAAATTACTATTTTATTTCTTTGCCTGTTAAAGATTTATTCAGATATTTGTTCTCCCTTTCCCTTTCCCTCTCCCTCCCTCTCTTTCTCCCTCTTTTGCTCTCTTTCTCCCTCTCCATCTCTGATTGTCTCATACAGCCTAGTGTGGCTTCCAGTTCTTGATTCTCCTGTCTCCACATCCCAAGGATTAAAATTAAAGGCATGTTCCACCAAGTTTAACATTCTGTTCAGATTCGCTATTTCTTTCTGATTTTATTTCATTCACTTGGTGTTCTAGAAATTTGTTCACTTGATCTACCTAATTTGTTAACCCAAAGAATTTTCTGTAACTGATTTAATAGTGTCCCCCCAAAATTTGTGTCTACTTAAAATCTTACATTGTTATCATATTTAGAAATATAATCTTACATATGTAACTAGTGAAGACAATGTCTAACAACTATTGTCCTTATAAGAAGCTCACTAAAGTGACACAAAATAGAGAAGGCTATGTGAAGACAAAAGTTATATCTATGCTACCGTAGACCAAAGAATACTATGACTGTCCAGCGACCGATAGAAAATTAAGAACATATTCTCCTTGTAGAGCCTTTAGAGTGACTGTGGCTCTCCCACAACTTTGATTTGAGACTTCTAACCGCAGATCTGTGAAAGATTAGCTTCTATTGTTCCACGCCAATAAGCTTTTCTTATTGACACTACAAAGCAGCACAAAGAAGCTAACACATGCATGTGTAGTCTCTTTTTTTTCTTTCTTTCTCTTCTTTCTTTCTTCCTTCATTCCTTCCTCCCTTCCTTCTTTATTTGTTTGTTTTCTTGTTGTTTGTTTGTTTGTGGTATTTTTTGTTACTGGGCATAAATATCAAACTGGCTAACTTTATTAGTCTTCTAGAAGATCAACTTTTAGTTTCATTTTTAGTCTCTATTATTTTTCTGTTTGGTCTTTCACTGATTTCCATTCTAATCATTAGCTCCTCCCATTTGCCTTGAATGTTATTTATTTATCTTTTCCTAGATTCTTATTGTAGGAATTTGGATCACTTTGACTCTTTTAAAGGCATTTAGAATCTTAATCTTCATAAAACACAGTTCTTGGGCTGCAATCCAAAAGCTTTTATTTCTTTTCAATTCAAAATATTTTCCAATTTCCATGGAGGACTCGCATCTTGCTCATGTATAGTTTGGCAGTATATATAACTTCCAACCACTTGCATTTTCCAAGGTTTGACTATTGATTTTTTTTCGTTATTCAGATATCCTATAATGTGAACATATTTTGTATGATTTCACTTCATTCCAATGTGCTGAGACTTGGTTTATTAACTAACATCTGTTCTATGTTGGAGAATGTTCCCTGTGCACTTGAAAATAATATTTTACAATTTTTGGCAGATATATTATGTGCTAGTTAGATTATTAAATTGGTGGATAGCATTATTCAAATCTTCTGCATCAGCAAATTACTGTTTATATACACTATCAGTTATTGTGGGTATTGAGCTCTCCAACTACAATAAATTGTCTATTTCCTCTGAATAGCTAAGTTTAGTGGCACAGATGTGTGTGTGTATGTGTGTGTGTGAATGTTAGATATTCTTCTTGTATTAACTCTTATCATTATGAAACACCTACTTAAAAAATAACATTTATCTTAAACTCTGCTTTGCCTGATATAAATATTGACATGCGACTTTCTCTTTTAATTGCTCTTTGCATTACAGTCATATGCTTTCGATCTATTTGTCTTTGAGTCCAAACCTGTCTCTTGAAAGCAGCACATAGTTGCTCCTTTTATTTTGAATGCACTCTGACAATCTCAGCCTCTTGATTAATCTACTTATACAATATGTGATTATTTTAATTTTTGTTATAGTTTTATTATATTGGTGATTATCATTTTTATTAATTCTTTCTCATATATCGCATCCTTTCTCCAGTTTCCCCTCTGTCCTCTCCTCCCAGCCCCCTCATTCACTCCTCCTTGTTTCCGTTCAGAACAGGGCAGGCCTTCAAGGGATATTTTGCTTGATATTAGAATGGCTACACCAGCTTGCTTCTTGAGTCTATTTGCTTTTTTAAAAAAAAGTTCTTCCAAACCTTTACTCTGAGGCAATGTCTATATCTGATGTTGAATGTGTTTCCTGCATGCAGCAGAAGGATGGATCCTGTTTTTGCATCCATTCTGTTAGCTTGTGTCTTTTTATTAAGGAATTGAGACCATTGATATTGAGATATTAATGAGCAATGATTATTAATTCTTGTTATTTTGTCATTATTAGTGGTGGTGGTGGTGGTGGTGATGGTGGTGGTGTTTGTGTGCATGTGTATGCGTGTGTGTGGGTCTGTGAATGTGTGTGTGTGTGTGTGTATGTGTGTGTGTGTGTGTGTGTGTGTGTGTGTGTGTGTGTGTGCTTTACATCCTTTCTTTTGATTTTGCTGGTGTTAACTTATTTATTTCCTGTGTTTTCATGGGCGTAGTTAAACTCCTCAGGTTGGAGGTTTTCTTCTAGTGCCTTCTGTAGGGCTGGATTTGTGGATAGATATTGTTTAATTTTGACTTTATTACGGAATATCTTGTTTTCTCCATCTATGGTGACTGAAAATTTTGCTGGGGATAGTAGTCTGGGATGGCATCCATGGTCTCTTAGAGTCTGCAAGACATCTGCCCAGGCCCTTCTGGATTTTTGAGACTCTGTTGAGAAGTTGGATGTTATTCTAATAGGTCTGGCTTTATATGTTGCTTGGTCTTTTCCCCTTATAACTTTTAATATTCTTTCTTTGTTCAGTATGTTCAGTGTTTTGATTATTGTGTGCTGAAGGGATTTTTGTTTTCTGGTACAAACTATTTGTTGCTTTGTATGCTTTCTTAATAAACATCTCCTTCTTTAGCTAAGAAATTTTTCTTCTCTGATTTTGTTAAAAAAATATTTTCTGGACCTTGGATCTGGGATTCTTCTCCTTCTTCTATACCTATTATTCTTATCTTTTTATAGTGGCCGAGATTTCCAGGATATTTTGTGCCAGGAGTTTTTAGATGTGACATTTTCTTTGACTGGTGTATTCGTTTATTTTGTTGTATCTTCAATACTTGAGATTCTCTCTTCCAGCTACCTCAGTTTGGGTTTTCTTTATTGATTCTATTTCCAAATTTTGATTCCCTTCATTCCTGTTTGTGATTTCTTGGTGAGGTTATTGCATACACCTGAACAAGGATGGTGGTTAAACATACAGATAAATAAGGAAGCTGGGTTATTATATACAGCTGAACAAGGGAGACAGAGTTTGTTCATCCTGGTGGGAGCAGTCTTTATGCTGTAAGCATCTTGGGGAGAAAGCAATGGTGAACATTCTCAGCACACACTATCAAAATTCACACATGGACTACAAGAATGCCTGGTCATTTCCCCATGAGTTGTAGGTGGGTTGTGGAAGGCTTTGCCATTCCTCTATGGGTCTGATTTGGGGGTCTCTGAAATGGCCATGTCCATATCAACAATGCACATATCTCTTAGGACATCACTCAGAGCCTTACTCACACCATACAGAATCCAAATAAATCCTCAGTTAAGACAGATATTTTGTTAGTTGCAAAATCAAACCAAACCACCACACAGAATATTGGCCTGCAGAGAAGTGGGATGTTTTTGTGACTAAACCTAACCAAGTCGTTCATCCTGCTATGACTTGATGTACCAAGGTGGGTGGGTACCTATGGGTGGCTCCCCTTCTCTGGGGAAAAGGGAATGAGATGGGGGAGTGGGACTTGGGAGAGAGAAAGGAAGAAGACTTTGATTTGGCTGTAAAGTGAATAAATTAAACAAATTAATGGATAAAAAGACCCAGATTAAGTTTCCAAAGTTAGTACTATGTACAGTACTAGGACTCAATTCCAATGAAAGACACTGTACTGATCACATCATGTCTTGGGGAGCTGGGACAATAGTAAGCTCCTTTGAAGCACAGCCACGGTGTTCTCTGTATGTCTGCACCACTGAGCACAGTGAAGTAGATCCTAGTGAACAGATTTCTTGGGAGCCTGTACAAGCAGAAGGCTCTGCAGATGCTCACTTCTCAAGTGACTAAGGTGGGTAATCTCCATCCTGTTTGGAGATATTCTGTTGCTATTACATGGACTCTTTTGAATAGCACTGATCTTTTGAGAATCCATTCCTTTGTTGGCTCCAAATCTATATTAGCTTTTGTTTTTTGGTTTGGTTTTTGATTCTTGGTCAAACTACAAGATTTTCAGATCTTTCTTCCTCTGATTTTTTCACTTTCAAGTCTTTTTTATTTTAATTTAAGTTTTATATGTATGAATGATCTGCGTCTGTATGTCTGTGTACTATGTGCATGCCGGGTGCTGTGGAGGCTAGAAGAGATCATCAGGTCCCCAAGACCTAGACTTATAGATGGTTATGAACCATCATGTTGGCTCTTGGAATTGAACCAGGGTCCAATTCCAATATGAAGTGTTCATAACCACTGAGTAATCTCTCCAGTCCCTTGCCTTATATTCTAATGTGAATTTGGCTAAAAGAACCTAGCAAAAAAATCCTGCCACAGTCTAAACTCTATTCTGCATTGCTTCTATTTCTCATTTCATGTCTTCAGCAGTTTTATTCATTTCCTTCCATTGTTTGTGGTTTCCTGGATTCCCTTAAGGGATTTATTCATTTCATATATATATATATATATATATATATATATATATATATATGAGAGAGAGAGAGAGAGAGAGAGATTTTCTTTATTTACATTTCAAATGTTATCCCCTTTCCTAGTTTCCCCTCTGAAAATCCCCTATCCTCTCCCCCTCCCCCTGCTCCCCAACCCACCCACTCCCCCACTCCCCCTGCTCTCCAACCCACCCACTCCCATTCCTGACCCTGGCATTCCCTTATACTGGGGCATAGAACCTTCACAGGACCTAGGGCCTCTCCTCCCATTGATAACCAACTAGGCCTTCCTCTGTTACATATGGAGCTAGAGCCAGAAGTCCCACCATGTGTTTTCTTTGATTGGTGGTTTAGTCCCAAGGAGCTCTGGGGGTACTGGTTGGTTCATATTGTTGTTCCTCCTATGGGGCTGCAGACCCATTCAGCTCCTTGGGTCCTTTCTCTAGCTCCTTCGTTGGGGACCATGTCATTTGCTTGTGCTTCGGCTATGTTGGAATATCCAGGGCCTGCTGTGGTAGGGTAGCTTGGCTCTAGTAGAGACATGTTGCCCTGGATGGTATCAATTGTGTTTTACAGCGGTTTTTAGGTACCTGAGTTTGGGATGATTAAAAGTCTAGGTGCCGATTTCTGCTTTTGTCTTTGTTGGGTAGATGTTTTGCTCTTTGGTTTCTGTTCCTCTCTGGGTTTTTTTGGAGAGTTTGGTGCCTCTGCATTGTCAGGGAGAAAATGTCCTTGAACCTGATAGCTATGGCCACTGGGGGTCCTGGTAAAATGTGTTTCTGGGTATTTACAAGCTGACACTTAGGAACGAGAAGACAATAGGAGTCTGAAGTGGTTCACAGGAGTGAGCAGAGCAGAGTATTCTGCTGACATCTGCTTGGTTTGTCTTCTTAGCATTGGTGGAGACCATGAAGAGAGTTTCACCTAAAAGGTCTACTATTTATAGCACTGGGAGTGGGATTGCAGGGTTGGAGCTAGGGGAGAGAGGAAGATCTACAGAAAAGAAAGCTTGTCTGCTTTCTTGACAGGGGTGATCTGTGTGTTAACAGGAAGTGCCTGCTTAAGTAGGAGTCTAGGATGAAATGACAAAGTGGGGAGAGGGAGGTTAGGAGAGGAAGAATTGTGGGACCTACAAAAGATGTGGGCAGAGGGCAAAAGGAAGGCTGGAGCACGTGTTCTGTTGCAGCACTAGGGATGAGACTGAGTGACTGGATTTGGAGGAGAAGGGAGAATGGTAAAGGTTTTCATCTGTTTGCCTGGCTCGCTCAGCTGGTATGGTCCCAGGGAATGCCTGCTGCTGTTGGAGTTGGGGGAAGAAAGGCTGGGGCAGAAGATAGATCTTTGTGATCCACTGGGGATGGGGTCAGAGAGGAAAGGGAGACCACAGCATGTTATCTGCACTGATCTGTGGATGAGACTGGGGGTTTGGATTTGGGAGAACAGAAGGAAAAGTGTATATCCACTGTCTGTCTACTTGTTCTCTGGGCTGAAGAGGTCTTTGGGAAGCACAGGGTGCCTGCTGGGGTTGGGGGCTGGGCCAAGGCAAGGAGTGGGAGGAGGGACATTGAAAGGGGTTGGTGGATCTGTGGGATCCATGAGGACAGGAGCAGCTGATGACAGAAGGCTGACATATTCTTTCTGCTGCGGAGCTGTGAATGAGACTAGGGGGTTAGATCTAGCACAATAGAGATTAGATTTTTAAAAACACAGTTCATACCACTTTAGTTTCATATAATAGATCAATATATACGTATCTACTTCTGGATTCTATTCTTTTTATATTGGCCTGGTTGTCTATTCCTGTGTGGGACAAATATCTTAATTGCCAGTTTTAAAATAAGCTGTGACTTTACTAGAACTATAGATTTTTCTTGGAGTCGGGGAGGGATTGTTAACTACCATATGTTGAGATTACATTTTATTTTCATCCTAAAATTGTCAAGGTAGCAAAATTACATCAATTTATTTTTTTTAGTAAACCAATGCTAGAATCTTAAAATGAACCCAGATGGCTTATTATACTTTTAAGTGTTGCTGATCTCAGTTACCTTTTTATCTATTTTATTTTTTCTTTCTTTTGTTGGAAATAGATTTTTTTCTCATACAATACATCATGAGTATAGTTTCTCCTCCCTATAAACCTCCCAGTTCCTCTTTATCTCCCCTCCCATCCAGATGAATTCTCCTTTTGTCTCTCCTTAGAATATAACAGGCTTCTAAGAGAAAGCAACGAAACATGACAAAATAAAATATAATAAGGTAGAGCAAAAATTTTCATATCAAAGTTGGACATGGCAACCCAACAGTCTCAAGACCAAGTAAATGAGTCAGAAACCCATTTGTTCTCACTGCCAGGAGACCCATAAACCTACTAATCTAAAAGCTATAAAATATATCCAGAGGACCTGGCGTAAACCCATGCAGGCCTTATGCTTGCTGCTTCCATTTCTGTGAGCTTGTATGTGCCTTGCTTAGTTGACTCAGGGGGCCATATTCTCCTGGTGTCCTCTATTCCCTCTGGCCTTTACAATATTTCTGCCTCTTCTCCCTCTGTATTCCCCAAGTTCTGAGGAGAGAAATTTGATGGAGACCTCCAATTTAGACTCTTTCTCTGCATAAATGTCTGGCTATATCTGTTCTCATCTGCTGCCAGTGGGAGCCTTTCTGATGATGGTTGAATAAGGTGCTGATCTACAAGTATAGCAAAATTATCATTAGAAATCAATATATTTATTTTTTTGTTTATTTATATAATGAGCAGCCATGTTTGGTTTTACCGTTCATCTCTGGGTTCTGGTTCCTGGTTACCCTAGCAGTGTCAAGTATGGGTTCCTCCTTGTGGAGTGGTCTTAAGTAAAATCAATGATTGGCTATTCCCACAAGTTCTTTACTACCATTGCCCTAGCATATTTTGCAGTAAGGACAGAGAGTAATTCAAAGGTTTTGTGGCTGGGTTGGGGGCGTGGAGGGATCTACATTTCTCTTTCATTAGCCTGCAGAGTACCTTCCAAGGAGAAAGAAACTAGAACATAGGGGTGAAGGCTCCATGCAGGCACCAGCTCGACTTCTCCATATTCAATGAGTTGTGCTGATGTTGTCCTTGGCGATGGGGCACTGCTGTCAGTTTGCAGAAAGAATTGTTTTGTTTTAGCAACAGGCTGTATTGTTTTGAGTTTTCCATTTAATCCCCTTGCCCCAAAACTAAATTGAATCTAAACCAATTCGGCAACTGGAACACTTACCTGGCAACAAGACATGGCTAGTTGAGAATCCATATTTCCCCCATTACTAGAAATCCTCATTAGCATCACCTTCATAGACTACAGGCAGTTAGTTTCCCCTATTCTAGATTTCCACACCACCTCCTGAAATCCCCCTGTTTTTCCATCTCTGCCTGCACTCTCTCCCTCCACCTCACTTCCCACACCTGACCCCCTGCTCTAGCTCCCCATCTGCCAATAAAATCTATTTTATTTCCGGCCCCCAGGAAGATTCATGCTTCTTTGCTAGACCCCTCTCTTTTCTTGGCCTCTCTGGATCTATGTATTATCATTTACTTAATGCCTAATATCCACTTATTTGTCTTTCTAGATCTGGAATACACCACTCAGGATGATTTTTTTCTAATTCCACCAATTTGCCAGCATTTTTAACAGCCATGTAATGCTCCATTGTGTAAACATACCACATTTTCTTTATCCATTCTTCAGTTGAGAGACATCTAAGTTGTTTCTAGTTTTGGGCTATTATAAATATAGCAGCAATGAACATGGATGAACAACTGTCTTTGTGGTAGATTAGAGCATCTTTGGGTATATGCCCAAGAGTGGTATAGTTAGATCTTGAAGTAGATTGATACCAAACTTTCTGAGGAACAGCCATATTAACTTCCATAGTGGCTGTACAACATTGCACTCCCATCAGCAATGAATGAGTGTGCCCCTTATTCCATATCCTCTCCAGCATGTCATTTGTGTTATTGATCTTAGTGATTCTGATAAGTGTAAGATGGCATCTTAAAATAGTTTTTAATTTGCATTTACCTGATGGCTAAGAATGTTAAACATTTTGATAGGTTATTTCTCCTCTGCCTGTGAAATGAGCCAATTTGAGCCAGACCAGATTATATTAAAGGCATGTTTATTGGGAAGCTCCTCTGGGGAACGTTCACTGGCCCCAAGGATTGAGGCTAGGGGAATCATGGGAACAGGGGTTGGGAGTTAGAGAGAAGAAAAAGAGAGAAAGGGCATGTGTGCAAAGAAAGAAGAGAAGGAGGAGGAGGAAGAGGAGGAAGAAGAGGAAGAGGGGGAAGAAGAGGAAGAGGAAGAAAGAGAAGGAGAAGAAGAAGAAAGGGAGAGAGGCAAAATGTCTGGTTTATATAGGAAAGAGCCTCTGTGGGGAATGTCAGCCCAGTCCCTGGACTGGAAAGTTCAGGTTTGGGGCCAGGGTGTGCCAGATAGGGACTGAGGGATGCTAGGAAGACTGGAGGCCAGGCCTGTTTTGATATATAAAATATGTACCTAAGTCCCTTGTGGGGGGCCATTAATGGATTTATTCATTTCCCATTGAAGTCTTCATTTGGGTCCTTACCCTCAGAGATCAGGGAACCCTGAAGAAGAGGGAGAGGAAAGATGTTAGGAGTCAGAGTGGATGGAGGACAGACACCAGGAGAGCATGGCCCACTGAATCAACTAAGTGGTGCTCACATGGGTTCACAGATACTGAAGAAGCAATCATGGGTCCTGCATTGGCCTGCATCAGGTCCTCTGACTATATATTATGGCTGTTAGCTTCATGTTCCTGTGAGACTCCTAGCAGTGTGACTGGATGTATTTCTGACTCTTTTGCCTGTTCTTGGGATTCATTTCCTTCTATTGGTTCACTTTGTTCAGCCTCTCAATATGAGGACTTTCACTTTGCCTCATTGTATCTTCTATTGTCATTTTTGGCTGTTGTCTCTTGGAGACCTAATCTTTTCTGAAGAGGAAACAGAAAGGGCAGATTGGGGAGCTAGGCGTGGAGAGAGGAAAAACTGTGGTTGGAATGTATTATATGAGAAGAGAAATTATTTTTCAATTTAAAAATTCCTCTTTAAGGACTTCTCTTTGTACAGACTGTTTTCAGTTCTCTCTCTCTCTCTCTCTCTCTCTCTCTCTCTCTCTCTCTCTCTCTCTCTCTCTGTGTGTGTGTGTGTGTGTGTTTTAGCTATGTTGGAATATTTGTAGGATAGCTGGGCTGTAGAAGAGACACATTGACCTTGATGGGATTGATTGTGTTTTTAGATGTCATTTGGGCATCTGGGTTTTAGATGGTTATAGGTCTAGGTTTCTAGATTTGTATTTGTTGGGGAAGTATTTTGTTCTTCGGTTTCTGTTTCCACCCTAGATTTTCAGAGAATGTGAAGGCTGTGTGTTGCCTTTTTGCCTGGCCTTCTCAGCAACCACCAGGCTGGGAAATATAGTTACTAATCCTACATCCAATAGAGGGCTAATATCCAATATATACAAAGAAGTTAGACTCCTGAGAACCAAATAACCCACAAAGAACTCAAGAAGTTAAACTCCTGAGAACCAAACAACCCTATCAAAAAATGGGGATCAAAGCTAAACAGAGAATTCTCACCTGAGGGATACAGAATGGCTGAGAAGAACCTAAAGAAATGTTCAACATACTTAGTTGTGGGGGAAATGCAAATCAAAATGACCCGAGATTCCACCTCACACCAGTCAGAATGGCTAAGATCAAAAACTCAGGTGACAGCAGATGCTGGCGAGGATGTGGAGAAATAGGAACACGCCTCCATTGCTGGTGGGATTGCAAGCTGGTAAAACCACTCTGGAAATCAGTTTAAAAGTTCCTCAGAAAAATTGGACATAGTGCTACCTGAGGACCCAGCTATACCACTCCTGAGCATAGATCCAAAGGATGCTCCAACGTGTAATAAGAACACATGCTCCACTATGCTCATAGCAGCCTTATTTATAATAGCCAGAATCTGGAAAAATCCAGGTATCCCTCAACAGAGGAATGGATACAGAAAATGTGGTACATTTGCACAATGGAGTACTACTCAGTTATTAAAAACAATGAATTTATGAAATTTTTAGGCAAATGGAGGATATCATCCTGAGTGAGGTAAGTCAGTCACAAAAGAACACACACGGTATGTGTGTAGTCCATGTTGGATGCCAAATGTGCAGTCCACGTTGGACGCCAAATGTGTGGTTCTGCCTGCAGAAACACTATGGATCCGAACTGGAGAACGAGAACTCCTGAGAAGGAACAGGGCTGCGAAAGGAAATATGGGGCCTTGGCAAAATGTCTGATCAAAGCCCAAATCTTTATTGTCAGGACTGGCTTAAATACAAAGAAGGGTTCCCAGCATTCCCCTGAGTCCTTAGAAGTTGCCACGGCGCTCTCGCGATGATGGGCAGTCCTGGCAGTGGCGGGCAGGTGCAGCGATGGCGGGCAGGTCCGGGCAGCGGTGGGTGGTCCAGGCGACGGTGGGCGTTGACAGTGGGCGGTTCGAGGACGCTGTCCAGATCCAGGGTTCCAGGAAGAAACTCCCAACCTGTCTGCAAGAGGCGGAACACAAGGCTTAGAGGGAGGAGCCAACAGGTATGTACTCACTGATAAGTGAATATTAGGCAAAGAGAGTGGAATGCCCATGATACAACTCACAGACCACATGAAGCTCAAGAGGAAGGAAGACGAAAGAGTGGATGCTTCAGTCTTACTTAGAAGGGGAACAAAATAATCAAGGGAATTAGAGGGTGGGGGGACTTGGGAGGAAGAGAAGAGGCAGAGGGGAAAAAGAGGGGCAGAATCAGTTATGAGAGAAGATGGAGGAGATGTACAGAGGTCAGGAAATTGAACAGAGGTGTGTAGTATTAGGGGATGGGGAACTGGGGGTAGCAACCAGAAAGTCCCAGATACCAGGAAAGCAAGAGTCTCCCAGGACCTCACAGGGATGACATTAGCTGAAAGACCCCCCCCACAAAGGGGAGATATTATCTGTAGAGACCATATCCATAGATTAGGCAAGGCCCCCGGTTGGAAAATGGGGCTGCCTACTCATCTCCAAATTTTTAACCCAGAATTGCTCCTGTCTAAAATAAATACAGGGACAAAGAGAGGAGCAGAGACTGAAAGAAAGGCCACCCAGAGACTGCCGCACCTGGGGGATCCAACCCACATGCAGACACCATTGCTGATGCCAAAAAGTTCTTGCTGACAGGAGCCTGATACAGCTGTCTCCTGAGAGGCTCTGCCAGATCCTTACCAATACAGATGTGAATGCTTGCAACCAATCATAGGACTAAACTCAGGGACCCCAGTGGAGGAATTAGGGGAAGGACTAAACAAGCTGAAGGGGCCTTATCTGGCATCAATGGGAGGAGAAGCCCTGGGTCCTGTGAAGGCTTGATGTCCCAGTGTAGAGGAATGCTAGGGCGGTTAGTTGGGAGTGGGGGAGCACCCTCATTGAAACAGGGTAAGGAGGGTGGGATAGAGGGGTTGCAGCGGGGAAATTGAGAAGGGATAACATCTGAAATGTAAACAAATAAAATACCCAGTTTTTTTTAAAAAAAGAAAGAAAACTCAAATTTCTTACCTTCTTACTTCTGTCCCAGTTCTCCATATGTATCCTATACCTAAGCTAAAAGAACTGATGTTTCTACATGCAAAGCATCTCATGGCATTCCTGTGTTTAAGACCTTAACAAGACTTTTAATTCCATTTCAGAACAAATCCAAGAACTACTTGTCTTGGCTTCCAGTACCCTACATGACCTTACTCTACACACTCACGTTGTGTCCACCCTGCCCTACGTGTTCTGTGTTGGATATGCTGCCCTTTTCTCTGTGCCAATCATAGAGCCAAGAGTCTTCTTGCCGCAAGGGCTTTTTTTTTTTGTCTTGTTTTTTGGTTGTTGTTGGTGGTGGTGGTTTGGTTTGGTTTGGTTTGGTTTGGTTTGGTTTGTTTTTTGTTTTGTTTTGTTTTGTTTTGTTTTGTTTTGTTTTTGCTTTGTTTTGTTTTGTTTTGCATGTTCTATGTCCTCCCTAAAATGTTTTTCCCCAAATGTTCCCACACTAATGATTCTGACTCTGGGTCATTCCAATAAGTCTCTTTATAAGCCTAAGAGTCTCTGAAATGCATTTCTTGAGGACTGTTCCTACAGTAGATTCCTCTATGTTTTTTGTAGCACTTAGTCCTAATTTGTATCCCTAATTGTTTCTTCAACTACTCATTTAGCTCCAATTTCTCTAAAATGTAAAGCCTTTGGGGTCCGTCTTATTTATTGTCATACTCCTAGCAGGTAGCCAAGTACTTGAAGCAGGGTTAGGCACTTAGTATTCTTTAATTAATAATTCTAATCAGAGCTAAGACATAGAAGAGGCACGGCCTTTTTAGGGTTGAATCAAGTTAAAAACAAACTGCTCCTACAGCATTAGTAGACTGTAAGCAGGGGAGTTTCAAGTGGACTTTTATATCAAGAACATTAAGTAAATTGTACTTGAAAGAGTCCTGAGCACTTACCTAAGGAACTTTGGTTATATTAAAGGCAGTTAAGAAACATTGAAAGCATGTCAGAAAGAAATTGAACGAAATACCTCAGCTTGGAAGACATAATGGCCTTCGATGATGGAGAGATTGAGGTGAGAGGATCACTTTTAAACCCGGGAGCTATAAACAAGGCTGGATGACCTAATGAGAGTCCCCATTAAGAAAAGATAAGAAATTGGTGATGGAGAAACTAACAAGGGAAGGTGGAAGCAGAGAAAGGAGGAGGGGGAGAAGAGAGTATTCCTTTAGCCTAGGACTATCTCATCTCATTGGGCATGAGATTGTCACTCACATCATCTCTGTAGAGATGAATTCCCATCAATAAAGTCACTTTGTGTTTCCTGAATACCTTCTGATGCAAGGCTAGAAGTAGGAATGCTCAAGTTGTCTCTGGAGGCCTAGATTTAAATAGAATAACTATGCTAGATACTCAGTGGGTGCTTATCAGGATGTCACAAAGAGAAGATTTAGGGGTGCTTATAAAAAAAGAGTCCCGAACTTCTCATTCTCTTATTGAAGGGGATAAGAAGTATTGTCAATTCACCCACTGTAGAATTACACCCTGCCTGGAACTTCAATTTCACAGTCTGTTCCTCTTACCTCCAGCATCCATGAAAGAAAACTCAACAGGAAAACTGGTGTTACTTGAATGTTCTTTGTGTTTCTCAAGTGAAGAAGGTGGAAGGAAGGTGGAAGACCACCTTAAACTGAGACCGTGCGCAGGGTCATTCCTGCTTGCTGAGCTTCAGTGCTCCTCGGTCTAACACACATATAAAGTAGTTCAGCCTCCTTGCCTTCGGTTCCCTTCCTGTAAGGTTGTAGGTTTCCAGGGTTGAGTGCCCTAGATACAGACTAGGTGTCATCTTCTTGACCTCGTGGGCTCCATGAGGTCCAGGCACTCACTGAAATTCTATGGCCATTTTGGCATATATGCTTTTATCTAATTTCCAAAGGACAGTGTGTCCCCAGAGCAGGCACTGCTTTGAGAGATGTGGCTTTACATCTATTGCTGTTATAATTTATAAGTGCCAAGTACAGAAACCTTGCTGTACTGCATTTTTTTAAAAGCCATTATAATGAAGAGAGCCTGCATCATGGTTTAGAAAGCCATGTAAATGGTTTAAATGGAGAGACTTTGGAAAGGTCTCTTACCTTAAATAGACAGCACCCATTGGTTTACTAGGGTGCACAATTTTTCCATTAGCATAATCCTGTAAAGGGCCTCTTTGATTAGGCTCAAAAGCTCCTGGGAACTTCTATTTCCTTTAATGACAAACTAGGCTATTTGGATGAACTCTCCTGCCAAAAGCAACCAAATATGCTTGATAGAATAAAAAGCATTGCCTTAAAATACTTAGGTGATTAAAAGATAGAGTGGGAAGTGCCAGGTCAAATTTTCAGGAGAAAGTCTGATCCAGGGAAGTAAATTCAATGTCAGAACACAGAAACACCAAAGGCCTCTGTTACAGACTGAATATCTATGTCTCCTCCATGTATATATTGAAATATTTTCTCTAGATGTAATGAAATTACAAGGTGGGGCTTTGGAAGGTAATGATATCTCAAGGATGAAGTCCTCAGAACGGGAAAGCACCATCATCACAAGAGAACTAGGTGAAGTCAGAAGTTAGGAGTCTAACCCAGAGGAGGACCCTCATCCAAACCTATCCTTACTCACACCTTGATTTCAGACTCTGATTCTACAGAACTGCATGCAAGAAATGTTTGTTGTTTAAGCCAAGTCAATGTCACTTTGTTATTTGCAGTTCAAACTAACAGAAACTCCACTTCACTCTATGAGTGTTTATTTGCAGTACATCCTTTAAGAATCAGACTCACAGTTTCAAGGAATGAAGTTCATGAAAGTCAAGGCCCAACCAAGGCTTTCTGAAGGCAAGGAGTCTTACAGGAAAATCAAGCTACTTAAAGCTGAGATGCAAAAGGACGGCCCTACACCATGGTTTAAGTGAACTTCAGCTAAAACAAACCCTTCCCACTAGATGTTGTTCACGAAAACAAGCATCACCTTGTGCACCAGAGTGGGCGACCCTGAAGTGCTCACAGGAAAACACCGAGGCTCTCAAAAAGCACCACATAGTTTCCATCAATAGCACGTTCATTTCTCACTCACTCACAGAAAATGTCAGTTCCTAACACTGAGAATCTACTTTCCCTGTTTCACCCCATGATGTATATTAGTGTGCTTCAAAATTAAAACATCTTTTATAAAATCCTAACAAGAAAAGATAAGATATCTTCATCCTTAAAACATGTCTCAATAAGTGCTTAGGGCCAGTGTTATGGTGAAAATATTTACCTTACATATACAATTTGATGGTTTGAATACATAGCAAAACTCTGCTAGAGACATCTAGGTTGTAGATTTTTCTTCATGGAAAATATTTTTTATAATTTTCAAAGAAAAACATTTAAGATTATTATGCAATTCATGCAATATACCCTCTATGTAGACTTCAAATTCATTAACGTGAGTATGTATGTATGTATGTATGTATGTGTGTATGTGTGTATGTGTGTATGTATGTATGTATGTATGTATGTGTATGTGTGTATGTATGTATGTATGTTTGTATGTGTGTATGTATGTATGTATGTGTGTATGTGTGTATGTATGTATGTATGTATGTATGTGTGTATGTGTGTATGTATGTATGTGTGTGTATGTATATATGTATGTATGTGTGTATGTGTGTATGTGTGTATGTGTGTATGTGTGTATGTATGTATGTATGTATACGACATGCATGCCAGATGCCTACAGAAGTCAGAAGAAAGCTTCAGATTACCTGGAACTAGAGTTACAGAGAGTTGGGAGCTATCATGTGGTATGTGCTGGGAACTGAACCTAAGTCCTCTGCAAAAACAACAGTTTTCTTAGCTACTGTGTCATTTCCTTAGCCCCCTTTCCTTTTGGTCTTTTCTTTTCTCACTCACAAACTAATTTCCCTACCTCACTCTCTTTTCTATACATCTTTCAATTTTTATCAGACATTTTCGACTTGGATGAAATGACCCATTCCATCAATAAGGGATTGGAATACACAATTCTTAGGATGCAACAAGCACATTATATATACATATACATGTACACTTACATGTATATGTGTGTGCTTTCCTGTTATGCTATGAACTATAATCCCTGTTGATGTCCCACAAAATAAAACCGTGTGGTTCCTCTGCTCAGTCCCCTTCATTTGTTTTCCATCTCTCACAGAAAAAAAGGCAAAAGGCAAAATCCCCTCAGTGGGCCGGAGAGATATACCTTCAGAGATCTACCTCTCCCTACTTCTCTTGTCTCATTTTCTGAAGCATTTGCAGCTTTCCAAATTAGCCTTATAACTTCAAGCTTCCATGCTTTGGCTCCTGACTGAAATAGCCTCCATGTCACCCCAAGCTGCCTGTCGAGATAGCATCTAGTCCTAGCTTCTCTGTGAAAGATTCTCCGCATTTCTGTAGTAAATCTGACCTATAACCTTGCTAGACGGTAAGATCTATTATCACTTATATATTTCCTACTACCTCACTGTGAGCTCCCGAAAGGGAAAGAACAGGTCCTTTCATCTCTGTATCCCTAGTGCCTGGCACATAGCAAATGACTAAATTAATCAATTTCGAGGTTAGGTTGTAAAAGGAATTCCATAACTGTTTTTAACATCATTTAAATGATTACATAATCCCACAGCGACGACTTTGAAGACAAGAACATTAATTTAGAGACTGTAAATTCTAGCAAGTTGTTAAAAATCAGTCACATTAACTTTATCCTCACTTCTGTGCTGTGTCCTCAATGACACCACTAAGTATTAGATTAAGAGACACTTTGCCTCTGCATTTTAGAGCTTATAAATCAAGATAGGACAAGCTAGACTGCAGCAGCACCTGATTTCAAGATTGAAGTATATTACCGCTGCCTGAACTTTCCCACACCAACAACTGCAGCTCGGAGTGCCTGTTTGGGAAGCTGTAGTCCATTTAATGGTCAACAATCCACCCATACTAGACAAGGTAGAGAAAATATGCACTAGGGAGCTGAGAAGTAAAATCATTTTTCACATGCCCTGTGCCAGTCCTAGTCCCATAGTGCTATTTAACTTGAGCAGAGAAAAGAAATGGAGTCCTACTTTGTGATTAGCAGGAAAAAGACCAGCAATAGTGATGTATAGATATATAACACCATCCAATGGGCATTGGTTGTTAGGCCCAGTCTGGGTAGGGAACAACGGTCCTTAACCTACATTTTGAATTATGAATTTAGTTTGTATATGATAACTTATTTCATGTCTCTCAATATCTAGCTCTGTATTTGCCTTCATTGGACCTTCACCGACTAGCGACTAGGGCAGAGCAGCAGGCTGGAAACCCTAGGGAGATTTGATAGGGTGTTACCTGAAATTAAAGGTAACTAAAAGAGAATTATGTCTTCCTCTGTGGAAATGAATTTCTTTTCTCTGAAAGCCTTTAAATGAATGTTGAGGTACATCCACATGGTAGAGGGCATTGTGCTTCACTCAAATTCTACCAGTGTCAATGTTGATCTCATTCAAAACTTCCTTCACAGACATATTGAGAGTGATGTTTGCCTAAGTATCCGGGCACTGTGACCAAACCAAGATGATACAGAAAATCAACCATTATACTCCCTGCTGGTGTACATTGAACACTCATTTCAAGGACTAACTAGATCTCGTTTTAAAAGCCATGCTGTCTATGAGAAGCCTAATGAGTTTCTGACAGATCCTAATTTATATTTAAAAAATAGAAATATCACTTATGACTTCTCTTAAAAAGGCCACTGATACATTAATTAACCCTGTAGGCTGAGTCCTTCTAACAACCCTTGCCATTTCAGAAGCAAATTTTACTTTTCCTACATCTGTTCTTTTTGAGATCCTACTGCTAATTGTGTTGAATGAATATATAGAGGACCGAGCATCAGGACTAGAGCAGAAAGGAGAATATGCTTGAAGAAGGCTAACCAATAAGGCTATAATTGTATTTGTAATACATAACAATAATTTGACAACTTGTTAATGAATTCATTTGTTTGCAATGCTCTTCTTTCTATCTTAAGACATTTGTATTACTGTATTTTTATAACTCTAAGACAGGGGGAATTTATGTCATATTTTTTAACAATCGCACAGAATTCACACTTAATTCTGAGCAGTACCACAGCCTATCATGTTTTGCTTCTGCCCCTAGTACCCATTAGTAGTGTCCTTCTGTGAAGTTATACTGATTTCCATAGTCTCTTACTTTAATCATAGGTCCATATCTTGTTTCTTCTCCTTGACCTCAACACAGTCTTTGCAGTACACTGTCAGCCATCTAATTTTCAGCAAAACCACAAGCACAGATCTGGGAAAATATAATCAAGAGGATTAAAGGCAAACATCCCTATTTATGAAAATTTCCAAACCTCTGTCATGAAGTCTAGTATGGATAGTGCCCAAGATGATAGTACTGTGTGTTTACCGATGGTTCCTAACATCAATGCCAGGAGGAAGGAGAGGAGAGTTATTAATAGAGTTCTTTGGCTTTGATGATTAGCCAAAGTCAGTCCTGTATCTTGTCACTGTCCTATGAGATAGCTGGGAGAGCTGTATCACCACAATAATGTAAAGGACTTCAGGTTAGCAAGGCTCAGATGCATCAGCCTGAAAGCAGATGAGGAAGCAAAGGTATGTCTAGAAAATTCCATGCTGGTAAAGACTTAGCCCAATCCTCAAAACTATAATGAAACCTGCAGGACAACTGTTAGCCATCATATACACCCAATGTAGCCCCCAGCAAAAGCAACTTTACCAAAAAGAAATTCTCAAGTTACAGACTCAGTGGGAAAGATAATAGTTAACTTTTAATGTGTCGGTTTGAATAAGCTAAAGGATGCTAAACTAACTGGTAAAACCATCTTTTCTGGAAATGTCTGTATGGTTATTTGTGTTACAATGAGTAAAAAGATCAGGTTCAACAATGTGTGCATGGTCATTCAGATTACTGATTCCCCAAACAGAACAAAAAGGCAGCGGAAGGGAGAAATTGTTCTCTCTTTAAGGTAGGACATCAATTTCCTCCTACTTTGGCCATCAGTTACCCTGGTTCTCAGTCCTTGATAAATCCTAAGTAATCACATCACTGACTTCCTGGGCCACAAACTTACAGACAGTGTCAATGACATCTCAGCCTTTATAACCATGTGCACTAATTCCTATAATCAATTTGTCTTTAAAGCAGGCAAGTATTGCTCTAGACATTGGCTCTTTTAACAAACTTTTATAGATCTATCTCTATCTTCCTTGGACTTAAAAAAAAGTACTGATTATTATAGGTATATTAGTTTCTTATGTACAATAGGAAAATGCCAAAAACTGGGTCACTTAAAACAACACAAATTTATTATCTTATAGATCTGTAAGCTGGAATTCCAAAACATCAGCAAAAATGTACTCTCTAATGGCTTCCTTATTTCTTCCAACTTCTATCATGCATGTGATGTGCCCTTGCATCACCTTAGGTGTCTGTCATTGACTCCAAAATTCCCTTTGGGTACAGGATAAAGCCCCATCAAATAGCCCCATTTAATTACCTCTTCAAAGACCTTGTTTCTCAAAGAATATCACATCATAAGGTAATATGGAATGGGAGTTCATAATGCCATTTTTTAACATTTTTTACAATGTTTTCAATAGGAATAGAATTATGTCACCTATCCCTCCCTTTACTCCCAGCAGACCCACACAATTATTCTTGCTTGAACTCTTCCTAGACCCCTTCCTTCCAAGTCAATAGCCTCTTTTTTTGCAGATATATTTGTATATGAACGCACAAATATAGAAAAATAAAACCTGCTGAGTTTGGTTTTGTTGTTTTAGTGTCCATAGTTTCAAGGTTGACTACCCTGTATTGAACAACCAATAGAGGGGCTCATTTCCGGAGGAGGTTAATTCTCCTCGTGGCAGTCAATGTGTTCCCTGTAGTTCTTTGTCTGGAGGTGGGACCCCACAAAAATTTCCCCCTTCCACATTAACTTGTCCATTGATATTGCTGTGGTTCTGGTCTTGTTTGTGGAGATATTCCTAGGAAAGAGTATATTAGAGCAGACTTTCTTGTATTCTGGCTCTTACAATCTTTTTGTCTCTTCTTCTGTGATGCAACCATATAGATTATTGATGCAGCACTTGCTTGCTTCTCAGGGGTTGGAGGTGGAACCCTATTGCTGAAGTAACCAATCTTAGAACACATGACTCAGATGCCTTGATCTGGGTCTGACTGAAAGTCTGTTTACTGTACTCTATCCCTCATGGTTCCAGAAAATACTGTGCAAGATGCCAAGGAAGGGAAGCAATTAGAAAGTCCTACACAGATGTAACATCTAAGAACATGACAAGATGTAAATAAAGATGCAAAGAGTGATACTCACATGCCAGTTGCAACAAACAACTGTTTAATTGGACTTAAGTCCCACCCAAGAGTAAGGAATTCATTCCTGGTACTAGAAACCTAACCATCTTCCCAAGGCTAGTGAAGCCATGACTCTTAGAAGAGAATCTACTTCCACCACATTGCTAGACCAGCACAATCCCTAACTACATTCTAAATCTACTTATGCCCACAGGTAAGTGTAGCTTTCACCCCTCATCAAAGAAGCTTCTCATTACAGCCAACGGAGACCATCACTGAACACCATAAATGGATACAATGCAGTGATCATGGAGAACCCAGCCCCAACAGATACTCTATATCATGGCTCCAGAATGTCATTTTGAGGGACATAATTCAAATAGTAAGGCAGCTTCAAGATCCTATTTCCTCTGTCTAGGCCCTGCCTCTTAATATCCTACGCATGCATGAAGTAGTCAGGCAATTATCTATTGATGAGGTTAGCGCCCTTATAAGCCAATCACCTCACAATTGTACCACTGCTGGTGACAAAGTCTTCAACATGTGAGCCTTTCTAGGGGTCACTTCCTATCCAAACCTCAACAAATATCACAAAACAATAACTAGCATTTGTCAAGTGTTTTCCCTGTGCCAGGCATTTTCATATGTATAATTTAGTTCTCCAAACATTATCACACAATAAATATTATTTTACAGACAAAGACCCTTAGGCTCAGAAGCGTGATTTGCCCAGCAGCACACAGCTAGGAAAGAGTGAAATTGGATGATCAGGGACAGGAACTCTTTACACCCTATCAAGCTAACTCACTAATTACAGATGAGAGACAAGGCATAAAAGGAGAGAGAGAAGAAAGGGAGGAAGCAGATATTCATAAACCTATTCCTCTTTACAGACAAGAAGCTATGTGTGGTTGCACATGCTTTTAATCCCAGCATTCTGGAAGCAGAGGCAGGTGGGTCACTGTGAGTTCAAGGCCAGCCTGGTCTAGAGAGGAGTGGTACAAACTGATGAAGAATAATAATCTACAGAAATTGTTTACAGATCATTTTCACAATTCCGTTTTAAATGACCTGAGGCTTAGAGGTATTGTTAGAGGAGATACATCAAGAAAGACCAACAATGAGAGGCAGACAATTAACAGACATACCAAACAAAACTGCCTGTATGTGCATATCCTTTTGAAGAGAAGAGAAAGGACAAAATCAGTAATAGATACTGAAGTCATGTTCTCCCTTTGGGGGAAGGACCGTTGGAACAGAACATGTCACCATAAGGCAAAAGCAAAAGCATCCAAAGCAAACTGATGTAGAGACTGATGCTCTCATTATCCCATGGAAACGCCCTTTCATCAAGATGCATAATCACTATATTGCATCCAATTACAAGTTGAAGATGAAACATGATTGCTTCTGCCATATTTATATCTAATCAGAAGTTAGGAGACAATTATGGTAATAAGACAGGGTGCTGGGGAGGAGAGGCCGTGTCAGAAGAAGGCAACCCTCACTTAAAGACTAATAATCCCTGCCCTGCAGAAGAGGAATGGAGTTGTGCAGCTGCTCCAATGCCATGCCATTCTGGTGTGGTGGTACACCCAGTAATCCTAGTCTTCAGCAGATGGAGGGGAGAGGATTGAGAGTTCAAAGCCAGCCTCAGGTACATGGTCTACATGAGATTCTATACAAATGTAATTAAATGAAGGAAGGAAGGAAGGAAAGAAGGAAGAAAGATATCAAGCAACTAAGCTAGCTATGTCTATTAATGAGTATAAAGGAGCCCAATGGATCTCAGTCTACAGACTGGTTTGAGTTAGTTGGATATCCTGGGATGTCCAGGAGATGCTGAGTTCCACCAATACATGATATTCTATGCCTGACTCATTTGTTCTTTTCTTTTTTTATTAAATTATTTTATTTATTTACATTCTAAATGTAAATTTATTTACTTACATTCCAAATGCCCCCCTTCCCAGTTCCTCCCCCAAGTTCTTCACCCCTCCCCTATTGTTTCTGAGAGGGTGCTACCAACCCCTACCTCACCCCCACCAGCATCCCCCTTCCCTGGGGCATCAAGTTTCTACAGGATTAAGACCAGACAAGGCAGTACTTTGCCATATATATATATATATATATGCCTAGGACCATGAACCAGCCCATGGATTCTCTTTAGTTGGTCTATGCCTGACTTTTGAATTCTTGGTGTCTCAGTTGCCAGTAGTGTCTATGGCTGCTAGATCCCATTCCTATCTCCTTGAACTTGGATTTCTAAGGATTCAAACCAAAGTGACTTCATTTTTATAGTCCATGCAGTTGTTAATTTTTCAGATTTACTCATCAAAAGGGGCTGAATCAAAAAGAAACAAGATGCACACATCTCAGCCAGGTACCAACTCTTGATGTATCACAGAATCATGTAAGATCACCAATACCAACAATCATGTTATTTAATATAGGTGATGAAATATAGTTCACAATACTCTTGTTACTGACATAAACATTTGCTCTCAAATTGTTTTTGAGACTTTCTCAGTAAGAAGGAATTCATAACTGGTATTTTAAACCTGTTTAAAAATTCACAACTGAGGTTGGGTATGACGATTCACACCTTTGATCTCAGCAATTAGGAGGAGAGGCAGGTGAATACCTGTGAGTTCAAGGCCAACATGCTCTACATAGCAAGTTCCCGGCTGGCTAGTGAGACCCTGTCTCAAAAAACAAGCAAACAAACAAACAAAAACAAGAACAAAAAGACTAAGGAGCTCTTAAGCCCCAGGGAGGTGCTTACTATTGCTGACTAGGTAAACTGTCATGAGTCCAAGCTGCTTCCAAATATTTAAATTTAAACCAATAGAAATAAATGCTACTCTCAACCTTAATCAGAGAAGTGCATAACAGTGAATGCAAAGATTCATGACTTACCAAAGCACTGAAAATAAGTGATAGTTTTGTATGCTGAGCCTTAGACAAGACATTTCTACTACCCCCTCTAAGGCTCAGCAAACATTGTGTAAGAGGGGGTAGGAAGAATATAAGAGCTGAAAGATAGGAACAACAGTGGTAAGAAAATTTTTTTTCCTAGACATGACAGAGCCAGTGCAATCAGGATGTCTCAGGAGCTAGGCTTCCTGCCACGAGCTGAACAAGATTTGACCTGCCAACAATCAACCATGGCCTCCTCCTCCTCCTCCTCCTCCTCCTCCTCCTCTTCCTCCTCCTCTTCTCTTCTCTTTTGTCAAAAGCAGAAAAGAGAGGTTTGTTTTTTCCTCAGGGAGAGGGACAAAAAGATTCCATTTTCAGGAGCCTAAAGTGAGATTATAGTCTAAATAGAGGGAGAGAGAGATGCACCATCATTGATCTTCATTGTTTGGGCTTTAGACGAATCCTGCAAGATGGTCTGACAAGTTGTTAAAACTCTGTGAAGTCTGTTTTCTGGAAACAAGATTCATCTCTGTCTACTACCAGGCTTTAGTGTTTTTCGTCTTTTGGTGTGAGATTCTTGGGGGAGATTTTTGTCTTAGATTCTTGTTGATGTTTTTCTTTGTTGTTTGTTTTAGTTTTGAGATTATAACATAATTACATCATTTCCTTTTCCCCTTTCTCTCTCCAAACCCTCCTTCTTGCTCTCTTTTAAATTCACAGGCCCTGTGAATTTAATTTAATTTAATTGTTCTTGGATGCATATTTGTACATGTATATCCATGTAAATTTCTACATGTAACCCTCTCAGTCTATATGCGTTAAGTAGGTCTATGTTTTCAAGGCTGACCATTTGATACTGAGCAACTAAGTGATGTGCTTTCCCCCGGGGAAGACTCTTTCTCCCACTCTGAGAATTCCTCAGTTGCCTGTAGTTCTTTGTGTAGAGTTGAGACTTCATGGGCCTTCCTGTCCCCTTGGCAAGCCCTGTTGGTATTGTCTGTGTTCCGGTCATGCTTAGGCAGTCATTCTGGTGAAACTCTATTGGTGTAGCATCTGACATTACTAGGAGACACAATCTCACAGCAGACTCTCTAATATTCTGGCTTTTACAATCTTCCCTGCCCCTCTTCTGTAGGAATATTTTATACATGTATCCATCGGGACCCTGGTCTTCATCTGTTGCAAAGAGAAATTTACATGATGAGGGGAAAAGTCTATACTTATCAGGCTAGACCCTGGAGAAGGACTCTGGAAGTCTGGGTATGGAGTAAGGTGGTAGGACCTGTGGGTAGATGTAAATAGGGTGGGTTCTTATCCAAACTAGAGCTCGTCTGCCTTGGGCCAGGACACAGGATATGAGGGCACTGATAGATTCTGAGGGAGATTCAGTCATTATCTTCAGTTGTGTACCCACTGTTGAGCCTAGTGGGCTCCAAAGGATAGTTCCAAATCTTGACCAAAGTGAGTGGGTTACAAGACAAAACAAAACAAAAAGCAGTAATGCAGAAAAAGGATTTGTAGGGAGGATGTGGGTTGACAGTGTGTGTGTGTGTGTGTGTGTGTGTGTGTGTGTGTGTGTGTAATTGCTTGCAAAGAATAGATTCAATAAAAGATATTTTAAGTCAGGGACTTGTTCTTGATTTAAGATCTTTTAAAAGGATTTTTTCATTATTTTTATGTGCATTAGTGTTTTGTCTCATGCATGTTCATGCAAGGGTATCAAATACCCTGGAACTGGAGTCACAGACAGTTGTGAGCCACCATGTGTATGCTGCAAATTAAACCTGGGGCCTCTGTAAGCACACCCAGTGCTTTTAACCGCTAAGCCATCTCTTCAGCCCCCTTGATTTTAGGATCTTAATTATGAAATTCTCAAATAAAAAGAAATAAAATTCTGGGTTATATATTTTTATACTTAGATATTTGTTCTTCAAAACCCCTTTATTGGGGGCAAATAAAATGAATCAACCTTCAAGTGCATATGCATCCAATTTACTCTGTATCTGCTTTAAATGGCTGCTACTATATCATAGAACAATGATAATTCTTTTAGTACTTATTCTATGTTTAGTGTCTATTGGGTTAACCACTCCAAATGTATTGCTTTGCTTAACATTAACAATCCTCAGGTGAGTACTATTATTATCTCCCTCTTGCCTAGAAAGAACTAATGTTTGGAGAAGTTATGTAACACAGCCAAGGTCACAGAGCTGTGAGAACCAGGATAATGAGCTCCTGCGTGTCTTATCCTGCACGAAAGAAGGAAGGCGGTAATGCAGATGGCAGCAAACAATAGAAAGCTCTCTCAATCCACTGGGCGTGGCTGTGCCACATCTATACTTCTGGTATTCAGGATGGTGCAGAAAGGAAATCTCAAGTTTAAGGACATCCTGGGCTGCATACTAAGACCCTGTCTCAGAAAAACAAGGATGAATTGAAAACAAAAATCGCCCAGCCCTTTAAATTGGGCTTTGGAATGCACTAGGTGAGTTTTGGCAGCAGAAGAGCTTCCCTAATTAAGTTTGTTTAGGAAATTAGCCTTCTGGCATCCAACCCTTGTCAGCTGGGGGCACTAAGAAGGAAGACCTGGAAATGTTTTAAAAGAAGCAATGAGTAAGTTGAGAAAATCTCAAATGGTAAAACGTGCTATGAGGTTAGAATCTGAGCCGTCTGCAGTGTGGTTTAAAGTTCCCATCTTGAGTAGAAACCCTCATTGACATCTCATACTTCCGCTAGCCAATTTATAGATTTCATCCTTGTGCTCCACATAGATTTCCTCTTTAGAGTAATATCCATGTCATGTAATGACAAGATGTGATAACTAATATGGGGTTGCTCCTGACCCCTAATATTCCCACACTGAAATTCGATTAGATTCCACATTGACAGCTCCTTTCTCCAATCTACCAGCTTCTCACTGTGCCAAAGAGTGTAAGGTCTCCCAAGGGCAAAGCAATTTATTTAAATAACATAGTTAAGTAGATGGGAAAGTGTATTGCATGCTAAAAGTCCACATTCTTCTGCAAAAAGAAAACAGTGTGGCATGGCCACTCCTGCTGCTGTGGTATGACTGGCCGTCAGCCCTCTAAAGCCCACTTCAGCCCTTTGGCTGGCTCATTTCCCAGTTCACTTAAGTGGAACCACCTAAGTTAGTTTCCCAACTGTATAGTTACATTGAGGCTATAGCGTTTGTATAAGGCAAAACCCAGACTCTGGCTAATTGCACTCAAAACCCAGGAACCTTCCTTTGAGTCTCCAGGAAAGCCAGACACTGAGAGACTGGCATGATTTTGTCTAGAATCTAGATGAATGTAAAAGAGGAAGAAAAAAGAATTTGAGATTCCTGCTGTTTAAAAAAAAACTGCTTGAACTTTTTTCTGTTCTGAAAAGAATAAAAAAAAAACCCTCTTTCCCACTAACCACTGAGGAAGGTCTTCAGGGATACACACACACTTTGCTTTGAGAAAATGAAGGCGTCTACTGCATTGAAGGTCATGTCTACACTCCTCCCTCACAGTAGTAGAAACCCTCTGACTGTAAGATTGTAATTCTTGAAGATCTGGAGGGGAAAAATTGACTCAACCCGTCCTGAAACTGCCATTGATTCCTTTCAAGTGATAACTGTTCAGTTGGTTGATGGATGAAGCTGCCTAGGTACAGAGTGTAGCCTGTTCTTAGGGGCAAGCCAGTTAAACTGTGGTTGAAGCCTACCAAAAATGGTACCAATTCACTGCAATAAGGTCTGAGCTAGGGACTACAGAGATGGTTCAATGGTTAGGAGTAGTTGCTCTTCTCAAAGACACAGGTCTGACTCCCAGCACTGTCATAATGGCTGGTGGCTCATAACCAGTTATAACTCCAGTTCCATAGCATCTGAGGCTCTCTTCTGGCCTTCATGGGTCCTGCACACATGGTATATACAGAAGTGCATGTAGGCACACTACCTATACACATTTTTTAAAAATTAAAGAAGGTCTGAATGGACCAAATCTGTCAGGTTGTCTCTGACTGACACTGAATATAATCAGACCATAAATCTTGAAGAAGTAACATGGGCAACATGAAAGCATTGAGAAGGATGCGCAGGACATTTTTGCTAAGACAGCAAAACTCAATATATTGGGCTAATGGAGCTTTCCCTGCATATTCCTGTCCTTGTGAGTTGTTAAGTTCCTTTAGTCATCTCCTTTCATCTATCTTCCTTCAGTCCTATCTCTGGGAAAGAACACATTCTTTCCAAAGAAAATCATCTACCGACTCCCATGTTGGCTTCCATTCTCTCTATGAATGAGCAAGTCATGTTCAATGTCTCCCTCTTCTCGGGCCCTTTCTTCTCTGCCTTCAAAGATGCTCAGGGCTCTGTAGGCCATGTTTTGAGACAAGGTCTCACGTAGCCTCACCGGTCTTAATCTCCTGACCCTTCTGATTCAGCCTCCTTCTGATTGCTGGTATTATGGGACTGAGCCAGCAGGCACAGTCTTCCATGAGTTTTCTTACAGGCCCCTTCCTCAGCCCTAGGACTGTGTGCTCTGTTCATCTCCCCTCCACTTCTATGGTCATTCCCTTAAATCTTTGAAATCGACCTTCAAGGCAACAATTCCACCAAAAATATTGTTGTGTTGAGGATGAGAATGTATCTAATCACTGAATAGAATAAATGATCTTTGTCTTCAGATTCATGTTCTTGGCCTTTTGCCAACTATTGTTTTAAATAACCACTAGCAACCAGTCCGTCATCAGACACATTTTAGAAAATAAAGCCATGCCGCTTTCACCGTTTTAATGCAGCTTGTATCAATTCTCTGAGAATCTCATGCACATATAAAATGTACTTTTTGTCAGATCCACCCCTATTCTTCTCTTTCCAACTCCTCCAGACTTCCCCATCATGTCAACCTCCCAAGTCCTTTTCTTAACCCACTGAGTCCAATTATTGCCGACTGTATGTGCATGGTGTAGAACTAGTGACTAGAGTATGGGAAACCTACCAGGGACAAGGACCTGAAAGAAAGCTGCTGCTCAGCTAAGGGCACCATGGCATCTTTCCCATGTGCAATAGTCTTCAGTGTGTCCCTATCAAAGGGAAGAAACTTCAGCCTGGCATTCTAGCTCAGGGCCTTCCTCTCTGTACTCATCTTCATACCTCCTGGACATCTACTTGGCCTCCATCACTTTCTATTCTCGGTAGCCCTGCTTCCACTCCTGCCTCTGCCACATTGTTCTCATCATCCCCTCAACTTACATGTCCTTGTCATATTTGATCTGTGTGACTAAAATTTAATAAACATTCATTAGGTACCTGGTTTGTACCAGAGCCAGATTATATATCACTTCCCTTTGAGTCTTTCCTTGATCCGACCGCCATTTGCCAACATTTTTTTGCAGCAGGAGGTGGGTGGCTTTATGGATTTTGAAACTCTAAAAGAATTTAAAGGATTTGTCGGTCGGTTGGTTGGTTGGCTGCTTGGTTTTTAACTCTGTATCAATCCATTTGCTCCATAAGGACAGAAACCAGATCTCTGTATTCCTGCAGCCTTCAGCACAGCACTTCCTTCATAATTCACATTCAATAATTTTCTGTCAAATAAATTCAAGCTGTGGTGTTTATGATGACTCTCACTCATGACTCCAATAATTTCCCAGAGCTGTTAAGCCTACCAAGACTTTGCTCTCTCCCAGAGGAATTAGATAAAATGTGCCCCTCTTACCCCACTGCTGGGAAAGAAAAGTGAAACTCTAGGAACACCATATGCCACAAGATCTAAGCAGGATGTGTGTGAGCAGCAACTAAAAGGGCATGCTATTTCAAAGAGGAAAAAAGCCAACAACACCAAAGCTTTGAAGAGTGTTTAGGGCCAGAGCCAGCAATGCCAGATGCCAAAAAGTTCAAGCCAAGGGTGTGACTGTAGAGCACTGAGGAAGAAGAAACGGTGCAAATCTACAAGTGTGCTGTCCTCTGCATGATCTAGCCTGGCATGTGCACTGTCCTCCCAAAGACACTGAGCCTCTGGAAAATACATTGTACGCTCTCACATTTGGAGCAGCCATAATTTACCTGCAAAGAACAAGCAACCAAGCAGTAGATGGTTAGTAGAAGATGAAAAAGGCTAAAACACCAGAAACCCCTTTGTTTCATCAAGATAATAGTAATTTAGCAGAAAGAGGAAGCTGGCTTTGGAAAAGAAACAAAAGTGGAGGTCCTTGGAACCAGAGAAAACAAACCGCCCCCTTTCCTGTAGTGCAGTAAGAGTGTCTGAGGTTTGTTCTGGGGTTTGTTGCTGATAGTATTTTTTTTCACTGACTTTATGCTTCTCCTTTTAAGGAAATAGAAAGATCATAAGCTTTGAGAAAGACTTAAGTTCAAATTCTCTCCTTGTAACTGTATCCGTTCCTCAGGCAAACTCTCTAGCCCTTCTAAGCCCCAGCTTGCTCAACGGAAAACCAAGAGCAGATAGACTTGCTTAGGAGGGCGATTGATTCAGGGAAATGCAAATCAAAACAACCCTGAGATTCCATCTCACACCAGTCAGAATGGCCAAGATTAAAGATTCAGGTGACAGCAGATGCTGGCGAGGT